>NW_027555847.1:115439621-115987121 GCF_003287225.1 Phascolarctos cinereus
AAAACTACTTTCAGATTTCTTTATAGATAAGCTGGGTGACGCAATTTTGTTCTTACAAAAAGAAAAGCATTAGGTTTGTAGCAATTATTGTTTATGATAATTGGGTGCAAATTGATAGGGAATTTTGAGTTCATTAAACATCAAAACTCTTAAACATCTCATCATGTTTTTCTAGTATGTCTTATCCCAGTCTATTTTTCAGCAGTTTTTTGTTTCAATTCTATATCATTTATTAAATACCTGCTGTTTTCAAGGAACTGGAGATACAATGACAAAAATACAATTGTCCTTACCTTCCACACAGGGCATGAAGGGCATTGAATTCTAAAAATAGTTCATTTCTCTAGTGATTTAAGGCTTATGCCCCTACATACTTTATTTCAATGAATCCTCCAACAACCTATTGAAATGTGCCATGAACATTAGTCTTATACTTGTTTGACAGATAAATAAAATAAAGCTTAAACCAATGGTTTCAGTACTCCTTCTACTGTGGCATTCTATTTTGCTGGCAAAATTTTTATATATGCTTGTTTTTAAAAAGTAAAAAAATAATTCTTAGAGTTTGTCTCTTATTTTCGGAAAGTACAGGGACTAGAAGGGTCATTACTTTCCTTCCCAGCAGTGGTGACCTAATTATTGTTTTTTGCTTAAGTTAGGTGGAAATAACATAGAAGTAGTAAGCTTTGTACATAGTTCCTGAAAGAATCATAGTGGCTTTTTTTCTCTTTTAAGATTTGGTATGGAACAGATCCAGAATATCCTTTGTATCCATATGTCAAGAGGGCTATTAAGAAGATAGTGTTTTGCCTTTCACTCCACCCAATTCTCTATGCAAAAAAGTAGCATATATATTATATTGTATATATATATATATATATATATATAGAAAGAGAGAGAGAGAGAGAGAGAGAGAGAGAGAGAGAGAGAGGTAAGGGAAAGAAACTGTACTGATGAGCTATCCCATTATACTAGATTTCTTTCTTTTTCAGATCCCAGAAAGCATGAATTGTGGCAGAGTACAGTGGAGTGGTTTCCATCTTGGTGTTGACTGTCCTAATGTCTCTATATCTTAAGTTTTAATTATCCCTTTCATTTTAGGTAGTGTTCACTATATCAGGGCAGAAGTTGAAAAATAATCTTCTTCCTGGGAGGGACAAACAGATCATAATGAGACCCGTATAAGTAGGCCGCAGATAACATCTACCTGAACTTTTGATCTTACAGCGGGGGAAAAAATTCTGAAGATTTAGCCCTGTACTTTGCTACTTTTGTCCCCATATTTATCAAATGAAATGGCTTTTAGTAATTCCTATTGCTAGCATCAGTTTTTTTTATTTAAAAATATTTATTTTTAACATTATTTTCTTCTTTGAATTTTCAACTCCAAATTTTCTTCATCCCTCCAATAGCCACTGAGGAGGCAAGCAATATAATATCAATTATATATGTGAAGTTATACAAAATATATTTCAATATTAGCCATGTTTAAAAAAATGGCAAGAAAAACAAAGTGAGAAAATCATACTTCAATTTTCATTGAGTTCATCAGTTCTCTCTCTAGAGATGGATGTATTTTTTTCATCATTAATTCATTGGAATTGTCTTGGATCATTGCAGTGATCAAAGTAACCATGTCTTTCACAGTTGATCATTATTACAACATTGGTATTACTGTGCATGATGATCTCCCAGTTCTTCTCACTTCACTTTGCATCAATTCATATAGTCCTTGCTATGTTTTCCTGAAAATATCCCCCTCACCATTTCTTATAGCACAATAGTGCTCCATTACAAGCATATGCCTAAAACTTATTCAGCAATTCTCCAATTGATGAGCATCCCCTTGATTTCCAATTCTTTGCCACCACAAAAGAGCTGCTGCAAATATTTTTGTACATATAACTAATTTTCCTTTTTTAAAAATTTCTTTGGATTACAAATCTGTTAGTGGTATTACTGGGTCAAAAGGGCACAGTTTTATTGCCCTTTGAGTATAGTTCCAAACTGTTCTCCAGCATGGTTGGACCAGTTCACAACTCCATGAGCAGTGCATTAGTGTAACTATTTCTCCCATATCCCCTCTAGCATTTGTCATTTCTGATAGATGTGAGGGGATACTTTAGAATTGTTTTAATTTGCATTTTTATAAGCAATAGTGATTTGGGATATTTTTTCATATGATTTTAAATAGTTTTTATTTCTTCTAAATATTGCCGTTTGTATCCTTTGACCTTTCATCAGTTGGGGAATGGCTCTTATTTTAGATATTTGACTCTGTCCTACACTTAGTATAAATTCGATAAATGAGGACTTTATCAGAGTAACTCGCTATAAAAATTTTGATATTACTTCATTGTCTATGATACCTTTTGGTACAGTGTATTTTCATTGATGGTTTCTTTTGCCTTTTCTGAGACCATAATTACTGCCACTTCCTTTTTTACTTCAGCTGAAGTTTATTACATTCTTCTCAGACCTTTATTTTAGCTCTATGTGTGTCTTTCTGTTTCATTTGTGTCTCTTGTAAACAAGATATTGTTGAATTCTGCTTTCTAATATATTCTGCTCGCTTCTGTTTTATGGGTGAGATCATCCCATTCATATTCACAGTTATGATTACTGTGTATTTCCCTCCATCCCGTTTTGTTTTGTTTCTTCCTTTCTCTCCCCTTTTTTTTATCCTGTCCCTCCTCAAAAAATCTATTTTATTTCTAACTAATGCCTCTTTTAAACTACCCTCTCATTTGTTATCTCCCATCTTTCTCTTATGCTCTCCCCTTACTATTTCCCTATTGGATATGTTACATTTCTATATACAACTGAATGTGTTTATACATTCTTCCCTCTTTAAACCAAATTCTGATGAGAGTGATGTTCAAGCATTGCCTGCTACCACCTTTCATTTTCCCCTTGATTTTAAAAGCTCCTCCTTTCATGCCTTTTTTATGTGAGAAAATTTTCTTCCTTCTTCCTCTCCCTTTCCCCATCTCCTAATGCATCCCTCTTTCTCAACTCTTCAATTTTTTGAGATCTTTCCAACATAATTGACTCACATCCATGTACTTTATGTACCTCCTTTTAACTGACCTAATAATAATAACATTTTTGGGAATTATATATATTATTTTCACATATAAGAATATAAATAATTTAGCTTTATTGAGTCCTTTATTATTACTCTTTCATGTTTACCTTTTTATGCTTCTCTTGAGGCTTCTCTTTGAATGTCAAATTTTCTATTCAGCTTTTGTCTTTTCATAAATCCTCTGTTTCATTGAATATATATTCTTCCCCCAGATATTATACTCATTTTTGCTGAGTAGGTTATTTGTGGCTGTAATCCCTAGCTCCCCTGGAATATCATGTTCCAAGCTCCCCACTCCTTTTACATAGAAGCCACTAAATCTTATGAGATCCTGACTATGGCTCTATGATATTTGAATTATTTCTTTCTGGCTGCTTGAAGTATTTTCTCTTTAACCAGGGAGCTCTGGAATTTGGCTATAATATTCCTGGGAGTTTTTATTTTGGTATCCCTTCCAGGAGCTTATAGGTGAATTCTTTCAATTTCTCTTTAATCTTCTGGGTCTAGGATATTGGGGCAGTTTTCCTTGATAATTTATTGAAATATGATGTTGAGGCTCTTTCTTTGAGCGTAGATTTCAAGTAGTCCAAAAGTTCTTAAATCATGCTTCCTCAAGCAATTTTCCAGGTCAATTGCTTTTTTTTTTTCAATGAGCTGTTTCCAATTTCATTCTATTTCTTCATTTTTTAAAACTTTGATTGTTTTTGATGTCTCATGGGGTCATTAAGTCGCACTTGCCTGATTCTAATTTTTAAGAAATGATTTTCTTTTCAATGAGATTTTGTACCTCCTTTTTCATTTGGCCAATTCTGCTTTTTAAGGATTGCCTCTCTTTAAGGATTTTTTGTGCATGTTTTACAATTTTGGTCAATTCTTATTGGGTTTGAGTCCAATTAGCATTTTTCTTTGAGGCTTTTTTAGGGTAGCTGTTTTCCATTGTTTTCTTCTGAGTTTATTTATTGGTCTTCCCTGCTACCATAGTTGTTTTGTATGGTCAAATTACTTGCTTTATTTGCTCATTTTCCAAGGCTTTTTCTTGATTTTGAACTTTATGTTAAAGTTGGACTCTTCTCACCTGGGGTGTTGGGAGGCACTGTCCTAAGCTTCAGGCTTTTTGTGCAGCTCTTTTCAGAGTTAGTTCTGGGGGTTGGGAAGTTTGTGTTGCTTCTAAGGTGGTGTAACCCTGGTTGTGATATGATCACTGCTCTTCTGGTTTGCACTCTGGTCTTTTCCTAAGAAGGGTCCCTCTACTCTGCAGTTGCAAACAGCAGTGGTCCTCTTTTCTTTGGAATTGTAACCTGGGCTTCTGCTGTCTTGTGAGCACACCAGTACTCCTCTTCACCTTGGCATTGTGACCCAAAACTGTATATTGGCATTAGAGTTACTAATCAGCAGCAGCTGTACCCAGTTCTATAAAAGTGCCCCCTGTAATCTCTTTCTGACCAGTTGTCTGACCCCCTTACCATATCTAAGTTGAGAGCTCCCAAAGCTGCTGCTGATGCTACTACTGCAGTCACTGTTGCCACTACCACATGTGTGGGCTCTGCCTGGGCTCTGCCTAGGCCTCTACCCATATGTCTCAGACATTACCTGACAATCTTTTAAGTTTTCTTAGGCTGGAAAAATGTCATGCCCCAACTTTACTTGGCTCTGCCACTCCAAAATTTGATGTGAGGCATTATTTTAAAGTTGTTTAGAAGGAAATTTTTAGAGAGTTCAGCTGGGTGGCTGCCTCTAACCTACCATCTTGGCTTCACCATGGGACTATATTTACTAGCATAAGTTTTACAAGTTTTCAGCACTTGGGGCAACAGAACATAATATTTAAGTTTGAAAAGGACCAAATTTCCAATCCATCCAGTTAATATCCAGGCTGGCATGGCATGACTGATAGAGAGAGAAACATGGCATCATAGATAGAATATTGGATATAACCTCAGGAAGATTTGTCCTCCAATTCCACCTTTGACACTTATAATGAGCTGTGTGGACAGCAAATGATTAAACATCTCTCTAAACCAACTCTTGAAATCTCTAAATTATAGATGAGGGTGCAAGGAGTCCCTACATTGAGGAGATCACAGGTCTTTGAATTCCATATTCCTAGTCCTACCACCTAGATCAAAATAAACATGAAACAGGAGAAGTATGTCTATAATACTAAAGGTAATGAGTTCTAATACAAGAAAACCAGTAAATTTGACTATTCTCTTTCTCATGCTCAAAATCTTACCAAGTTGATTCTGCTAGCTTATGGTTATAATTTTCTTTGAATTACAATTACAGAAGTAATGTGGAGATTCTAGTAATTCTTCTTGTTTCATTTTCATCCAGCTAGGCAAACTTTTGGTGCTGGGCTTGCTGAATCAGCTTTCCCATGATGCTGTCATGAAGCCTGTTTTCCATTAAAGTTCATTGATCTATTATGACAGGTTAGGTCCAGGCTATGTCATTATAGATGGTGCTCATCTGTACTATTCCCTGGCCAAAGCAGTTAGCAGTTCTAGAGTTGGACAGGACATCAGAGGCCATCTAGTCTATGGTATCAAATTCAAATAGAAATGGGGGCCATTAACTATACATAAATATCCCTGTAGACTACATATTCACTAAGTTTTCATATGTCATATTATCTCTGTTTTATTGGGTTTTTCTTTATTGTGTTAAATATTTCCAAGTGCATTTTAACATGATCCAAGCCCTACTAGGCAATATTGTGGGCAGTGTGTGGCAACCTACCTATTTTTGACACTTTTGATCTGGTCAAATCCCTTCATTTTACAAATGATGAAATTGAGGCCATGGTCATTAAATGGCCTAATCCAGGTCACACAAATAGTTTCTATCAGAGGTAGATTTTGAGCCGTGGTCTTCTGACTTTAGAGCTAGTTAGTTCTCTTTCCACTTTCACATTCTTTCCTATTGTGATCAATGGTACTAAGAGCATCTTAGCCATATAAGATAACATTGTTCCTTCTATGGAGGAAGAAGCAAGAAAGCATAAATTCTACCCTTCTTCCATGATATTTTAAATCCAAATACACCACAACTTGAACAATTAAATTTAAGAAGCATTTATTAAGCACCTAAAGTGTGCCATGCAGCCAGTAATAAATATGTGCTGATGACTATGCTTAAAATTCACACAAGATGGTATATACAAGTAAGGTGAGGAAGGTGACAGGTCCCATGAAATGTCATTTGAAGGAGACTCAGTGAAGAAGGAACATTTACATAAAATGAAAACAGATGAGGCCAGCCAGTGAGGCATAGCAGCCATGTGGGTGAGTCTAAGGCACAAGTCACCGAAGTGACAAGTTGAGAGATATACAAACCACTGCAGTAGAAATCAATCATCCAGATCTATCTTGTGTGTGTTTTTTCAGCTGAGAGAGTATGTTTCCATAAGAACACATTCAAAATAAGAGTATATTTGAGGGGACAAAGGACAGCTATGCCCCAGGACACACTAGACAGTGTTTAATTTTGTTATGTTTTCCCCCTCTAGCCTACTAGGTAGGGACTTTTCTTTAAATTCAGGAAATCTAGAAAACTGTAATTCTAATGCCCTTTCTCATCACTGGTATAGTCCATTCAATCAGGAAAAATTCTGTTCAGATTCTACCTCTGACACCTACTAGCTGTGGAATTTTAGGTTAATAAATTAACCTTACTGAGCATCAGTTTCCTTATCTGTAAAGTAGTGATAAGTATACTTCAAGTACCTCCTTTGCAGGGTTGTTTGGGGTTTGAATGCGCAGGATATGATTTGTTCTTTGCAAACTTTAAAGGGCTATAGAGATGTCAGATATTTTACTAGTAGTATTATTGTTATCTTTTGCAAAATCTTACTCATCTAATGTTGGCTTTGACTCCCTTATGTAGGGTACCTAAATACAAGTGAATACAACAGAATATTTGTATACCATAAAATGCAATAAAAATACTTTATAATTAGAGTAGGATTAAAATGAAACAATTTCCCGAAATAGATGTTGCTCCCCTTCTGCCTTCACTTTTGTCAGGCAGAAATGCTGTGTCAGTAACACATTCAAAAGGGCAATAAGAATTCTACTAAATCTCAGGAACACCAAGACTGCAACACAGCTTACGATTAGGTGATCAACAAAAGAGTTCATGTGCCAGGTTCTCCCCACATCATCCACTCAGCCAATCAAAATGTCCATATTCTTGAGGAAGGCAGGCAGGAAACAAACACAAACCTTTGTTGTAAATCATAACAATGGCCTGATATTTAAAACCTACATGAAGGATTGAAAATAAGAGAAGAGAGGAATAACATCATTGGTAGTTGATGGAGAAAGCCTACACCCTTGTCTCAAGAAATGAAGTTATTTAATATGCATTGAATAAAATTTCAATAAGTAGCCAGGACTGTTCAACAGCCTTCCCAGTCTTCTCACCCACTTTAGGAGATGCTCATTTTTAGTCAGGACTACAAATTCAAAGTAGGATGGGCATGAGCCCAGAGTTTTGGTCATAGAACTACTAACCCAAATTCAGATATGAGTAGATTAAACATAAAACAAAAAATAATTTTCAAACACTTCAAGCTTGCTGTAACTTCACGTATGTCCTTTTTGGGAAAGCTTGGACTCCTAGATATACCCTGCATAAACTACCCTCCAGGATTTCCCTGAACCAAACTACAGGTGAAAAGGTTATGTATTTGCTGAAATTCATCATTCCTAACAATACAAAAATGATTACTTTTAATAGCAAGATTGACCTGAAAGTAGCCAGTACAAAATGATAGATGATATCAGAAATAAAGCAGCATAAAGGGAGATTTAGATTTGAAATGAAAAGATCTGGCCTTGAATTTGGATGCTGCTAATCAATATTTTTGTGTCCTTGAGCAAACCACTGAACATTTAAATTGAAGACTAGGGGATCTCAATATCATTTCAAGTTTCAGGTCCTATCATCCTACTCAAATCCTAATATCTTATTTTTCATGATAGATTTAAATATCAAAAGCAATGATCTTTACCCTACAGAGAGTAGAACAAACATAGTCAAGAGGGAGTCTGAGGTAGGACAAAAGAGAAATTATGAGAGCATTCACTTATTGTATGTCTACAAGCTCAGACAAATTACATCAAAAGATCCTGAAGTGCCAGTCATGATACAGAGCCACTATATATAAGGAATCTTGGCATCGGGAGAAACATGAGAGACTACAGACAGGCACATTTCCCAGTCTTCAAAAAAGAATAAAATTATGTACCTTAAAATCTTAGCTGGTGAGTTTGCTATTCATCCCCAGCAGTTTTTTTTTTTTAAATAACACATATTTAAACCAGGTGACTGGTGAGAATTTAGGGAAATCACAAGAATTCTGAATGAGTTGGTTGGTAGTTTTACTACATCATTTCCTTTTATGATAGAGTTACCAGACTAGTAGATAAGTAAATATTATGGTATGTTGTACTTATATTTCAATAAGTCATTTACCAAGGTAATCTCATGGTCCTTATGACCATTATGAAAAAACAAAATGTGAGCTAGAGAATAGTACCGTTAGGTGAGGTCATATCTGATTGAATCACTACTCCTAAAGAGTACTAATTAATGGATCTATATTCAATTTAAAAAGAAGTCTCCAATGTCACTAGACAGAGTTTTGGCTTTGATTTTTCCCTGTTCCATTTCACTGATACATTATAAGAAGATATGAAAGGCAGGCATATTTAATTTTAGATGGCATTCAATTTATTCTTCAAATATTTGTTGAGGACCAAGTATGGGAAAGGTAGTGGGAAAAAAAGCTGAAAGGGATAACTAGTATCAAGATAATACAAATTATTTTGTCAAAATCAGCAATGTTATTATTTGGCTTGTGGTTTTGCCTCTTGCTAGATGTGCAAATTGGTTAACTTGTTAAATTGGCTAAATTTCCAGATCTTGGTCTCTAGAGGCCATATGATACATGGAATGAAGAGTGGTTTGGAGTCAGAGGAAATGGGTTAAATCTTGCCTCTTTCACTTACAATCTGTGTAACTTTGGGCAAGTCTTTAGTTTCTCATTTGTGAAAGAAGGGGATTGGAGTAGATGGCTTCTGAGATCCCTTCTAGTTTTGAAAACTCCAGTTCCTAATAATATGAACTTCATAAGTACAAAACAGCTAGGAACTGTATAGCAAAAGCATGTAGAAGTCATTAGTAGATGTCAGAAAAACTGGCCCTGAGTCATTTTAGCTCTGTAGTTTCTAAAACAAACAGAAGAATTGGAAGAAATATGGAATGTCAGAAAAATGAGGTAAACATTCCATTTTGCTCAGCATTGGTGAGGCCCTAATTCAAATGCCATTCCATTCTGACAAAGTACAGTTGAAGAGGTCAGGGAAATGGGTCATTGAAAACCACAAAGGTGATTTTATAAGCCTTGGAAAAAATAGTCACTGTGGTAAAGTTTAAAACAAGTGACTTTACTCATCTATGATAAGAGAAGGCTAAAGTACACATTGATATATGTTTTCACTTAATAGAATTTTCTGACAAAGTTTTGATGCATTAGTGCTGAAGCATTCTAGTAATCTTATAGTTCCTAGGGAAAAATAGGACCCTTTCATGTACCTTCAGTTTTATCTCAGGACCACTTGGGAACATATGCCTAAAATGAAAATTAAGACTTCCAGGCTTGCCTACTTTCATTAGTTGCCATGTGGACCTCAGTTGGGACCAAGTCTGTGACTTACTGTATAGTTCATGGTTCATGATCCCTTTGAGATGTTTGCCTAGATATGTCCATTCCACCTACCCCACTCCCACACACACATTCAGTCATTCAGTCATGTATGCAACAATATGGATCCAACAATCCAACAGTAATTGGTTACTGTGTGAAAGACACTGTGGTAGGTGCCACAGAAGATTTAAAGTTTAGATAATATCTGGATCTAACTCTCATAGAGAACAAGGTATGACAGTGAATTCTGAGAATTCCTCAAGAGCACATATCTATTAAGAAGGAATCGTAGCCATTGAAGTAGAGTAGAACTAGGACAGAACCTCAAGTTAGAAAATCTGGGTTTAAATCCTGCCTGATATGACTATCTATGTGACCTTGGGCAAGTTCCTTTACATTCATAAAAGATGATTTGCACTAAATTACTCCCATAGTGCTTTCCAGCACTGTTATCCCTGAACTACAGTTACCCCTTCAACATCATGACTTTCCCCATCACAGTTTCAATATATCAAGGGTAGCATGACAAATTAAATGGGAATTTTTGTGGAGTTTTGTGGAAGCTGCAGATGACACATGAAGGCCAGCAGATGACACTGAAAAAAATTAGGAACTCAGAAATGGATGAAATATATGTATAGTATTTTTAACAACATTAGCCTACATATACTATCTTTCACTACATAATTGTCACCACCGCATAATCATCACACCCTGTTTTTTCAGTCCAAAAATTGGTTTATAACCTTTCATCATGTAATAGTTGCATTATATAATTCTGTTCGTCATGCCATTTCAAAGGTAAACAGAGAGCAATGTATTCACCAGTGGCATCTGGATATGTATTTATCTCTCACACATTGCAAGACACAAACCTAATGCACACACAAAATCAGTACATTTCTGAAAGCCAATTAGTGTGGTTTGTTTAGAGTGCTGCAGCACTAACAATATTGTCACTCAACTCAAGGAAGAGCCATAGATGCAAGGAGAGTGGGCAGGCAGGCAGGTGAAGCTGCCGTGAGTAAGTCACGTAATATGATAAGACTTGCATCTTCCCACATTGGCTAACCTATACAATTCATCTGCTGGTGATACAGTTTAGTAATAAGTGATTTTAAGTACTGGCACAATTTTTAAAGTTTCACATAATGGTCACATCAATTATGTGGTGAAATACAGTAGCCTATGATGAGATATTTAACCTACGTTTTACAAAAAGGCACTGTAAACACCCCATAAAAGAAAAATTAAAAAAGAAATCAGATTTTGTCTCTAGTGTGAAGGGAGGGCCAAAACATTTTATGGAGATTTTCCAGATCACAGGGGCACAGTACCCCTAATCCCTACAATGTGAAGAGATAATTGTGCTATGATACTATGATGCCTTTCCTTCACACCAAACAAAAGTGGATTGAATGGGAGCTTTGCCTAAAAACTGTGAAATTAATGAAGTCTGGTAGAGATACCTGGTGGGTTCCTAGGACTTGCCCCTGTACTTCAGGGTAACTCAGGTCTAGACACATGGGTCAAGGGATCCCACAATGACCGATTTTCTCTCATATACAACTAGTAAGGTATTGAATGTTTTCCAACCAGTATCCAGACATAACTACATCTCAAAGACTAAAATTTTGTGTCACATCAATCTGCTCTTTCTTTTGTGTTTTAACTATAGCTCTTCTTTATGGATTATTGACAAGGCTTCTCTAATAAAACACCAAGCACCTCCCACCAATAAATTAGTCTTTCTCATATTCTTTCCTATTGGTAGACTCATACTGAACTCAAAGCTTGTCCTTGTAGGCTGAGCCCTGCCATGGTAGCCACTGTGTTGCAGAGTCTTATGCATCCATGCCATTCACTACTACTTAGTCCTCTTTGTCTGTAGAAGCAAAATAAGTAATGTGTGTGTGTGTGTGTGTGTGTGTGTGTGTGTGTGTGTGTGTGTGTGTATGCCACAGATGGAACAAAAGATTTGGAAATATCACCCTAGAGTTACATAATGGCCTCACTTGATTTTCTGGAGTCATAAAGGGTGGGTATTTCACCTTTCTTTGAGCTGAAAATATTTCAAACCTATATGACATTTGTGAGAGCAACTGTGGAATATCACCATTGTGTAGACTTTGGGGAAAAATAAACTCCAGCTTTGTCTGTCTGGAAATGTGATGTTGCAAGGGAAGAGATGGACAACAAGATCTCTTGAGACTTCTTCCAGCTCTAAACCTCTGAGTCTATGCTCATTAGAGGCCTTTGAATTTAAAAACAAAGGCATAGCAGTTTTAAGACTGAGTTGCATTACCAGGGCTATGTAAGATGGCTTTTTAGCACCTGTTTTACTGTGATAATTGGTCCTAGCTAGGATTATTCATCTTTATGAATGATTGCTTTAATTAACATGAAATTTACCCAAATGAAAATCTCTAAAAGCATATAACTATGTATCTCCACTTTATGTGTCAGTGGATCAAAAAGGCATACAAAATATTTGATAATTGCAAATTCAGAAAGCTTTAATATTTTCAAAGGAAAATTTCTGTTAGATTTATCCTTTGCCAATGTATTGGAAATTTGTTTTTAGGGGCATATTTTCATTCAGAGGTTTCATTCATATTTTAAGTCTCAGGAGTCAAATGCTCTATTAAACATGGAACACTATAATTTCCTTTAGATGTTGAACATAAATATATAGTAATATAATTCTGGCAGAAAATTGCATTTTTTCTTTTAATTGTGAAAATGAAAATAGAATTCTGATTGCATTTTAAAAAGTTGGTAAAGAAATAAGTGGTCTGATTGTATTGATTTGTTCAAGATAAATAATTGTCAGCATTATGTTATACTTCTTCCCTGAAAGACTGAAGCCAACATTTATTCATGATATTTCAAAATCAAAATTGAGTAAGGTCAAATATATTGATCACAAGTTTATGAATATAATAAATAAAATTAATTATAAGTTACAATATTCATAAAATAGCAGATTCTTCATTTTTCCATTACTTTTTTTCTTTTTTATTAAGATTTTTCCTTACTAGTACAAAAGGTGTTAGTTAAGTATAATTTCCCTGATTTTCAAAGGGACATTTTTTCCCCAGAAAAATTATATACACACACATATGTTTATGTTTATAAACATATATGTGTATATATATATATATATATGTATATATATACATATATCTGTGTGTATGTATAAATGTATGTGTATATGTGTGTGTGTATTTCTCCATTGAAACATGTATGAGTAAGCATCAATTTAATGTAGTTCATCAAGTGTTCATTAAGAATTTATTATTAACCTGACACTGTCCTAGGTGCTGAAACAAAAAAAAATCTGTTCTTAAGTAGTTTACCTTTTTTTAGGCTTTATCTCTAATTTCTTCTATATGCAGTTCACCTGTGCTTTTTTTTTATTAGACTGTGAGCTTGTTGAAGTCACATACCTTTTTTTTTTCTTTTCCTTTCTGTATATTCTCAATGCTTAGCATAATTATGGTACATGATAGGCACTTAATAAATCTTTATTGAATATTGACTTATGGCAGGCAGTCCATATATATATTATATATATATATATATATATACATATAATTAAATACAATTTGTTTGAGGACAGAATGAGCCCTAAAATGGGGAAGGGTGGGCATAAGGTAAATATTCATATTGATGTTGGCACATAAATGAAGGAAGCAATGGATTCTAAGAGGTAGATTTAAATGTTAACAATATAATGCATCTTCTAAAATACCACTTCTTATGTTCCATTTTATCACACTGTTAGGATAAGAGAATTAAAAATTAGATTTTCAAAATACTATATTAACTACAATATAGTCGTTGGTACTATTTAAGCAATATGGTCAAGGTCTATTTCTATAACTTTCATTACTGGTGCCATGATTCTTCTTTATATTGAAGCTGTATAATTAGAATATACAATCCATAATAACAATGCCTTTCAACTTTGAGATGTAGGATGTTTTAGAGAGAAGACAATGTTATGACTTCAAGGAAAGAAAGACATTACAAAATAACCAATGAAAAGATGTACAGAAACTGAGGACAGGAATGTTAGGGATTTCATTCAAAGAAATATTCATTTTAAATCATCACAGCTGCTGGGCAGAAGAAGCCTACATATCACATGGAGATCTTTCAAAGAGAACGATATGAAGCTCTCATTACTTTTGACAATAGTGTACATGTAAGAAAGGAAAATGAGTTTTGGGGAATAAGGACCTTAAGGTTCAGGGAAGATCTGTCTCTTTAGTTCCCTGATAGGACAGCTGAATTTTGTATATTTGGTAAAAGCCTCTTTATCCTGTCTGTTGGGAAGAACTTCTCTGTATACCACATGAACCAGATACTGAATTCATTTTTAACTACATCTTACCTGGGAAAGCAGTATCCTTGGCTATCATATCCATGTGGATAAAGATTGTTGTAAGACCTCTGCAAATTTATAAATACATCCACAAATGCAAATCCATCCAAGTCGTCTAAAAATACGTTAAATGTAAACATTTAAGAAATTTTTGGAAGATTTCTTCAGAATTAGTTGATTACAATAAGAAATTAAATAGTAAATAAGGTTATCATGTAAATTTATTTTTTTCTCTTTTTCCCTCCCCCCACCTACAGATAGCTACCATTAGACACAAATATGCAAACACACACACGCACACACACACAGAGCAATTATTCTATACATACTTCTATTTATCAATTCTTTCTTTGGATGCAGAAAGTATCTACCTTCATATGTCTTTTGTAGTTAATTTGGGTATTTATAATAGTCAAAATGACTTATTTACTCAAAGCTGTTCTTAAGCTCATCATTTCTTATAGCACAGTATTATTCCATCATGATCATAGATCACAACATGGTTAGCCATTCCCCAGTTGATATGCATCTCCACAATTTGCAGTTATTTACCATCACAAAGAGAGCTGCTATAAATAGTTTTGGACATATAGGTTCATTTCCTTTTCCCCTAATCATCTTTTGAACTAGACCTAGTAGTGGTATTGCTGGTTCAAATGGTATAGGCAGTTTAAGTACTCTTTGGGCATAATTCCAGATTGCTGTCCAAAATGGTTATACCAGTTCACAATTCCACCAACAATTAATTAGTTTCCCATTTTTTCCACATCCCTTCTAACACTTTTTGCTTTCCCAGTCAATCATTTTAGCCAATCTAATAGGAGTAAAATGATTTCTCAGGGTTATTATTGAACTTGAAGAGCTCTATCATGATCTCCTAGACCCATCTCAGGAACAGGCAACTATCTTTACTTTCAAATGTCTATGAAAAGAATTTTAGGAAAAATCTTTAGGATTAGTCCTGAATGATCAGCAGCAATCTTACTATGTTTTTGTTTTTAATTCAATGTTGCCTTTCCTTTAGGTTGGGTACAAAATATGATCTACTTCAACTTCAAAAAAAGTAAATGCTAGGGGGCAGCTAGATGGTGCAGTTGATAGAGCACAGGCCCTGGATTCAGGAAGACCTGAGTTCAAATCTGACCACAGACACTTGACACTAGTTGTGTGACCCTGGGCAAGTTACTTTACCCCATTTCTTCACCCCGCAAAAATTAAATGCTTCATCACTTAAATAGTGCAGGCTAATCAGTATTTGTTCAAAGTGATTTTTATCAGTTTTCTTCTAAAAAAATTTCAGAACTGGACTTCACAAAGTAATATCTTATGACCACACAATTTTCAAAGTGCCAGTCTTCTGCCAAATACTATTTTCCATCTCATTGAGAAAACGTTTAAGAAAATCTCAAGACTTTTGCTGCTCATTGATCTATCATCAACTCTTGACTCAATAGACAGAAACCATCTATCGGCCAAATTATATAATCCTGATGAAAATCCAAAGCAACCTAGTGTTTCTTTGGAGCCTGTGCCAAAGTATTATAGCTAAGTTTAGATCTGGCAAGAATGATGTCATGACAAGTGTATTCTATTTTTTTAAATGGAATGGAAAAAAATGGCTATCATTACTTCCGATCCCTTCCTTAAATTTGATCCTTAGCTAAACTACCAGCCATGATTATTAAATGAACTCATGCATATTATTCTACTGTAGAAAGTAGAAAGATAACTTTTATTAGAATTTGGCATAAGTAGTTAGAATGGCTAGTGAGTCTTAGAAGGAGAAGTTCAGTATTCATAACACCAAAGTTAATACTGTTGAATTGTGTTGGTGTTTGGCAACATTTAAATGACTAACTTTAAACAATATCACTCAAAATATTTATTATTGAACTCCAAAGTCCATGAAGGTTTCGATTTTGTCTTATTAAGAATGTATATATCCTCTGCACCCAGCACAATTTTCTTTTTTAGGAATCATTTAATACTTCTTGTTGACTGAAGGATTTGAAGAATTCAGCTACCTGAGTGTACAAGTTGCAATCCCTAAAAGACACCCCCACATGCACCATCACTTTACAATTGTTAAAATGTGATATTGCTCAGAGGCCAGACTCAGGTTCTTCCATGAAAGAAACAATGAAATGATAATACTTCCTCTACATGTGCTTAGGCTAAAGCCTGCTATATGCTGAGATATTCTGGTAAATGTTTAGCAACAGGCTCATTGAGAAATAAACATACACATGACACACTTTTAAGTTTAATTATTAATATTTTCTCCACTTTCTAAGTGTGGACAATCAACAAAACAAAAAGTTAAGTCCTGATTTGTAGTTGTCTGATTTCCAAGTTAAAAGTGTTCACACAAAAATTTAACCATTGGTTCTGCCAAGCTAGTTTCTGGTGTCTCTAGTAAACCCCTGATTATATAGACTTTGAGGGTTGTATATCTCACAAGCTCTTAAAAAAGTCACTTTTGTTCTAAGACCAAAATGTTGCATTTTCCTACAGATAACTTAATTGCTCATACTTGTTCTGAAGACAGCTGGCATTCTCAATTGTACTCTGAACTGCTCTGTGTGGTCTCAGTGGGGTACCCCACCCCAATCAGATCCTCCTTTCCAGTTTCCTTTGTTTAATATTTCTCTATTAAATTGTAAGTCCCTTGAGAGTAGGGGCCATCTTTATTTCATGTGTATCCCTCATGCTTAGCACAATGCCAGACACATAGCACATGCCTATTAAATGATCTATCTTTCTGTGTGTCTGTCAATGTCTTAACTACCTAATCAATATCTTGGAGTGCCACAGAAAGTTCTTCAGTGTTAATTTAAGATGTGTATTTACTCTTTACATGCTAACAAGGTGATCAAAAATTACTTTACATATATAATATAAAATTTTGCATTTTATCCTTCTAGGAGAGTAAATACAATGGTGAAGCTGGTATAGTGAATATAAAGTCTAGCCTTGTGGTCAAAGGAGACATGGGATCACTTCCTGCCTCTGACACAGGACCACAGCTCAAATACTACTTAATATTTCAGTTAACTCCCTTGCGTCTCAGTTTCCGAGTCTCAATGTAAGAGAAAGGTATGTTCCATAATCCAGACCCAATTAATATAAGTAATAAGATAGTCTGTACCCTGATACATGTATTAAGGATTAACATTCCTTTAGTGGAATTATGAAGTTAATGAGATATCTAAAAAGGTATGGAACATTGCTAGATACCTGTTGGATGAGTCAATTAATCAAAGAAGCTAGTTAATCAGGTAGGGAAGGAGTGTAGTGCTTCAAAGCATTGGACTAACTCAAATAATGAAATATATAAGGATTGGTTGAAAAGGTTCTACATACCTCTGGGCCTGCACATATATTAGAAAATAATATTTTGGCAGGACCATTTTTTTAGCTATTGCATCAAGAGTTAAACTTTGGGAGCACTTTGAGATTCTGGACCTTTGCAGCTATAGCCATGGTACAACAAGGGAAGGAGGAAAGAAATGCACCCAGAGGTAGTGTCATACTTTCCATCTTCTGACCCATTGGCTCTGTCATTGGAGGCAGTAACAAACAATTTGCACATCTGGGAGCTGAGAGGATGAACTAGAAAGGAAGAAAGGAAGCTCAAGGGAGCATGACCTCTTTAAGATATAGAGGAGGGTACATTCAAGACTCCCAAAAGTCTCAAACTCAAAAAAATTCCATATACACCTCAATGGAGCTACATGTGGAGTCCAGAAAGGGAGAAAATACTTCCATCTTGTACCTATTCCTTCAGGAATGGTAAATTAACCTTTTGCCACATATTCTTTCTATGTTTGAGCCAATTTAACCCTTACCTCTGTAGGTACTTGTGGAACTTTTGGCATCATGTTATTGTACTTCCAGGTGTGTTAAACTTTCTCAGTAAATATCTCTTTGTAATATTTGATTGATGCTCATTGATTGCTATGGGGGAAGATAACAGATTAAGTGATATTGGGGCACACTGCATGGGGTCACATGAGTGACAGTCCTGGTACAAACTCTTAGTCTCCAGTATTGACACAAAAATTCTGAGGGAAAAAATATTCAGTCAACTTTAGTGACTTCAACCTGCCAGTGGTAGAGGAAGCTGGGAAGTAAAGGAGGTTCTATATCTTAAAGGAGGCAATTGCACTAGATGGTTCTAAGATCTCAGCAGCTCTAGATTTCTGATCATACATGCTACTTATGGGACCAAGGGCAAGTCACTTAAGCTCTCATTGTCTTCAAACAATGCACTAAGACTTAGGTCCTGGTGACTTTCCAATATCCACACAGCCCCACATATAAGTGTAATAATAATATAAGAAAGTCCTCTTCAGGTAGAATCTATGCTTATTTTATAGTTATGATAGTGTCCTTTATTCAAATACTTTGGGTCCCTTATACAAAAAAAAAATCCTCAAGATCTTCCAGATGATCTTTATTTTGCTTTTATTTCGAATTGTCCAATTTTTCTATTATATGTTAACTACATCTCAAATTCATTTTGAAAAAGGCAAAATAAATAATAGATATATGTCATTCCTTTATCTGGTAGCTTGATGTAGTAAATGGAGAATGAGCCTCAGAGTCATATAGTCCAAGGTTCAATCTCTGCCTCTGAAGCATACTGACTCATCCTGGACAAATTATTTAAACTTTTTTAGATATCAGAATCCCTTTACAGTATTAACAATTGTCCAGGACCTAAAATGTCTTTTGTTTATTTGAGTGATATCTATCAATGATTAAATTATTAAAATTATTTAAAACAGATGAATTTTTATCAGTTTATTTTGAAATTATAGTAATAAAACTATCACATGTTAACATATAATACACTTCCATAAAAAATGTTCTTCAAAAACAAATGAAAAAATAGTGAGAAGAATGGCATTGTTTTTCATATGTTTTCAAACCTCTTCAATGTCTGTAGCTTAAAAAAAGACATCTGGATTATTGTATCTGCTTCTGCATTTAATCTATTACCATTTGTTATTTTGGTTTAAATATATGAAGAAAATCCATCCTCACACAGATATGTAGTTGGAAAAGGGAAGACTATTTGAATAGGGAAAAATATCTTAGTTTTATTAGGAAAATACCTTTGACCTCATGGATCCTCTAAAGAGAATCTTGGGGATCCCCAGGGATCATCAGACCACATTTTGAGAATCTTTGCTCTAGGCAATTCATTAAGTGTGTAAGTTTGAAAGCATTTGTTGTTCCAGTTTCATTAGAAGGAGTTTTTGCAATGAGAGTTTCTTAAGCCAATAATATCATGGGCCTAGCTCAAAGATAGTTTAAATAATTAATTTCATAAATTTGTCTGGTCATTTATATGTTCCTTACAGATGAGTAATAATGTCTTCTTATGACAATAAGTATGCATTGCTTTTCCATATTGCTGCGTAACATTTGAGAAGTTGTTTCTTTTTAATATTGTTCTTTACTTTTTTTTAACCTACCTTAAGTTTTATAGAGCAATGCAAAAAGTAGAATTTGAAGACTGGGTAATGTAACCGTAGAAGTCATTTTATACTTCTTTTAAGAAATCACTGAGCCAAGGAACAAAATCAAAAATACAAAAACACTATTTTTCTCATATGCTGTGTTTCATTGCTTTAGCCTAGCTTGGGATTGGCTCTGGCTCTGAGGAGGGTTCAAGGAGCCAGGAGCAAGAACAAAGAAATCAGAATTATCAGAACAGAGAGAAGGGTCACTAGGGTGTAGCCAGCTAGCCAAATTGAAGCAGCAGCAATAACACTTCATGAACCACTCTGTTAAATTTTTCTGTGTAGTTTTGTATTGTCAGTACATCATAAAACAAAAGAATGCTACTGAGACAAATACTAGCAATTTAGGTATATATGTGTATGTGTATATGTATGTGTATGTATATACATATATATATATATATATCATATGTATATGTATATATAAACATATATCCATATATATGTATTAAAAAAGATGAAATCTGATCAAATATATAATTTTCCTAATGCATAGTCTTGGAAGGAGCATAAAGAGTTACAAATATGTGAATATGAATATCCAAGAGCATGACAAATGAATACTATTATTTCATATTCCAAGCGGATGTCTTGTTTCTATTCTGGGCTGCATAACTCACTGACAGAAATTCCTAAAGATTCAACAATCTTATGTTAAAATCTTTTCAACTCTAAAATACTAAAAAAGTTGCCTAAAGGTATAGAGATGAATTAGAAGACATCTTGAAGTCTCTTACACCATTATGATACTAAGATTCTTTCTTGGAAATCATAAATTCTACCCTATTTTCCTTAACCCATTTCTCTCAGTCTCAATCCTTCACCCTTATCTATAGACCATCTCACTGACAGCCACTCCTCTTTTTCATATCAATTTATCGTTTTCCCTTTATGTTTCTACTTCTTCTTTCCAAATTTTCTCTCTCCCAGCCTTTTGTAACTCTGCCTTCTTTCTTTGGCCTGTTTATCTTATTATGATGTGGGAGGGTTGCTATTATTTGCTTGAGTGACATATAAAACAAGCAACATAAAATTTTCCCCTTTATTGTCCTTTGGTTTTATGTGGTAGTAGAAAGCCTTCTGCATTTAAAAGAAGAGGATCTGAGTTTGATTCCTGACTCTTTACTTACTGTCTGCTGACATTGGTAAGAGTCTTGACTTCTCTGGAACTTAGTTTCCTCAATTGTAAAATGAAAGACTTGGTCTAAATGGCTTATATAATGCCTTCTTCCCCTATAATTCCAGAAATAGAGGTATTTAGGCTTCTCATCAGTATGAGATACCTAATTAATATAGAATAATGCAAAACTGTCTTAAAATAATGATATAGAGACTGATATGAATGTGGAGAGAATTTCATTAACATATTTGCATATTTAAAAATATGTCAGAATAAAGCATCAAAAGAAGGCAATGGAGGCTTGCTTAGGTTATGATCCTCTGATAATTATGTCAAAAATGCTAAAGTGCAAAAGGAGATGAGGCTGATGAGGAAAGTTAAAGACAATTTTAAAAAAACTGCATTATATAAAATAAGACAAAATGGCTGACTCCTCTGTGCTTTGGTCACACCAAAACACATATGGTAACATGCATACATGTATGTAAAACTATCTCATAGGCACTTGCATTCTACAGAGTATGTGTATGTGGGAGTGGGTGGGGTTGGGAATAACATGCTTATGGGTAAGTAAATAAAAATAATATACGTAGTATGAACACAACACAACTAAAGAAGTGGGTAAGTAGTGAAAGGGAGTATTGGGGTTAGAAGGACTCCATAAGGAAAATTAACATGAGCCTTTAAGGAAACCAGGGATTCCAAGAAATGGAAGCAAAGGAGAGCATTAGAGATAGGAGAAAAAGCTTATGGAAAGGCACATATACAGAAATAGAAAATGCAAGGTTATTATATGTAGAAAAGAGCCTGTAGGATAATTAGACTCTGAGGTAAATAAAACACATAACATGAAAAGAGAGTAGTAAGAGAAATTGGAACCAATTGAAGTGCTTTATGATTCCAAGCTTGAAGAATCTGATTTTCTTTTTTTTTGTTTTTTTATACTAGAGGCAATAAGCAGCCAGTGAAGCTTCTTGAGCAAGTAATATGGTCAGATTTGTAAGGAGAAAGGATGGATGACAGAAGACCAAATAAACTATTGAAATACTCCAGGTAATAGGAGATAAGGACTAAAAATTAGATGAATGTTGACAGAGTGGAAATAAAGATAGATTCAAGCATTATTATGGAAGGAAGATTCAAGAGATTCAAGACTAGCTTATTATATACTCATTCATTCATTCAATGTGCATAATTCATTAAGTGTTTAATATGTGCTAGCCATTGGTAGGTGTTGGGCCTTCAAAGACAAATATGAAAAATGTACTTGCCTTGAAGGAATTTTCTTTCTACTGGGAAGAAAACATGTACACCAAAAAAGTAGATATAGAATACACACAAAGAAAATGAAAAATATTTTTCAGGCAATGGGAGAGGGCTGTAGCACCTGGAGAATCGAGATAGGCCTTGGATAGGAGATGATATTTGGGCTGAAGCTTGAAGCAAGTTAGAGAATCTATTCAGTGGATACAAAGACAAAGCATATTCCAGGCATGGTGGACAAGCTGTACAAAGGCATGGGGGTGAATTGGGTGAAGGAAACAGGGGTCAAGTAGGCCAGTTTTGTAGGGTTCATGAAAGTAAATACTATGTAATGGAACATGTGGTACAAATATTGCCTTGAAGAATACTTGTATAGAAATATGTCCTACTACTTCAGCTAATCCTGAAACAGGTTTGGAAAACAGAGTTCATTTGGGGGAGAGTTTAACACAAAAGAATAAATCACAAAGCCTTCCCCAGAATTGAATGACTGCAGGAACATTGAACCTAAAGAACAGGTTTAAGAGGGGTGAGGTGGAAAGAAACCTTGGAAGATCAAAAACCAAGATTTAAGAGGGGAGTTTCAGAACTGAAGATTATGAATAAGTAAAATGTATGTGTCAGATCAAAAGCATGATTTTACCTGTGTTTTACCAAGATGAAGTGAAGATGGGGATCATGAAAGTTTGGGAGGTTGGAGTGGGAGAGCAGGTAGTTTTAGGAAATAGGTATTCTATGGCCTTAAATATGTATATTAAAATCCCTTAATAGGAAGATAGACATCAGAGTGGAGAAGAAGGCTATAAACCAGATACTAAACTACCTGAGAAAGGAAAAAGAATGACATGTAGGACAATAGAGCCATGACAAGGTGTATAGAATGAACCTCGAAGAAAGAAAATGTCCTAAGTAATGGTGGTAAAGGTGTGATCTGGAAGTGGACATGAAGACCTTTCTTCAGAGGATAAAGAGAATAAATAAATAAAAGAATGTACTTAGTGCCTACAGTATATAGGGACTGTGTTAGGTACATGGGATAAAAATATAAATAGTCACCACACAGGGAAGACAGAATAGCCATATTGGTTAAGCCCTTTTTCCTTGTAGATGATTGGATGAGATGTCAAGTATTGGCTGAGGTGGCCAAATAATTAATTTAATTTGCTTTCATACCCTCACCCAACATGAATAGTTCACCTGCAAGACAGAGTCTTAAGTTGGAATTGGTTAACTTCCCCAGGGTAGGAGGACATGATATTTGACAGTCTCCATATGGAGGATTACTAGTCCTACTGGGAATAAGGAAGGGCAATGGAAAAGTAAATGACACTAGTTAAAAACATCCAAAATTGGAGGGATGAATTGTCTTCTGAAGAATGCCAAGTTTTTGGTAGTGCAAGAAGATAGAGCAAGTGTGAAGTGACAATATCAAGAAAAAAAGAAATTAATAAGACAGGTAGAATTTCAGTCAGTATAGTAGAAGAGTAGAGTTAGATGAGAATATATATGGTGGAGGAGTAGGTTAGAAGTAATTAGGGAAGATAATCCAGGAAGAGAGACAAGAGTTAGAGAATTTGAGATTTGCAGGGGACTTCTAGGTGGAAGAATGGATAGGCTTGGAGTCAGGACGACCTGAGATGTTCACTGGCTGTGTGACCCTGAGCAAGTCACTTACCCTGTTTGCCTTGGTTCTTCATCAGTAAAATGTTGGACGAGGAAATGGCAACCCACTCCAGTATATTTGCCAAGAAAACTCCAAATGGGTCATGAAGAGTCAGACATAGCCAAACAAAAACAAAGCAACAGACTGTTTCATAGAAGGGGAGTGAAAGTTGGGAACTTTTCAGCCATAGGATGGTGAATACCAATTTATAAGAAACACTCACCCTGGAGGGTGATTTACAAAATAGTAATGCCAAAATGTTGGTAACAAAATAAGAAAAGTGAAGTACAAGTGTTTTAGAGCACTTTTTCCTCTAACCTAGTATGTTGAGACACAACACTCTGTCATAAAAATATCCTGGGGATGCTGTTGTGCTTGGACTTTCCTCCAGGACCAGTCACCTGTTCTTAACCAGGAGTTTGGAGGATGGTAGTCATTTTAATGGTGTAGTGTATAGAGTCCTAGATTTGACATCAAAGGACTTGAGTCTAAGTCACTGCTCTACCACTGAGTAACTGTGGGACTTTTGGGAAGTTACTTCACTTGTCTAAGCTTTACTTTTTTTCAACTGTAAAATAATGAAATTTGATTAGATAATCTTTAACATCCCTTCCAACACTAAATATGTTATACTATAAAAAAAAAAAGAACAAGAGGTGTGTGTGTGTGTATGTGTGTGTGTTCATGTGTTTATGTGTGTTTGGAGAGGGTGTAAAGACACACAAAGAGAGAGACAGAGAGAGAAAGATACACAAAGAGACTGACAGAGAGACAGAGACAGGGGGCAGAGACAGAGAGAAGATAATGGATAAAATTGAGGAATGAAAGGTCTGAAAAAAAAGTTAGGGTGATTTCTGTGAAAAAAGGTTTTAAAATATTTAAGAAATGGAATTCTTTTTTAAAAGCTACATTAAATTGTTTTATTGAGTTTTAAAATGCTTTTTAACTTTAAAATATTATATGTGTATATATATATATATCAAATATGATTTATTACTATTGATATTTTTGATATTTTAATTCCCCCCGGTGATATTTCATTCTGGAGAGTCATAAACAAAAAATACAGAATAATTTAACATTGGCAATATTATTCCATAGGAATTCTTTGATGCTTGGGGCTGAAATGAAAATCAGAAAGACTTAAGGATGACATGGTTGTGGATATGATCAGGAATGTGATACATTCCCTCTTTCATTTCATTTCCTCTTCAGTTGGGTTTTAAGTGAATCTACATTTGTAAAAGAGTTCTGGGTCCATGAACAATTGGAAAGTCTTTGTATTTTCTTACCCAAAAAGCAATGAATGAGGAAACAAAGGATAAGATGTTCATTTGACTTCATCCTCTCAGTATCCTAACACCATTTATCAATTCAGTGGAGAGAACAGAATTTCTTTAGACCAATGTTTTTCAAAATAATTTACATAGTTATTTTTTTCATTCACAATCAATATAAAAATTAGAAAAAATTCAGTATCACACATGTATTTCATGCCTTTTTTTTTTCACTTTACAATCCTCTGTTCATTCCATTCTAGCAATTTTAGTTTATTGTCTCATTGAGCTGGAGGGCTGATTAAAACAGAATAATGATCTGAATATTGTAGCAACAAGTAAGCCATTTGTCATAATTAAAATCCACACAGTGTACCATGCAGCTGATTTGGAAATAAATCCATTCCCCTTGTTCAATAGTTTCATGGATTTTTATTTGAATTTTGTTTCAGGTTTGAGTTTGAATTTTGTTTTGCAGAGTGGTGTTCAAATTAAATGAGTTATAAAGATAATCCTGAATTAAAACAACTGATGAGAAAGTTTCAGCTTTTACTAACAGTGATATTTATTGTGATTTTTATTTTTGTTTAATCTTTATTTAGAGTGGAGCCTAGCTTTGAAGGGCTTCCTATTTTAATTTTATTTTCTTATTTTAACCTTTTTTCCATGCTTAATTCAAGTATATTCACTTTTAGAAGTATAACTAGAGATTTCAGACCCAGGGCTAATACTCTCAAACATAAGGTGCAGTAAGAGTTAAGAGATAAAGGAGAAGGAGCTTGCCCCTGTTAAACTTTCTGATGGTTTCTATTTGGTTGGTTTTTTTTTTTTTGTCATTTTAACTAAATGTTCAGCTTGGCTGTTTCTATGCTTCTGAAGAAAAGCACGTGCTATTAATTACCCTTTTAATTCAGTATCCATCATGATACAAAGCTCTGTTACCCAACCATTTTTGCTTGCAAGACCTGCCTGTTTTCTCTGCCTTAATCTTTGATATTATGATCCTGTAAACATTAACATCTCATAGTTTACCTAAACTTGATGTTGAATGAATTAATACAGAGAGAAATGGCAAGCAACTTTCCTTAAGCTTATATCTTCTCCTAGTGAAAACCTCAAAAATCCCTCTAAAGATCATTGGGTCAGAGGTTATTCTGGAAGGAATCTTTATCTAAATGAACCACCTTATTTTAAAGATGAAGGAATGGACACTCAGCAAGATGAAATGACTTTCCATAATCACACAGGTAAAAGGCTCAGAGGTGACATTTGAAAGCAAGCCCTTTAGCTTGAGAACCAGTGTTCACAAAGACTAGAGCTTCATGATAACTGTGGTATTACTATTAATGTTTTGCTCAGTTTGTATTGCTATATATGCATAATACAGATGATGTAAATACAAATACATATAATTATAGATGTATATAATTACCTATAATTATATGTATGTCTATAATTTCATCATCTGCTTCTGTATCTGTTTCCCTTTAGCCCTTGATCTAATGGGCTTCGTATAAGGTGTGTCTATAAAATTAGTATGATATTTTTCTCCTGTACCTTGTGGGAAAAGGTCTTTGTATTTACCCCCTTAGGTCTCCCAATCACATAATGTATTTGTTGGATAAAAAAAAAAAAGACTAGAGTTTGGACAGGTTGGTTAATTTAAAATTAGCTATTCTTAGGATGAAAAGCAATAGAAAATCTTTATCAGCCATCTTTGTGTTTGTTGCTGCATTTCTTTCTTTTTTTTTTTTTGCTTTTAGGCAATTGGGGTTAAGTGACTTGCCCAGGGTCACACAGCTAGTAAGTGTCAAGTGTTTGGTCTGAGGCCGGATTTGAACTCAGGTCCTCATGACTTCAGGGCTGATGCTCTATCCACTGCGCCACCTAGCTGCCCCTAATAAGCTGCTTTTTTTTTTTTGCTTTTTGGTGAGGCAATGGGGTTAAGTGACTTGCCCAAGGTCACACAGCTAGTAAGTGTGCTGCATTTCTTTAAAGAGAATACTACATATCTGATGTTTAAGAATAAAGGCTGTGTATTTTATGTTAATATAATCTTAATATTATTATCTGTTTCCACATGGTATTTATATAGGTATTGCTAGCACTTATATAGCATTTTAAGGTGTACAAAGCACTTTACACGTATCTTCTAATTTGAGCCTCACAACAAACCTGACAGAAATGTGTTACTATTGTCCCCATTTTATGGATAATGACTGAGGCAGACAGCAGCTGTGACTTGCCCATGGTCCCATAGTCAGGAATCGTGCCAGTCTGAGCCAAAATTTCAACTTGAGTCTTCCTCATTGCAGGTCCAGTGTTTGATCTGCTGTGCCACTCAGCTGCTTAAAATGTAAAAAATGCTTTCAGATACATTATCTCATTAGATTCTCTAATATCTTATAAAACTAATTATGGTAAAATTACATAATCCCAGAATTGATAGGATTTGAAGGCTATCTAGTGCAACTCAGATTTCAGCAAAAACAGCCTCTATAATGTACCTAAGTGATTATCAAACCTTTGCTTGAAAGAATTCCAGTCACATAAAAGACAGAACTATGGAGTTTGAATGCAGATCGCAGCATACTGTTTGCTATTTTTTTGTTCTGTTGAGTTTTGTTTCCTCTCTCTAATGGTTCCTTCCTCCTGTTGGTTCTAATTCTTATTACAACATCACTAATGTGAAAATATGTTTAATAGGGGTATATTTGTATATCCTATATCAGATTATGCACCATCTTGGAGGTGGGGGGAAGGAGGGGGAGAAAAATTTTAAACTCAAAATCATATGGGAGTGATTGTTGATAAATCAAAATAATTAATTTGAAAGAAAGAAAGAAAGAATTCTAGTGAGAGGGAGCTCACTACCTCTCAAGGCAACCAATTCTACTTCTGGAGAATTCTAATTTCAGGAAGATTTTTCAGACATCAAACCAAAATCTTCTTCACATCTTCCACCTATTACTCCAGCTTTTTCCTCTGAAATGGAGAGAAGTTAAGTCTAATCCTTCTTCTATGAAATGTTTCCTCAAATATTTAAAGAATCTCCTTTTCTTCAGACAAAATGTCAAAGATTACTTCAAACAGTCTTTACATGGTAGTTTCTCTTTAGGGGCCCTTTGCGTATTGCTTTCCTGCCTCTGGATATGTTCCAGAATATCAATGGTCTTAAAATCTAATGCTCAGAACTGAACACTGTTCCTAGGTGTGGCTTGATCAGGGCAAAGTGCAAAAGAATATCACATTCTTCCTCAGGGATCTCATAACTCTCTCAGTGCAAGCTAAGACTGCATTAGCTTTTTTGGCAAATATATTACATTATTTTGTAATTATTACTTTCCCGATTTTATTCATGAATTAATAAAAATGTTAAGTGGCTTGTCCATGGTTGTAGAGAAAGTGGCAAATACTTTAATATCTTTGGACCTCAGCTTTTTGTATTAAATCAGGAGGCTTAAACAGAATGATTTCTATGACCTACAGTTCTATATAAAACAAAACAATATGGTGTCATATGGCAAGGGAACTGGACTTTAAAGATAGGGCATCAGTGTACTATAATCACTACATGTATGACCACAGGCTAGATATTTCTTCCATTAATGAATGAAGAGCATAATTAATTTCTTTATCAATAAAAATAATGTTACCAAATATGCAGGGTCATAGGATCATAAGATTTTGAGCCATAAAGTACCTGTCTGACCATTTAATCCAGTTCCATCATTGTAAAGAGAAAGAAACTGAAGCCTAAGTTCTTCGCTCAAGTTAGGTGGCTACACTTGCAAAAGTACTAAGTAGTAGGGAGGACAGATGTAGGTATCTGAGACAGAATTCACTTTTCATGGATTCAAGTGGATTGTAAATGAAATTATTATTATTTTTCCATATCAATGGGATGGCTGCCAATAGATAAAAATTCCATCTCAAAAATGAGCTTCAAATAAGATGGCCTGGTCTATTTCCTGGACATTGTTAGCTAGTTCTTTGAAATGTTTGCTATAGTCATTCCCATGATATACTTTGCTTTCCTTTAAAGTAAAGGTGAGAGAAAATATTAAGAAAAAAATAGCTTGCATTCAAATTTGTATTACTTCTAGACTCTTATCCTTTCTTTATCAGTGATACACTTGAGAGATGTGGAAAGGAAACCAAAGACATCACACTCAGGACTATATATTCCTTTTTTTTTTTTTTTGATGAATGGATATATTCATCTAGGTTATCAAAATACTATAATTTTCAAATCTTGAGGAGGAACATTACTATTTTAGAAACTTCATTTTTATAAGAAATTTTGTTTTCATAATCAAGCACTCCTCACCCTTCTGTATTTATTTTAAAAAAATTCAGATCTTTGATAGATGCTTTAAAAATATTTACAACTCAAACTAATTTTCCCGGTGTTTAGCCTAATGAAAACTTTAATATGTATTGCCCAAAGCATACTTCATATCTCTGAGACTACCTATATCTTGTTATCTATCTATCTATCTATCTATCTATCTATCTATCTATCTATCTATCTATCTATATTTTCTAAGCCAAAAGATAATACTGCATTATGGACATAGAGGGACAGGTTTGATTTAATCAACATCTGGATTGAAATCCTCCCTCTGTCACTTTGTAGCTATGTATGATTATGTTGCCATGGACAAGAACAAGTCGCTTGTCTTCTCAGTGCCCCAAGGAATACTCAAAACATCAAGGTTGCAGGTGAGTTGCTGCTCTACATTCAGAAAGAGAGGTCTATATTTACAATTCATCATGTCGGTGAAAATATAGGTAAGCACATACCTATTTGTATATGCCCATGTGGTTATTGTTCAGTCATTTTTAGTCATGTCTAGTTCTTTGCGACCTCATTTGGTGTTTTCTTCCCAAGGAATTAGACTGGTTTGCCCTTTCCTTCTCCAGCTTATTTTGTAGATGAGGAAATGGAGGCAAACAGGGTTATATAACTTGCCCAGGGTTACACAGGTAGTTAGTGTCGGAGGCCAGATTTGAACTCAGGAAGGAGTCTTCTTCACTCCAGGTCTGGTATTCTCTTCACTGTGCCACCTACATACCCCTGTGCGTGATGATACCTACACATGTATACACTTAAGTGTTTGTATATATACACATACATATACACACATTTGTATGTACACCTATACATTAGTATTCTATAGATATTTTGAAGCCTGAAGACTTGATTCAGTTTTATTTGTTATCACTGAAGTTTACCTTCAGTGTGATGGTCCCTACATACATAATCTGAGTTAGTAATGATAAAATACCTTGACCACATGTCTGCTTGCTACAAAATAATTTTTAATAATGCTTGAGTATGTTCATACTAGCAAACATTTTATGCAAAGCATTATCCAAATTTCCTAATACTCTGCACTTAAGGGTGAGTTGGAAGTCTCATTTTAATGGTAGCATTAATTTACTTTACATTTGGACAATTAGACTATATCAACATAACACAGCTTGTGGATATTAAAATTGCAATATGAATACAGGGTAATAAAACCCACAGCCACTTCCTTTGACATTTTTCCTCTGAAATTAAAGTTTTAATCAAAATCACATGAATTCAGCCTTCAAAATAGGAGGCTTTATGTGGATAATGATACTTTAATTTTGGAAGAGTAGGCTTGTTTTAAAATCTGCCTCAAATGTTTTCTATTAGTCTGACAGGGAAATGGTAATCTCCACTTTTCTGGGTTAGAATTAGTTTAATGCAGCTTGTTAGGGCAATCATTTTGTATTGTGAAGCCCAAACAAGTCATTATTCTGTCAGTTGTTTCTGGGGATGTATAAACTTAGCATTACAATCACATGAAAGAATTTATTTGATCACTGCGTTTTCTTTGTATTACAAAAAATAATACTTCTAGCTAGATCTTCCCCTTGAAATTGTGTCAAAATATAGAATCTTAGAATCTTGAGTGGAGAGATATTAGGGGATTTCTAGCCCAGCCTTTTCATTTTAAAGAAGAAAAAAACTGAAGCCAGAGGAGGTGAAGTCACTTTCCCAAGGTCACACAAATATTCAGTAAGAGAACTGCTGAATTAGGATTCAAGTCTGCTCTTCTGATTCCACATCTAGTATTCCTTCAGTGACACCATGTCACCTGTTACCATATTGCTCTCCACATTCATTCCTCCATAAATCAATTTGTTCTTCCATAAAAGGAAAAAAAATAGACTAATATCTAGTCTATAATGAAGGATGAGAATCATTTGTTAGGAATATTTCAGTATCTCAAACTAGATATTAATCTAATTATGCTTGTTTCTGAAGACCTCAGGAATGCTTCCTTAACTTCTTTGTTTCAATTTCTTCATCTGCCAAACAGGGAAAATAATATTTGTACTCCCTTGCATCATCTGAGGAATTGGAGAGATGTGAACAAGCTGCAGCAGTAAGGAGTTAGTAAGAAGTGGTATTGGACAGGGGCAGCTAAGTGGCACAGTGAATAGAGCTCTGGCCTTGGAGTTAGGAGGACCTGAGTTCAAATCTAGCCTCAGACACTTGACACTTACTAGCTTTGTGACCCTGGACAAATCACTTAACCCTGATTGCCTTACCCAAAAAAAAGTGTATTGGGAAATTAGGTGGTATAGTGGATAGAGGGCTGGGCCTTGAGTCAGGAGGACGTATCTCCCTAAGCTCAAATCTGGTCTCAGATAATTACTAGCTATGTGACCCTGGGCAAGTCATTTAACCCATTTGCCTCAGTTTCCTCATATGGAAAATAAGCTGAAGAAGGAAATGGCCATACACTCCTGCTTCTTTGCCAAGAAAACCCCAAATGAGGTCACGAAGAGTTGGACGTGACTGAAAAAAAAGACTAAACAAAAGAAATAATATAACATGTCGTCAAGGAGATATGTGGTCCAGTAAAGGAAGATAGATGATGAGAACCAGGATTAATAGATCCAACACTCAGATGCTACTTTCCTTCTCACATAATGTTGAAAGATCCACATGAAGATTTTTAGTACATTGGGTAAATGTGACAGATTTATGGGAGGACATGCATTAGAATCATGTAGAATAAAAAGGCATGATGCAGCTGTGATCTGCATTGTGAGAGAGAGAGAGTGCTCATAATAATGACATCATGGATCTATTATTGTAATATCTGTCCCAAGGAACTTTAGAAAGGGTCAGATGAGATGGCATGTACAAAATCTTGCACATCAAGTAAGATATGGTTATCAATACATTTTTCCCACTTGTTTAGGAAGCCTATTGCCAGAAGATTATCATGGTGCTATTGGTAGTTTACTTTTTTCTTGTGTACATTACTAATGCACTCCTTTCCTTCCTTAAAAATCCATCAACATCCCTTCTGTACCCCTTTCCTATGAGACTTCCTGAACAAGGCCATTCTACAAAATTCCATCTCCATCGTTCTCATGCCCCCAAATCCTAGGAAGGTTCTCTTGTATATGAGAATTTAAACTGAACTCAATTGACATTGCCTATTTTATTTAAAAATAGCCATTTGGTGTTTTCCTGATGATCAAAGGAACTATTAATAAGGGGACAATGTGGAATTTAACAACTAGAAAGAACCATCTAGTATAAGTCCCTTCTACCTCTTATAGATAAAGAAACTGACTTTCTCAAGTGCACACATGTAGAACCCAATGTAAGACACAAACTCAGATCCTCTGATTTCAAGTCAATTCCATCCTGCACTGTCTCCAGATATAGAAATCACTACCTACTTGACTTGTGATCAATGTGTTCATCTAAAACATGAGACCTTTAGACTAGTTGATCTCTATGGTCCATCCCAGCTCCAAATCTTTATCCAATGAACCGATATGGCCCAGATAAGAACCCACTAAGGTATCGTCAGCTTCCACAAAGACCCTTTAATTTAGACACTTGGAGTCTCCCTAGGGTTTGATGGTATGAATGGTATACTGCTCAGAAAATTGGATAATCATGTTAAATGTAATCACCACCTCTGAAATCATCCTGGAGCTTTGGATTTTTAGAAACCCATTGAAATATTAAAGAGACACTGAAATAACATAAACTGAATATCAATTGGTGTGTGTGTGTGTGTGTGTGTGTGTGTGTGTGTGTGTGTGTGTGTGTTTAATGTTTCTCTTTTTTGGATAACAAGAATTGTTCAGATATGTATTGTGGGAAAATAACATATTGGTCAAAGATCATGGAGTAACAGCAATTATATGTCATATAAAAGTAGATCCATATATCCAAGTTTAAAAGACATTGTGTAGAGCCAAGATTTCTATTTCCTTGCTACCCACTCCTTCTTCAGACAGTTGCTATTAGACCTTTGTTTCCCCCTATTGTACCAAAACTTCCCTCACACAGGTCACTAATGAATTCCTACTCATCAAATTCCATTTTTTCTCAATATTTGCTGTCCTTGACCTTGTTTGCAGTACTGAATACTAATACTAATTCTTTCTGGATAATCATTTCTCCCATGACTTCTGATACCATACTTTTCTTCTTCATTCCCTACCTTTAACGGTTTCTTTTCCATCACCTGTGCTGGCTTTCTCACATCCTTAAGATGGGTTTTAGCCAAGGTCCTCTGCTCAGTTTTACTTTATCTTTGGTAGTCTCATTAACTCCCATGGCTTCAACCTCAAAGATGATTCTCAAGCTCTGAATTAACTACAAACCTACACCTCCATTTTTTCAACTCTCTTAGGATATCTCCTCAAAGGTATCTTGCCAGCAATACTTTCTGTTCAACATGTCCCCTAATGAGTTTTGCCTCACCCCATGCCACTCCCAAAAATTCTTCTCTGTCACTTTTTCTGTCAGTGGTGCAATGATTTATCAAGTTCCCCATGTTTCAAATTTTGGTGTTATATTTAATCTCTCTCTCTTTCTCTCATTAAATATCCAATCAGTTATAAAAAACCCTGTTAATTCTATCTTCTCATTATATCTTGTATGCATTGGTGATCCATTTTCCATCTATAATTCTGCTTGGTTTCATGCATTCCTCAGGATAATCTGATCACCTGAAAGCTCATCACCCTGCAGATTGATTTAGTATCTGATCACTGATATCTTCTCAACTGCCTCAGTCGCCTCTTCCCTCTTATTGGAGGGCTGTAAGGAGATCACTAAGGCTCAGTGACATTGGTATATCTATTAATCCATTGTTTGAATTTTCTGATTGCTGTAGCAATTGGCTTACTCCTGACTGCTCAAAATATTTCTCTTACCTACAGAAAATCCATCTATACACAGAGTTAACATATTAATATTCTTGGGTTTTCATTAGAAACAAATTCTAAAGGCTAACTCTCCAGAGATTTTATACAGATTCAAAAAAATGGACCAAATGTTAACTTTTTTATCTCTTCCATTCTCTCCTCTGCTTTGAAAACAAAAATCTCACTAGCATACCCTTCCAGTCTTATTAAGTATTAACTTTCCTGTACTTTCTGCTAAAAACCCAAACTGTACTACTTTTGTTAGATCTGCTTTTAAAAAATGATATAAATGACAGGGAAGGATTTACTATTTGATGAAACAAGGATTCATGTAAATATTCCACAACCTAAACATTGCTATTAGAGAGCAGCCTCTGGTTTCATACCCATATTTTTCACCCATATGGATCATTAGATTAGAAAAGTTTTTTTTTTTTTTAATCTGTAAATAATGAGTGAACACATGCTATCTATATCTCTGTGGGTTATATAGATTTGGACACTACATGGTCCCTGCTTTTCTGCAGTTTATTATCTGTGGTTGTAGAAATGGGAATTTAATTTGAGAGTATTTAAATTGGGAAGATAATATAGACCTGCATTTTCATAGTTGAATATATTGTCATGACTGAGGAAGAAACCCAGTCAACTCCCAAATTACTGAGCTCACACTAAACATTTCCATATTTGTTTGACTAAACCATTGGACCATTCCAGTGACATTTTCATCTATTGATCATTTTTTGTCATTCTATAGAATCTATTCTATAAGAAGATCCATCTATAGTCAACAATCCTCACAACACAATCTCCCAAACATCATTTCACTAGCTGGACAATCTCCAATAGCGCTATTGCTCCTCAGTAGATATCAATCAATCACTCAATCACTCACTAAGCATTTGTTAACCTGCTACTACTTTCTAGGCTTTATGCTAGGTTCTGGTATACAAATATTTTTTTTAAATCCCAACTCACAAGAACTTTATATTCTAATAGGGGAGACAACAAGGACATATATAAGTACACAGCCATATGTGGGGATTACACACACACACACACACACACACACACACACACACACACATATATATTACATATATGTATGTGTACACACATATATAGATATAAATGTATACATGTATCTATACATACATAATTAAGATTTTAAAAGTAAAAATAAAAACAAGGTTGTTAAATATAAGGTAGCTTGAGTGGGGAGGGAGCTAGAAATTAATGGCATTGCAAAAAGCTTGATGTAGAAGATTGTGAATGAGCTGATTCTTAGTATTCATATTTATTTAATTTATACCATATATTCTCCCTTTGCTATAGCAAATGGTTCCACATATGGATGATGTGGTGGAGGCTGATGGAGCACCTGTGTTTTCTTAGTGTTAATTGTTAGGCCAAAATTAGCACAAACAGCAGAGAACTAATCCATCCTCTGTTGCTTCTCGGCTTCAGGGGCTGCTTACAGCAAATGGAGAAAATTTGAATGCTGTGAATAAGTTCATTTAACTTGGTAGGGTACTTTCCCAGGATGTACACATTGATAATGAGGTTGACACATGCATTGCCAGAGCTAGCTCAGTGTTTGGGAGTCTCCAAAGAAAAGTATAGGAAAGAAGAGGTTTTAGACTGACTACCAAACTGAAGGTCTACAGAACTCTTTTGCTAATCTCATTATTGTATGCCTGTGAAACCTGGATAGTATACCAGCACCATGCCAGGAAACTGAATCGCTTCTATTTAAATTGTCTTAAGAAGATTCTGAAGATCACCTGGCAGGATAAGATACCAGACATTGAGGTCCTTTCTGGAATTAAACTGCCAAACATTCAAAATCTGCTTAGAGAGTACAACTCTGGTGGACTGGCCACATTGTTCAAATGCAAAACATATGCTTGCCAAAAAGACTATTTTATGGAGAACTCATATATGGCAATCATTCACATGGTGGTCAGAAGAAGCTATATAAGGACACACTTAAAGTCTCTCTTAAAAACTTTGAAATTTATTGTGTCACATGGGAGACACTGGCACAGGACCACTCAGCATGGCATGCCCACATCAGAGAAGGTGCTGTCCTCTATGAACAAAGCAGAATTGAAACACCTTAATGGAAATGCAGAATGTGCAAATTTAGAGAAACCGCCCCTAATGTTCACATGGACTATTTGTGCCTGAGCTGTGGTGGAGTATTCTGATCTCATATTGGTCTGATTAGCCACAATGAGACACATTGAAACTTGAGTCTACATAGTGGTTTCATTTTGGTCCTCACCAAGAAAGGACAACAGCCAACCAGCCAACCACCATATATTATTGTTTTGATTGTTCTGATTATTCTTCTCTAAAATACTGACATATGATTTGACATTATCATTTTGGTTTTTCAGAAAAGGAAACATACCAATATGTTGCTTATTGAGTAAAAGGTTTAATTACACTTGAGTAGGTAGTATAGCCTACTTAAATATATAATAGAATTTATTTCAGAATTTTAATCTGCTCTTTGCTACTTTCTGTATGTTCCTGAAAAATTCATCTAACCTCTATAGACCTCATTTTCCTTGTTTGGAAAATGAAGGACCCAGATTATGACCTTTGAGATTTACACACAACTCTATGAATATGAATATATAGTCCTATAGGATGTCATCTACATTTCTATTCAGTATTTTAAGCTCTTTGGATTTTTTTTTATATTTTAGATAATAGAGAATATAAAATAATTTCTATGGAAATAAATTTGTAAATTATATGAATGTTTTTTTTTTCTCTTTTGCTTCCAATCATCAATGAGTTGCATAAGTGTAACCACTTATCAGGTTACCTTGATGGGCTTTCAAACTGGCTTTTAGAAGTAAGATTAGTCAATTCAGCAATTGAACACACAATCATTAAGTTCATGCCTACTATGTACAAAAAATTATATTATGTGTCAGTTGTAAAATGAAATATTCAATAATACGGTTAAAAAAGTTAGGTTTTAGAATGGTTATTTTGGTTGTTTTAACCATATGGGGTAGACACTAAAAGAGAATTTATTGTATTTCTGTGGATTTGCATCTGGATGACAAACATCTAAATAGAAGAATTAAAACAATAACAACAACAATAATTTATCCTCTCCTAAAGTGCTTAGTTGTCTGTTTTCCATTAGTAGCAGCACACACTGTTGCTGCAGTTTTTGATTTACAGCCTCAAATAGGCTTTGAAAAATATAATACAACATCTTTAATTAAATCCCCCAAGCTCACATTCAGGGATAAATAATAATCCATCAGCTATTTCACTCTCTAACAGTATCCAAGAGAACATGACAGTCTTAATCACTTCAGCCATTTATACCTTCATTTTAGCTTTATTTCAGTGAAGCCATTTAGCAGAGTTTATCTAAATGACTGTATCTTTTTTTTTCTTATCACACGTCTGAAGCGGTAACACAGAAACTAATTTCAGGTGCAAAATAGAATATCTGAGAAGCACAGACATCAGTGGCACAGGCGCATTGGAATGAAAAGTTACCTGCTGTCAGAAGTGTGGATATTTGTCTCTGTAATGAGAATAGGCCATCGGAAACAGTGGCTATAATAAAATCCATGGCTACTGCAGAATTCTAACACTTCAAAAGGATGTATACATCTCTTCACCCACTGGCATTTGCTGGTCTCTGGAAGTGAGCACTTTCTCACTAAAGTATATAGAGGAAAGGGAAGGTATTCTTCCCAATAGTAATAAGCACTCTTGATGTTGCTAAATGGATAGGGAAATCCCATGGCACATAGCAGAGTGTTGCTGCTGAAACAATTATAACATCTATAATAATCATCATAAATATGGCATAGATTTAGAAAGGTTCAGTGGGAAGCTAGTAGCTTTCACTACACTTAATGATTTTTTTGGGGGGGGTGTGATGCAAATATTTTTTAAGAAACATTAAAGCCAATAGCTGAAATATTTTTTATGCTGTCAAAGTTACATTTTTCTGTTTCAACCATAAATTATTCTAAGGTGATCAAATTGAAACTTTCATTTGAAAACTTTATTTTTTGATACCTTTCTAAAGGAGTCATCTTGGGAACTAGATTCTTGGTTTTGACCAAAGGTACCTAAAGACAGATTTAAACAAGGCCATAGGGATCATTTGGTGTTTAAACACAAACAGATACATAATCTCACTGATGTGTGTATAACCTCTAATTATAGAGATCATAGCCCATGCAGGCTTATTCTTCCCTTATGGCTTTTATCTTTGTTTTCCTATAAATCTTTTCCAGAGTGTTCATGAAACTTACAGATGACTTTTCTCTCATTCTGTTGACTTTAAGGAGATGACAAAAGAGCATGGGTTTGTGCATTGAGTGTCTATATTCCTACATGACTGGCCTATTTTTTGTCTGTTTGTAAGTAAGTTGCTTCTATTATGTTCAAGCCTACTTATGTGCCCCTTGGGAGAACCTAAAACTGATTTTCAGATACAGTAGAATCCCATTACTCACAGATGGACTGCATCACTGTGATAATATTTATGGTAAAAAGTTGAGTCTTCATATCAGGAAGAAATTTAGGGTCTATAAGGAAATACATAGTTTCCAAATGTAATGTGCTCTCACCACCTCCTGTTCTCCTATGGGTCTGACTCATTTTCCCTTTACAATGTCTTAGCCAAATCCATTTGCTAATGTGTAACTTCTAGAAGCTGAATAAACTCTAATATTATACTCAACATAACAGACATTCTCATCCATTTGTTTCTTTCTGTATGGATAGTTAGACTGAACGCATTAAAGTGATCATGAATTCCTTTTGGCAGGTTCTGAAATTGCTCTAAATGAGATTCATAATCTTCTTTTCTCATCCCCTCATATTATGCAAGATAAGGAAGATAAGATAAGGGAGCTGAGGCCCTGAGAAGTTATGTAATTTGCCTATTGCTACACATATTATAAGTGACAGAGTGGTTGAGCTATTTGATTCCAAGTCCTTTGTTCTCTGTTGTTGTTGCTGTTGTTGTTGTTGTTGTTTTCTTCTGTACACCACCATCTTCTTAAGCACATGTGAAAAGGCATTGAGGAAGGATTCATTTGTTTCTTGGATCTAGGCCACTTTGAGGTAACATAGAGGAAGCAAAATTTCCTGTGACTTATTGGTCCATGCTGTTGAATTCTTAGATACACTGTTTCCATCTGCACAAACTCCATTTTCATTCTGTGATAATTTTCCCTCCATGCCCATATCTAACCCCACTGAAGACAGGAACATGGGGCATTTCCATTTCCTTGCTGAAAGCTCTGTTGACTCTCCTGGCTGCCTTTTGTTTCTCTAGGCCACTGAATGCTTTCCTCAGCATGCCAACAAATTGCCTCATTCCACTTGCCTGTGTAACAATCTGCTTCATGAAAACGAACCTGGTTTTATGGAGCATGGAAAAAAAAAAAGCTGCATTGTATTTGCTCACACCCAGTGCTGAGGATCTAGTTTCTGCCTCCAAGTTCTGCCAGCACATATCAAGGGAAAATGGGCACAATTACGTCTGTTTCCCCAAACATGAGCTTGAGAATTCTGACCTTCTGTAGCTCACAAAGATAATATTTTTGAGTACACAGTGCAAATCCATACTGCAGTCTCTGCCTGTGGTAGCCATCCTGTGGTCTCTGCCCCTTACAAGATGTGTTGTTCTAGGGTCTCTCCTTCCATAGGATTTTGTGTGCCAAAGTTTAAAGTTCCTTCCAAGGGCCATTGCACTATAAACAAATTTGCTCTATAGGCCAGAATTCTTATTCTAAAGCTCTAAATGCGTAGGTGATGGTGGTGCACTAAATGCACAGATGATGTGTGGATTTGTAAGAAAACAGACATTAAACATAATAATAAAAATAATACAACAAACATAAACTATAAACATTTAATACCAAGCAGTTGTCATGTATATGGAATGCATATGTATATGTATACCTTTCACCTTACTTAACATTTAAATAACAGCCAGAAGTCCACAGATTTCAGAAGGTGAGGTAGAGGTGTGATGATATAAGGATGTTGTTTTCCCTCGCTGTTTTCATTATAAGCTATTTTGCTTTAAACTTCAACAAACTTATATTAAATGTTTACTCTGTGCAAAGAATTGTGCTAAATAGTAGAGATTTTTTTTATAAAAATAAAATAAAAAGTCCAGTCCTTGACTTTAAGGGGATTAATGTCCAATAAGACACGTCCACAAATAAGTTTGATACAAAAATAGAATCTGATAGAGGAAAGTGCCCTTGAATGGTGGCAGTTGGAAGACATCGTTTTCTTATGGCAAGCCCAAGGAAGGCTTCATAGAGAAATTGTCATCTAATGGAGCCTTGAGGAAAGGGTGGGACTTACCAGATGGAAATAGGATGGGAGAGATTCTAAGCATTAGGGACAGGCAGCATGAACAAAAACCTGGGCTGTTTATAGCAATGACTTGTAAACCGCTTGCCCCACAGTGAAATGAAAAGTGATTCCAATGAGCTTATCCTGTTTTTCCACCTCATCAATTATTCCGTGTTATAAAATCATTAATGAGTCAGATTAAGTATGAGTCACAAAACTCACATTTCCAGTGATTTCCCACTGAGTTTCTTTGTCTTTATTTGCAACTGTAAAAATATTTGCCCCCTACATCAGTACATGTTATAAACTGGCAATTTCTTTTTTCATTTTATTTCCAAATAAAGCATTACTTGCCACATTCTTTGGAATGGGAGGGGGAAGCATGTGTTTGTGTGTTTGCTTGATGTGTATTGGGATGGGGAGAGAAGAAGAGGGAGGAATCAGGAATTAGATGAAAGCTCTGGCTGGGACCTCATTGCTCATTTGCTAGGACTTGTGAATACCTCATGCTTCATATTTTCATTTCGTTTAAAACAATTTTGTTCCAACACTTATTTCATTCAAGCTCTCCATTTATTCCCATGGTTTTGATCTTTGTTCATGTTCTATGCTATAGCAACCTAAGTTGCTTCTTTCAGGGGAACAGAGAAGTGTAGAGGATTTATCAAATGATTGTGGGCCTAATATCTGTGAAAATATTGCCTATTTCACATTTAACTACTAGATCTGAAAGAACATTTTATGTGCTACTTCAGTATATTTTAGTGTTTAGTTAACATTAATGCTCATGCTAAAATTACAGATACTGACCTGTATTTCTTCCTCTGTATTCTAGTTTATAGACATTGTAAATTTACATTTATCTGCACATTAATATTAATATACATATACATATACCTATACATATGTGTATATGTGTGTGTACGTGTATGTATATGTGCATATATATGTATATATATACTTATATGTATAAATAATATATGTTCACTCATAATCTAAACTTTTCGAGAGTAAATTGTTCATTTATACAAATTACTTAATATTACTAGAAATTTTTTTTATTAAGTAATATATTAATTTCCTCTCAATTTGTTTTCAGTTAAAAATAAACACACAGTTTAATACATATTAGAATATCCCATGAAAACCATAATAACCCATTAAAAACTCATTCTTTACAGGCAGACCTCACTTTTTCAGTGGAAAGGAGGGATGCCTTGGCATATGACACCAAACTGAATATGCTTGAAAGAGTTTGAAAATGTCATACTGATTCAAAATATTTTAAACATTTATATTTCATTTACAAATAAAAAATTATTCAGACTATAAATTTTTATATAGATTACTTATTAGTATGATATTCCACAGAAAATATTGCATTTACTTTAGAGTAGGAAAAAAAAAAACATGGCTAAAGAAATCATTGACTCATAACTAAAGAATTAGAGGGGACCCCAGATGCCATCTAGATAAGCTTCTTACTTTACAGATGAGAAAACTGACACCCAGTTGTGGTTAAGATAGTTACCCAAACAACACTTCTCATTGCTGGGAGTATTACAAATGTTTTCCAACTGTGTATTCATAGGATTACAACTGTGGTTTTCCAAAGGAAAAGCTAAAATGGGAATAATTATTGATTAACAAATATTTATTGAGCAATCAATGTTAGATGAGGTGGGATAGATAGAAGCTATCCATGACAGATTCCTTTTTGAAACTGACTTATTGAGGAGTGGCTACATGAGGAGTCAAATACAGAGTTACACATTGATACCTGAAGGAAAGACTTCTGTCCTTAGCATCCCATCTCATCTAACCAAGAACAACAGTTATGAACTTGGGAGCAGAAGTGTCCAAATTATCTCTCATAACATACTCAGTAGGAAGGGTCTAAATGTTTTCATTTGAAGCCAGTCAACTGGAATCAATAACATTTTTGCCCATAATTCTAATTCCCTTGAATTCAACAAACATTAATTTTCCTCTTTATGTAAAGCACTATACTAGGCTCTAGGTATGCAAAGACAAAGAGGAATTAGTTTGTTTAATACAAGTAAAACTGAGGAAGGAGAGTACTAATTAATGGGGACATATAAGAAGTGTTCATGAACTCATCTGAACTTGAACTGAGCCTTGATTGAAGGCAAGGATTTTAAGAAGGGAGGAGGAAGAGGGAGTGTAGAGCAGCTATCAGGGATCATTTAAAAAAATGCACAAAAGTCATACTTGGGGATGGAGTGCATTTGTGGAATAATGGGTAGTTCAGTTTGGCCAAATCATAAAGTTTGTGAAGAGGAATAATAAGAAACAAAGCTGGAAAAACAGTTGAATTAGAAAGGATAATGGACTTAATAACTACTAGGTACTGTGTTAAATATTTGGGATAAAAATTAAAGAAAGGAGCGGAGCCAAGATGGTGGAGTGAAAGCAGTGACTTGCTTGAGCTCTCCCCCAAAGCCCTCCAAATACCTGTAAAAAATGGCTCTAAACAAATTCTAGAGCAGCAGAACCCTCAAAAATATAGAGTGAAACAAATTTCCAGCCCAAGACAACCTGGATGGTTGATTGGAAAGGTCTGTTGCTCCAGGCTGGGAGAGGAGGGCAGTTGAGTCTGTGCCAGCAGAGGCCCGTCCTCAGTGATCCTGGAGCAGGCCTCAGGGGACTGAATCATGGGCAGCTATGGGAGTTTCCAGACTTCTCCACCCAAAAATGCCAAAGACAACTTAGAAGCTCAGTAGGAAAGGTCTTGTTGACCACAGTGAGAGAAAAGCTAGATCCAGTCCCAGTCCCTACTCAGCCCCAGGGCAGCGGCTGCTTCCTGAACTCTTGGCCCACAGACAGTGGGGGGAATTGAGCAGCTGATCAGATGGGGATTGCAAGGATCTTTTTGCCAGTGCTGAGGCAGGATTCACTTGCTTTGCCCATTCTTGGATCTGGGTTGCAGTTCTGGATGGCGGTCCTAGGGCAAAGAGGAGCATTGATTTGGTGTAGCTTGTGGTGCTGGTGCGGAGGGAATCCTCCTAACAGTTCCAAGGCAGAAAAGAATGCTTGAGGTCAATCATAGACCACAGCCTAGGCCAGGAAAGGAGTAAACACCTCACCTTTGATCATACCATCTTGGAAGGGCTGAAAATTTACAGCTCCCTAGAAATATATCTGAAAACAGCTGCACAAACCCCCAAAGCTTGGAACAGTACATTATCCACACTGGAAGCAGGCTCCTACCTCAACAAAGAGTTTAAAAGTCAAATAATTGGCTGGAATTATGAGCAAGTACTGCAAAAAAATTCAGATCATTGAATCATTCTTTGGTGACAAAGAAGACCAAAACATACAACCAGAAGAAGAAAGCAAAGTCAAAGCTCTTACATCCAAAGTCTCCAAGAAAAAGATGAATCAATCCCAGGCCATGGAAGATTAAAAAGGATTTTGAGAAGCAAGTAGAAGTAGAGAAAAACTGGGAAGAGAAATGAGAGTGATTCAATAAAATCATGAAAAACAAGTCAACAGCTTGATAAAGGAGACCCCCCAAAAAAAACTGAAGAAAATAACACCTTGCAAAATAGCCTAACCCAAATGGCAAAAGAGGTCCAAAAAGCCAATGAGGAGAAGAATGCCTTCAAAAGCAGAAATAGCCAAATGGAAAAGGAAGTCCAAAAGCTCACTGAAGAAAATACTTCCTTAAAAATTTGAATGGACTTTGTAAGAAATCAAGAAATTATAAAACAAAACCAAAAGAATGAAAAAAATAGAAGACAATGTGAAATATGTCATTGGAAAAACAACTGACCTGAAAAATAGATCCAGGAGAGATAATTTAAAACTATTGGACTACCTGAAAGCCATGATCAAAAAAAGAGTCTAAACATCATCTTTCAAGAAATTCTCAAGGAAAACTGCCCTGATATTTTAGAACCAGAGGGTAAAATAGAAATTGAAAGAATCTACCAATCACCTCCTGAAAGAGATGCCCAAAGGAAAACCTCTAGGAATATTTACAGCCAAATTTCAGAGGTCTCATGTCAAGGAGAAAATATTGCAAGCAGGCAGAAAGAAACAATTCAAGTATTGTGGAAACACAATCAGTATAACACAAGATTTAGCAGCTTCTACAATAAGGGACCAAAGGCTTGGAATATGATATTCTGGAGGGCAAAGAAGATAGGATTAAAACCAAGAATCACCTACACAGCAAAACTGAATATAATTCTTCATGGGGAAAATGGATATTCAGTGAAATAGAGGTCTTTCAAGCATTCTTGATGAAAAGAGCAGAGCTGAAAAGAAAATTTGACTTTCGAATACAAGACTAAAGAGAAGCATGAAAAGGTAAACAGGAAAGAGAAATCTTAAGGGACTTATTAAAGTTGAACTGTTTACATGCCTAGATAGAAAGATGATATTTGTAACTCAGGAGATCTTTGTCAGTATTAGGTTAGTTGGAAAGAAAATATATATGTGTGTACACACACACACATACACACATACACACACAGATAGAGGGCACAGGATGAGTTAAGATGAAGGGGTGATATTTAAAAAATAAGATTAAGGGGTGAGAGAGTATTGTACTAGGAGAAGGAGAAAGGGAGAGGTAGAATGGAGTAAATTATGTCACTTAAAACAGACAAGAAAAAGCTTTTACAGTGGAGAGGAAGTGGGGGAAGGTCAGAGGGAGTGAATGAATCTCATTCTCATCAGATTTTGGTTAAGGAAGGAATAACATACATTTTTTGGGTATGGAAATCTATCTTACCCTACAGGAAAATACAGAGGGAAGAGAATAAGAGAGCAGGGAAATGAGAGGGGAGGGCAGATTGCGGGAGGGTATCAGAAACAAGCACTTCTGAGGAGGGACAAGGTCAAAAGAGAGAATAGAATAAATGGGGGGTGGGATAAGATGAAGGGAAAGATAGTCAGTTTTTCACAACATGACTACCATGGATGTATGGTTTGCATGATCACACATGTATAACCTACATCAAGTTGCTTGCCATTTCAATGAGAATGGGTGGGAAGGGAAAGAATTTGGAATCCAAAGCTTTAAAAACAAATGTTAAAAATTGTTTTTGCATTCAACTTGGAAATAAGATATATAGGCAATGGGGTATATAAATCTATCCTACCCTACAGGAAAATAGAAGGAGAAGGGAACAAGAGAAGGGGGAGTGATAGAAGAGAGGTCAGATTAGGGGAAGGGGTGTTCAGCATGCACATTATCTTCTGGCGGGGGAGGGGTCGGATGGGGAGAAAATTTGGAATTCAAAATTTTGTGGAAATGAGTGCTGAAAACTAAAATACATTAATAAAAATAAACAGATAAACAAACAAACAAGTGAATGAGCAAATAAATAAGTAAATAAATTAGTAAATAAATAGGCAAATAAATAAATAAATATATGAATGACCCAGAGTAAGCATCCTTTGAAAGGAATCTATAAAAAAAATAAGGAAAGATAATACAGTTTATGCCTGCTTGGAGTTTACTGTCTAATGGGAGAAGACAACACATCCCGTAATGGAAAGATGGAACCATGGTTCCTAATGATGTCATGGTTTAGAGATGGCAGGTAGCCAGGATTTGGGATATATTATTATAATCTTTCCTACTACAGGAGGCTGAGGTTTGTGGGTTGCTGGAGCTCAGGAACACAGTAGGAGTAAAAGACTAATTCTGTCACCAATATGATGAGCTTTGTTCCATGCTAGTTAGAGGTAGTATCAGACTGGAAGAGACTGTTGTATTTCCAGACTGTTTGATATAGGGAAAGAAAGGAGAGTAGAAAAGAAAGAAACAAGGGAAAATGAAAATGACTGGGAGGCGAGGGGAAGTCTAATTATAAGTGTAATAAAGTAAAAGCTTATTTGTTAGAGCACAGGATATTTGCAGGGGTGAAGGACAAGGTTATTTGACGGTCAGGGGATAAGAACCAATGATACTGAGCAGGAGCCATGGTTTGAAAGAGGTCAGGAAGTGATGTGTAAGCCTGGCCCTAGGTAAGATATAGGGTGGCTGTTCACCTACCAGAGAGTAAGAGCACAAAACAAAACAAAACAAAAACAAACCAAAAAACCGTTTATCTAGCATAATGACCAAGCATAAAGTACTCAAACGATACTTTGTATGTGAATAAAGTCTTAACTGATTCCCAGAACTAGAAAGTATTTTTTAATGGATCTCCCTTACTCAATAAGCATTTATTAAGCATCTACTGCATGTCTTTGTTCTTATCCTTTTGTTTTCTAGTGTTACTTATAGTTGTTATGTTGTTCTGTGTATTGACATATGTGTACAGGCCTTTTCCTCTCACACTTCTAGATTATAAACTCCATAATGGCAGAGACCAGGTCTTAATTAAAAAGCCCAAAATGTTAATTCACTGGTAAATCTATGAGTTGGTCCAAATATTCTCAAAACAATTAAGAATTATTTAAGAAAAATTACCATAAATTATAATTTAATTACAAAATAACACTTTAATGAAGAGATCTTAATATTGGAATTATACCCCAAGGAAGTTATGGATAGAAAGAAAAGACCCATTTGTGTAAAATATTCATAGTGGCTTGTCTGTTATGATAAAAAGCTGCAAACAAAATATGAGATAATAATTTGGAAATGGTTGACCAAAACAGAGACTATGAATATGATAGAATATTAATGAAAAAATTTGAATACAAAAAATAATGAAAAATTTTGAATAGCTTAGTTCTACTTATTTAGCTCTGTACCCATTCTTTTTTTTGAAAATAGATATTATTGATACCTTTTATGTTTACATTGCTTATATGTCCCTGCCCTGTCTTCTCAGTGAGCCATCCCTTATAACAAAAAAAGAATGAGAAATAGAAAAAAAATCAGTAAAATTAATAAACACATAAGAAAAAAAAAACTTGATGTTGCATACAGCGTTTCACACTCACGTACTCCTATTTCAGAAAAGGAAAAGCAACATGTGTCTTCCCATTTCTTTTCTGTGGGAACAAGCATGGTCATTATATTTTGATAGTGTTCAGTTTAAATTGTTTTATGGTTGTGGCACCATCTATTTCCATTGTTGAAGTCATTGTGTATATTGTTTTTATGGCTCTGCTTACTTGACTTTCTATCAATTTTTTTGAGTATTTCCATGTTTCTCTGCATTAATCATGTTCTTTATTTCTTATAGCACAGTAATATTTTATTACATGCATGTACTACAATTTCTTTAGCAATACTGATTCATGGCCTATACCCGCTCCTTTTACATGCCTTCTTAAGTTTCTTTGAACTATCCATATTCTTCATTTCTTAGGCTCATTATTTCAGTCACATACTTCCATTTGAGACATTTCCCCAATCCATGGGTACCTACTTTTTTCCAGTTTTGTTTTATTTTCTACTATTACACAGTATGGGAAGATGCAGTATTTTGGAAAGAACTTTGTATTTGGAATCAGAGGTGTTGGGTTTGAATGTTGGCCTTGCTACTCAGTAGCTGTTTGACTGGAAGAATTCATCTTACATCTGTAAGCTTCCATTTCTCTTCTGTAAAATGAAGGCTTTAGACTAGATGATGTCCTTTCTGATTCTAGATTAGTGATCCTACAAAATGTGGAGGAGTTAATATATGCAAAGTGGGTGGGATGTTGTGTCAAATTTGTTATTTAGTCAATTAGTTGTGTCCAACTCTTTGTGACCCCACTTGGGGTTTACTTGGCAAAGATACTGGAGTTGTTTGCCATTTCCTTATCCAGCTCATTTTACAGATGAGGAAACTAAGGCAAAGATGGTTCAGTTACTTTACCAGGGTTACATAGCTACTAAGTGTCTGAGGTCACATTTGAACTCACATCCTCTTGATTCCAGAGGCTGGCACTCTATCTACTGTACCACCCAGCTGTTCCACTATATAAAAGTCATGTTTAGAAAGGCATCTTTTGTGTGCAAACTATTCTAGAAATACTCCTTTACAAGAGTCAACATTTTCTAGAAGTCTTAGCATTAACAAGGCTTAACTTACATTGTTTGATTTTTTTCCCCACTAACTTGTGAACCCTCTATTCTTTTATACCGCCTGGCAAATGAGCTATTGCTATCACTCTATTTCATGTCTTCAACTTTGCTCTTTCTGCCCTTTGATGAAAGGGCTAATTAAAAGGATAATGGGAGGGGGGAAGGAGGGCAAATTAATAAAGAGAAGGAGAATCAAGAAACATGATTTACTGAAAAACTGAAAAAAAACCCCTAGAATAGTAAAAGTCACCTATTTATTTAGCTTTTAAAATATAAGTGAAGGAAAAATTTTTTACTCATATTATCTGTACTTCACAAATGCAAGAAGGGAAGAAGGAATGACTTAGGAGGGCTAATGGCATTTTATCAGTATTTATCTTTGTAAAACATGCTGAGTGACATTAGGTACCACAGCTGTTTGTCCTGCCTTCGGTATATTCATTTAGTAGACAAACAATGAGGGACAGTTTTGCCGACACAAAGTCTATGGGACAAGTGCTGGGATTTCTATGGCTCAGATGTGCTTGGATAGAAATGTATGCATATGTGCTGTGCAAAATTAATGACTCTGCTAAATATTTAAAAGCATGAACAAAATATTCCAACACCTGCTTCCTTCTATGTAGAGCTTAAGAGGGAAAAAAATTTACCCTGAAACCCAGTATTTTGAAATGGGTGAATTATGTCTACATGCCAATTCTTTAAAAGCTCTTTATTTAAGTGATGCAATTTTTTTAAACCAAGTATCAAATGTATTAAAACAGAATTTATGCCAGAAGTAAAATGAATGGCTCATCCTGAATGTTCTCCAAGGTACCTTCCACTTCCATATTCTATTAACCTTTACTTTACTGGGTTGTTGATCATATTGATGAGGTTATTTCCTCCACATGGTATAGATCTTCACTCATCCATTCTTTAGGACCATAGATTTAGAATTGGAAGAGACATTAGAAGTCTCTTCATGCAACCTCCTTTTTTTTTTTACATACGAGAAAACTGAAGGCCAAAGAAGTTAAATGATGAACAAAGACCCACAGGTAGTAAGTGACTATGCCATGATTCACACTTAGGTTTCTTAATTCTAAGTTCAACATCCTTTCCTTTGTACAATCTTTCAATCAGCATTCATTAAGTGCTAGGCAAAGGTGCAAGGTCTGTGTATAAAGTGACAAAACCTAGACAATCAGCTGTCAAGGAGCTTATGTGCTTTGGCATCTTTGCATAGATGAGAAAACACAAAATATATACAGTGCTTAGTACAGTACCTGGCGCATCATAGGTATTTAATAAATGTTTAGTAATTCATTGAACATGACTTGAGGTATAGAATAGAGTGAGAGGCACTAACAACTAGACAATGAAGAAAGTCCTCTTGAAGGACTTGAAGTGGCATTTGACCTGGAATTCAAAGGGAGCTAGCATTTCTAAGAGATAGAGGTGAAGAGAGAAGACATGCATGTCCAGGAATGGTGCATGTCCTAAGCAAAGACACTGAGGTGGGAGATGACATATTGACACAGTGATTTTTGCTTCTGATTCTGTGTAGTTCTCTTACATGTTCTCTAATGAATCCACAGAAGATTTATCCAGTGTGCTAAAGATCTTTTGTTACATTTTGTGAGTACCATGCAGTAGAACTTTGATGGTCCATCTGTTAAATTTCACTCTCTCCCCTTCACTAGTCCACTTTCTTTTTCCAGCCATTTGTGTTCCTTTTTTTTTTTTGTAGGCAATGGGGTTCAGTGACTTACCCGGGGTCACACAGCTATGGTCAAGTGTCTGAGGCCGGATTTGAACTCAGGTCCGCCTGACTCCAGGGCCAGTGTTTTATCCACTGTGCCACCTAGCTGCCCCATACCATTCATGTTCTTGATGACATCTCTTATACTATATCATTCACAGAGGTCGTCACTGGAAATGGATTATAGCAGCTTAATGGAGCCCATCATTCACTTTATGGTGTGATGGACTGAATGAACTTGGAGTCAGAAAGGCTTGAACACAAAAGATCATAGTTCCACAGAGGGAATTGCTTTCAGAAGCCATATTATCCAACTTCCATCTTTTTTAGGATGAAGAAATTCCTTAAGTTAAGTAACTTCCCCAAAGTCATAAATGTTGTAAGTAAGCATCAGAGGCAGGATTTGAACCCCAGGTCCTCCAACTGTAGAACTGATTTTCTTTCCACTGGGCAGCCTGGCCTCCCTAAAGAGATATGTGGCCTCAGGCAAGTCATTTAACTTGTGCAGCACACAATATAGTGCCTGGCACATACTAGGCACTTAATAAATGCTTGTCTCTCCCCACCCCCAACCTCAGTTTCCTCATCTGAAAAATGAGGATAATAAAGCACTTAAATAGGAGGGTTATTGTGAGGAGGAAAATGATACAATATATGTAAAGCATTTTGCAAACACTTTATATAATGAGAGTTATTATTGTTCTCCACTGTCCTTTGGGTCATCCACAACTTTGGTTCTCTAGAAAATTGGTATAATCTCCTTGGGAAAAGGAATTATATTTTAATACAGGTTCAGATGTCAAAAAATCAAATATGAGTTTATAATTTATTAAAATATAACTGTTGTTCCCATAGAGATTCTATAGTACTGAGCCTATCATATACACTCATGGGCTGACAAAGACCCTTGTGTCAATGATTTCCTTCTTATCTTGGTCTGTGGGTCTATTTACCAGATAACTGGTTTAGAGGATAGAGCTGGGCCTAGAATCAGAAAAATCTCAGCTCAAATTCAGACAGTTATTAGCCATATGACCCTAGGTAATTCACTTATCTTCTGTCTACCTCAGTTTTCTGGTCTATAAAATGGGAATAACAAAAGAACCTACCTCCTACATTTGTTGTGATCTTCAAATGACATACTATTTATAAAGTGCTTTGTATGACTTTTAATAATATCTTATTAGTATTTCCTAGTTTTAAGAAGCAAGAAAATGCTAATAAGGTATGAAACGTATGTCTTGTTGCCTCTTGAACAGAAATCTAAAATAGTCACAAGTTTGCTTTGTCCTTAACATTATTTTTTTTTATAAACTGCTTTATGGAAATATGTGTTTGTAGGGAATTCCAGAATAAATATTATAGGCAGGGATCTCTCATGCCAGTGAGATGGTGAAGTTAAATAGACTAACATTTATTAAGTACCTGCTTTATACAAGATACTATTCCGGGTGGCTAGACAAAATACAAACCAAAACAATTAAGAGTCAGTCTCTTCAAGAAAAGAAATGATACACAGTACATCATTAAAAGTAGCTAAGAAAAAGGTCACTTCTGTAAACCAATTTAAAATCTCAGGATCAGAAGGATATTACAAGATTCTCAGGATGTGTTGATTTGTTTTTCTTGACTATATATATTTGTCACAAGAGGATTGAGCTTTTACTCAGGGTAATAGCATTAGGAGATAAGTAGGTAATAACAGAGTTTTTTAAGGCTCAGTAGAATATTTTTAAATGTACAGAAGAAAAAATGGCAATTGCAGAAATGGATACTAATAAAGTGATTTTGTTATTATCTTGTTAAGTTATATGTATAAATTATATACATATATAATTTAACGATATGTAATATACATATGTACAATATACATATATATTTATGCATATGTGTGTATTTGTGTGTATATATGTATGTGTATATATGTATACATATATCACACCTAATAGAATTTTACAGTTTCTAATATAATCCTCTTTCTTGTTGGCCTTCGTATTTTGAAATGTTCCTCTTTCTTCACGATTATGTTTGCAAGAAAAAAAAATCCATTTAAAAATACTTGAAGAGTTCACCTTGTCCCCTGTGTTGAGGTTTTTCTTTTAATATACCCAACAGTAAACTCACATAAATACTAAATATTCTCACATATGCAAATTATGTATTCTTATCTATGTTGCTATCTAAATCTAGGATCTTATTTGTCAATATTTGGAATTATATAGTAGAAATGAACCTGAATTATCAAAAGCTATTTCAACACAACATAAACTTTTGCAGGTCTTAACAAGATGGAAGGGACTGTATAAAAATTGTATAACTGTCATTTGATGGCCAAGCTAAACTTGAAGTTTTTTTTTTTAAGGTCAATCACCAAATAACGCATTTTTTCAACTATAGGAGCCCACAAAGATCATCTATGAAGGCATAAAAAAAATGTTATTTTAACTCTGGGATTCAGACAGCCAGCCAATCAGAGAAATCATTAGACATTTCCTGTCTTTTTGTAGATTTTGAAGTAGGAATATCATTGGTATTATAAAAGACCCTCCTGATGACTCTTAAATATAATTCACATTTTGCTGATTTGTTTCATAGTGCAGAAAATGGTTGTCTCATTCTAGGACTATCAATAAGGTGATAGTCATCAATCCATCAAAAAGTATTCATTAAACACCTCTGATGTTCCAAAGCTCGGGTGAGGTATATACAAAGAATGAGTAAAGCCCCTATTTTCAACAAACTTATATTCTAACCAGGAAGTTAGCAAGTGCCTTTAAAAATATATTCAAGAATACATATATACCCATGAAGCAGGTTAAATGGAAGGTAGTTTGTAAGGAAGGGCTCTGGAAGTTGAGGGGATGAGAATGCAGAGAATGCTAAAGATAGTTCTTACACTGCATGTTTAGGGAAGAAGGGGATTCTGAGACATTGTATTCCAGGCATGGGAAGTATGGAGGATGTAGGATAGGCTCTTCTGAGTAAGAAACAAAGAGGTCAATTTAGATGAATTGTAAAGTGCAAATGGGGGAGCAATATCTACGGAGTCTGGAAAGATAGCCTGAGGCCAGCTTTTATAGGGCGTTAAAAGTCACAGGTAAGTGGCACTTAGAGGTAGAGCTTCCTGTTTTGAGGAAGACCGAGTTGAAATCTGGCCTCAGAATGCTTATAAGTTCTGTGAACTGGGACAAGTCACTTAAGCTCTGTCTGCTTCAGGTGCCTCATCTATAAAATGGGGATAATGATCACACCAACCTCCTAGAGTTATAGTGAGAATGATATGATGCTTGAAAAACATTTTGCAAACCTTAAAGAGCTATATAAATGCCAGATAGCTATTATCATTCATCAAGAGCAAAGCAAATGGGAACATGACAGTCCTGATTTGTTTTGCATATTGTGGTTACTACTGATTAGGGTGACCAAAGATGTTTCTTCATGTTCAAGAAATTTTTAGGAGTGAAAATACTTGGAGGAAAATCATGGAATCCTCTATTTGTGAATCACAATTTCACTCAATTTCAGTAGGAGGTCAGTAACTGGAATCAACAGAAAAAAAGAAAAAGAAAAAGAAAAACAACATAAATGTTTTGTCTCCTTCTGTTATGATAATCCATTAGGAAATGGATCATGTTTCTTTTAATGCTCAGCAAATCTTTCTGTTTACTTACCATTATTTTAAATACCTTAGCAACTTTTGAGATAACTAAGGATTTGAGAATCCTACCTTAGGAGTATTAACCATTTTTCTCTTTGATTGTGGTCCTGAAAATCCCTTTTAAAAGAGAAAATCCATCCTTTTTTGGCCTCCTCTTGCACTATTTTGTGAGTCTTCACTCTAATACTGCTCCAGCTTCATGTGTGGTAGCTCAGTAGTGCTAAGAAGACAGCTGATCTATGTTTCTTCTGATCCAAGATCAACAAGTCAATATACTACAACCATTCCAGCTGAGATCTAAAATGCCTTGCAAGTCTAGCAGCATCAGAAATCCCTTACAAAGACATGAATGACAAATTTGCCAGACAGTCATCCCTGAGGATAGGGTCTGCCTGTGAATTATTGGCTGCCCTCCCTCTCCTCAAGTCAGTTCCAGTCCAACAACTGTTGGTTTTGTTTGCTCTCAGCATCTGAGGGTTATAGTTAACAAAAATTTTAAAGCTAAGCATTGTCTTTGGATCTAAACTGTGTGGTCATTTTCTAGTGTGTCTAAAATTCTTCTTTCTGCAGTGTCAGTTGTAATCCTTTCTTTTGTGATACCACAGGAAATGTGAGAAATCAAGTTAAATTGAATCTTTGAAATGTGTTTGAAGGCTTATTCTTTTCTTAGGTATTAAAGTGGTTACATCATTCATTAAAGGATACTTTAGAAATTCCATATATATTACCTAGCATTGTGAAATCCTAACTATGATGGCTAATTTCTACTTTGTGCCAAACATTTTCCCCTTAGCCAGAGGCACGGGTGTGTTCTGTTGGGTTTTATTTCCAGTATTATTCAAGAGAACAAAAGATCCTCAGAGAGAGCTGCATAATGAATTTAAAAAACCCAGTTCTTCAGCAAATCTTCTAATTATGCCATTTCTTGCAAAATCAATACTGCCCTTCTATACACTGAAGTGTCAGACAAGAAATAATAATATATTCATACAAGGTCCTAGGGAGATAATTTTCAACATTATAAGTTTGCCTTTTTCCTCCCTTGAGCCTTACCTATTAACTAGACAAGTGAACTATATTTAACCTCAATATAAATATGACCACTTTGCCATTTAGGATGGCATATACATTGGAAAAATCTGTCTAACCCAGAAATGAAAGATCTCTACATCTTTCTGTGAGATGATTTTGACTACCAGATTTCTGGAGTCTTTCTTCTGCCCTTATAATTCAGCATCCATAGATCTGCCATGTACAATCATTCTAAGGTTTTCCAAGCCGGTCCCCAGGAGCTCATCACAATTTCCTCTCCTATTCTCAGTGTTTCTTGCTGGTTCTACAATTTGCTCTTTCCTCTTAAGAAATCAGCCCAGAAAGTTGGATTGCATGGGATTGAAATTATCATTTGTTTTTGGTTTCAAGGAAATATTTTTTCTCATTTATTTTAATTGTTGTTCCCTGGAAAATATCACCAAAAAGTTATTTACTTGAGTTAAAGTAGTAGAAAGAGAGATAGATATAGATAGACACATATGTATGTAGATATGTATGTGTGTTTATATGTGTGTATGTATGTACATGTGTGTGTGTGTGTATGTGTGTATGTATGTGCTTTTATACCTATATCCATATCTATTTGTCTATTGCTCTTCAAATGGATAGTCAAATCATTTGGTTTAGTTCCCTGGTTTGCCCTTCTTCCTTTTTTTCCCCTTCAGTTCTCAATATTCTATTACGAAGGTAATCCAATTAAGTCATTTATAAAATTGGAACAATGCATACTAGTTTCCTCATTAATAAAATGAGATTTGAGTAAATGACCTATAAGGTCCTTTCCAGCTCTAGATATATGATTCTATGACTTTTTTCAAAGACTGTTCCTCTCTCTGCAGTGAACAATCTCACTCATTTGTAGCTACTTTTTAAAATTCTGCCCTTCTTATTTGTGAGTAATTTTATTAAATATCTACCTTTTTATTATAAGACTGAAGAATAAAAGAACTGGAAGGAACCACATAGAATCATATAGAATATTTAGTATAACTTAGAATCAGAAATGTTAAGTTGTTTGTCCAAGGTCAGACAGTAAAGCTAGTAATTGTAATTACCGAAAAGGCAACTAGGTAGCATAGTCAACAAAGGGTTGGAGTTCAAATTCTAAATGAACCACTTACTACTTTTGTCATCCCAGGCAAGTCACTCAATCTGTCTCAACTTCTATTTCTAAATCTTTTCAACAGAGGTAGTGATCTATCTTCCAGGGTTGTTGAGAGGACCAAATGTCATAATGTACTTTTATAATAAGTACTTTTCAAAACTTGAAGCACTATATAAATACTACCAATTATTATTATATTTTCTTTTAATTTTTAAAATCCTTTTCTTTCCTCTGTCTTTTCTCCTTTTTCCTAAGTCTTCTCTTCTTTTTGCCCCAATTCTGATGACTTTTAATGCCTGTGAGTTTCTTCTTTCTACCCACACTTGTAGAATAAGCTTTCATTTTGAACCATTTATTATCTCAAAATCACATGCACTCACCAGGAGGTTATTGCAAACCTAAGTCAAATTTCGTTTGCCCTTGAACATCATTAGCCCTAAAAACAAGAACAAACAAAAATTGTAGAGTAGTTCTTTATGTGGTTCTTTCTTTGTTTGTTGGGAACATTTTTTGGTCAGTGCAATTTGCTTTTTAAATGATTATGACAAAAATTGTCTTTAAAAGTAAATCCTTTGTGGCATTCTGTCAAATAACAGGGTTATACTAAATGATCTCTCAGACCCATTCCATTTCTAAATCTATGATCTTATGATATGTAAACTTCCCCTCTATCTCCAGTGATATGTAAACTCCCCTCTATCTGCCTCTTTGAAGCTTAACTCAGATCTTACCTCCTAAAAGACTTCACTAAACTGCCTCTCACCTAAGAAAAAGTAATTCTTTCCTTGTGTAATTTCTGACTTGTACTAGATCTACAAGGAAAAGCTAGGTGTTGCAGTGGACAGAGCATGGGACTTGGAATCAAGAAGACTCATTGTCATTAGTTCAAATCTGGCCTCAGATACTTACTAGCTGTGTGACCCTGGGGAAGTCACTTTACCCCGTTCGTACCAGTTACACATCTGTATCTTTAAGAAAACCCAAAAATCGGGTCACAAAGAGTTGGACATGACTGCAATGATTCAACAACAACAAACCAGGGGATAAAAGAAAAGAAGAAATGCTCTAAAGGAACTTTTAAGTCTGCATCCTAAAGCTGGAATAATTTGTAAGTAATTTGAAGGGAGAAAGCACTAACTTTGCCAAAGGTAGGGGGAATGATAAGGAAAGACTTTTTACAGGAATTTGCCCATGAGTTGAAACATACGAAAATCTATATATTCTAAGAGGCATAGATTAGGAATGAATCCTAGGGTTGAAGAAGAGTTTGTGCAGATGAAGGAAGATGAGTGATGACATGATAATTTCAGGGAACAGCTACTGAACCAGTTTGGCAAGCCCATATAGTCTTATGAAGTGAAGAAAGTAACATGAAACATTTGGAAAAGTAGGTAGGAGCAAGATAATGAAGGACCTCAAATACCAAAAAGAGGCATTTGTTTTTTGTACTATGGACCATTGGGAGTCACTGAAGAATTCTCAACAGAAGAGTGAATGAGGTTTTTTTGTATTTTTGGTTTTAGAAATGTTAATTTGTCAGCTCTCTGAATGATGGATGTGAGAGCAGGGGTACAAATGAGTAGAACCCCTTGCTTTATATGAAGGTAATCTCTCCATCTTCATATTTCTAAAAGCACTTTCATTGGACCTTCTGCTTTGTACTATATAATTCTACTTTATTTCATAGAGTCTTTAATATATTGCCCCAATAGATTACAAGCTTCCTTAGGGTAAAAACTGCATCTTGTATATCTTTGTGCCCTTAGAACCTAGTATTTTGTTATGCACATTAAAAAGTGATGCATTAAATCTTTGTTAAGTTGAATTGAGTTCTTGTCCAGTAGGAAATGCAATTTTAATAGAGCATTGAAATAAATATTTTGGTATAAGTTAGGTCTGTAATTTTAAACAAAAAGCTGCTGTTGTTATGGAAAGTTGAAATTGATTTTAATGTAATTTAAAATCATTGATGTTTCCCAAAGTACTCCATACCAATGTGTGTTTACAATAGACCAGAATTTAAAATCAAAGCCACAATTTTGTCAATGTAGATTTACCTCCTGTTTCAATCTTTTCATCATGACTGCTTCCACCAAAAGCATAAATGTTCTTATTGTAGAGCAACTGGTAGAATGATGTGCTCAACCAAGCCAGGAGTCCTTTGTTGCATCCACCACAACTTCCTTTCATAAAAGCACAAAGGTTGTTTAACCCTGGTGAAGAAATGGAATCAGGTGTGTCCTGGAGCCAGCTTGTATATAGGAAAGCCAATTGTTAAGTTTTCAATGTGCTCATTTAAACCTCAGAAGTTAGAAAATTCTAGAAATCAGGGCTTGATTGTTATTTTATGGGTTGTCTTAACGTAAGAAAGTAATAAAGAAAAATGTTAATAATGCTCATTAAACTTAAAAGTATGTCCTGTGTTTTGGAGAGCTAGTTCTTATAATATTTACACCTGGAACCAAATAAGCTATTCAAGAATTGAGTTGGGGGGAACTTCCATTACTTTCACATACATAATCTAGAATTTCCCCTTTATTTCTTCCCTCACTTTTCTGTAACTCTATGAGCTCAGCTCCAGATCTGAATTACCATCAACACTAAACACATTTTTAGATATTGTGGAGAGACTGCTGAAGAGAGATAGATGATGGATAGAGCAGGATAATTGCAATGACAATAGAGGATGAGATTGAAGGGACAGGTTGAAGGTCATCCAATTGGTCAGCAAGCATTTATTAAGCACTTATTATGGACTACCCTGGAGATGTTCCAGCCCTGAACACTGTTCTCCACATATTTTTTCTTTAACTTCTGTTGTCATGGTCCTCGAGAACAAAGGACAAACAATAACAACAACCATTGCTACATGAGGGGCTCTAGCCAGGCTCACACCCACCCTGACTACCTTTCTTGTAATCCTGCTACCTCTTCCCAAATAGCCTTGCATATCCCACTTTTAATGTTAGCTCTCCTTAATGTGATATCATCTCTCATTAGAATGCAAGCTCCTTGAGTGTAAGGACAGTCTTGTTGACTTTCATTTATACTCCTAGTGTTCTGTCTCTATCTATCTATCTATCTATCTATCTATCTCTCTCTCTATCTATCTATCTTTCTATCTATCCATCCATCTGACATTGTGCTAGGAGTGTTCTTTGTCCAGGGAATATGAGAAAAAGAAAAGGTAAAAACCATCCTTTCCTTCAGAGAGCTTCCATTTTATAAGGGAGATGACAATATAATCTTAGAAGAAAGATCTATAGCAGTTGGAGTGACTAGGAAAGTTCTCCTGAAGAAGATGTCATTTTAACTGCTTGAAGGAAAACAAAGCAATTAGAAGGTGGTGGTGAGAAAGGAGAGCATTGCTAGCATGGAAGATGGCCAGAAAAAAAAAATCAGAGATGGAACATGGAGAGTTGTGTTCAGGGAATGGCAATATGGCCAGAGTAGTTAGAGCCTAGAATGTATGGATGGTTGTAAAGTATAAGAAGATTGGGAAGATAGTATAGGGAAACTCTAGGGATACTTTCTCAACTCCTGTTTATACTAGCATCTTGGGTCCCCAGAAGCTTCGAAGCTATTTCTCACTCATTTTTCTTGAAATAACTCTGAAGGGGTGTGTGCTATGCTTCTCCTATCAGGTGATATCAATTGGCCAAACTCTCAGTTAGCTTTCAGCTTTCAGTTAGGGATATTTACTAAGGTGATATTGTAATAACAGCTGGAATAAAACCAAATAAGGGCACACTTTCATACATACAAATTAAAGCACATAATACAGCAATAAGGGTAAAATCACAGCTCCTGGAAGTCAAAGGTTTCCCCTTTGGTAACTTTCTGTTGGACTTCTTGCATAGTCCTGAAACTGCACTTTTTTTGCAGTGTGTGCAGCTTGTCTTCAGTTCTCAATCCAGATACTGCTATCATTCACTGCTTGTCTAAGGGAACTGCTATGACAAGAAAAAATGAGGAAACCAGATTTTTCAAGCCTCTTGGAGTTCAAAATATCTTCCTCCCATCAGGGATGGGAAGGTAGAAAAAGACCCTTCTCCTTCCCCTAACCTTAAGCAATTCCCTTTCAGAGTTTTTTTTTGCTGAAACTACTCCATCCTGGCTAACTACTGGAATGCCAGGTCCCTAAAATAGTTTACAATTTTATCCAAAATCCACGAGGTGAGATTGAATGTTTTCAACCAATCCCAACTTTCTTTGTAATGCCATCTCATCTCATTCAATGACTGGAAACACTCCATTCCTTCCCAGATTGATTAACTAGGTTAATCCCATTTAGTTAGATGCCTTTGATTTAATTGAGTAGTCCAGCATCTCTAATTATTGATAGAGGGGCATCTCATGCTGTAGGAAGAGGGTGAGTTTTGAGGAGCTTTAAATACCAGAGGACTTTATATTTTATCCTGGAAGTAATAGGAAATCATTGAAGTTTATTGAAAGGGATGAGTAGAAAGGAGGAAGGCCACTTCCTGAGACTGGAGAAAGGGAGGAGAGAATAAGCAAAAATACAGAAAGATTTGGGGCATGGGAGAGTGATTGAAAAAGTCCATAGAGAATTTTCAATATTTTCTCTAAAGTAAATTTAAGAGTCTCATAAGAATGAGTTATTCGGTTGGATAGTGTTTATTATGTCAGGATTCTTTGAGTTATTTGGAAAGACTCAAAATTTACCCAGATATAGACTTTGAGGTCAACTAAAAGCTTTACCAGTTTCCTCTGAAGATTTAACAATACACTCACCAAAACCAATGCAAAACTTGCCCTTGGTTTCATATGTAAAGACTCCCAAGAGTGAAAGGGAGGTTTCCCAGGTGGAGGAATGGAATTTTCCTTTACAAAGCTATTTTTACTTTGGGAAATTGGCAGTTTTACATAGCTCCATAGAGAATTCACCCCTTCTTATTTAAAACAATGCCTGATTGGATCCAAACTGCTTTAAGACACCTTCTCAAAGGACAATTCAAACTCTTCAATTATCTTTTTTTCACATCCATCTGAAAAGGTAGTTTGAGCTCCTGAAAAGCCATAATTCTCTTGCCCCAAAGTTTTGAATTCTGTCTGATGAAGTTATTACACATCATGGAACAGCACCGTGTCACAGAAACAATAGTTTAAATTAACCTCTTATTGCCATCAGTGAGGTTTTTCTTTTTCCTTATAAAAGTTAATTTAGAGCTTTTGAAAGCAGCAAGATTGACAGTGATGGAGAATCAAAGCCTCTGCGTCACACAAGTACTGACTCAAAAGGGGTGACAGTGTTCTTAAAGGTTTCTGCTATCACAGTGCCTCAGATCTACTTATGGGAGAAATGGCTGCCTGGAGGGATCAGAAGGTAATTGAGTGTTCAGAATGCATTCAATCTCTCCGATGCTTCCTGTGATGTTAATTAGGGCCATTCATGGGTGATAGTGTTGGTGTGTGAGTGTGTGTGTGTATGTGTGTGTGTGCATATTAACTCAACATGCAGTCATCTTTAGGATGTAATTGTGTACCAAGATAAAGAAAGCCCCTGCATCAGATTACATGCACAAAAAAGTTGTATAGTAACACAGTAGATATTTCTCAGTGAATTAATTTAGATTTGTAGATTGTCCATCTATAAAATGAGGAAAATGGACTAAATCGGAGGTACAAACTATATTTCAGATCTAGATACTATGATTCTCTTATTTTTAAGGATCAAATATTGTATATTTCTTTCTTTCTTCTTGGCAAGGCAGTTAGGGTTAAGTGATTTGCCCAGGGTCACACAGCTAGTCAGTGTCAAGGGTCTGAATCCAGATTTGAACTCAGGTCCTCCTGACTTTAGGGTTAGTGTTCTATCCACTGGGCAGCCTAGCTATTGCTCTATGCTTCTTCTCCAAACAGTTTTCTATGGGACATGGGGAAAAGGAGGTACATCTTACATTAATGCTTCATTGTGGTCACCCTGCATTCTTGACAATAATGCCATTAGAAAGTAAGACAGGTTCTATCAAAGCTGGATGAGTTCTGAGAATAGGCTTGGGAAAGAGCGCAAAAGCTCTCTGTGAACCTGCTTGGTTAAATATAAATAGGTTCATTTGAAATCTTGCCAATAACTAATTATTCTTTTTTGGCTATGTCAGCTTGTGAAACAGAAATCCACCTACTCTTACTGTTATATACACAGAATTTATCAGTTTCCTCCATGTTGGTATTTAATGAATACCTGTCAAGTTATTTAGCTATTTCCTATGTGTATGTTTTGACCACCTAAGTAGAACAGATCATAAACTCTTTTAGAGTAAGAATTATATGTTGTTATTCTTTGCATCCCCCAAACATTCAACATACAGTAGATATAAAGTAAGTTGCGTTCATGTACAGAAGAGAGTGAATAGACACCCGGCCTTAGATTCAGGAAGATCTGGGATAAAGTCCTGTAACTCTCATATTGCTTTGTTAAGCAACTGATAAATCCCAGGCACTTACTTTTGTTCACTCAGCGACCCTCTAAGACTGGAAGACAGAGTAAATGCTCAGGTACCTCGGTAGAAGGAGCTTCCCCTATAAGGACTCCTATCAAGAGCTGCACACACATAGATTGTATATAGTTATCAATAGATATTAATATATATATATATATATATATATATATATATATATATATAGACATAGATAATTCAGTAGAGGTAAGATGAGAAGACATGTCAGACAGAAAATAACATGAGTGAATTCATAGATGCAGAGATAAGTTAATAAAGTAGAACTTATTGAGATACAGGATCTTGAGTACAGGCTTTTCGGTATATACATTGTTCACTTATCTTTATGAGAAATTGGATTAGATGACTAGAGAGAGATGAATTTCTCTCTCCCACTCTTTCCTAGGTAAAGTTAAAAAAAAGATTCCCCAAATGCATGGCCTTTCCAAATATAAGATTTGGCTGAAATCAGTGCCAGTTGCTTTCACAGTTTCTGTGGACTAGACACTCCCTTAGCAAGGATTAACTGGGTCATGCATGAAAGGCTACAGGATTCAATACAAAATTCACGAATTTTCTTTTACTGCAGAGCACTGAACTCAGACTCAGAGAACCTCAATTTGATTCTCAGCTTACTAACTATTGACAAAGGGCTAGTAATTTAACCACTCTGTGTCTCAGTTTCCTCACCTATAAATAGCAATAATGATGCTTTATTAGCTACCAAATCAAGTTGTGGTGAGGGAAGTGCTTTCTAAGTGCAAAATACTCTACCATTCTACTTTCTAGCCAAACTCATGCACTCTCTATCATTAATTCTTTTTCTGTCTTATTCTGCATTAGTCCCTTTATTCATATCTTCCCCCCATGACAAGATTGTATTTCCCCAACTCCATCTCATTTTCTAGCTACTTTCATGGTACATTTAAGATTTTGACTTCTCAGTGATGCTTCCGCACATGGCTTCTCCTAGTTGAAAGGATGTACACCCTCCTATTTTTCATAAAATGCATTAGGATGTTTGTATTGATCACATATTCCCTTGCATCATAGTTATTTGTGCATGTCTTTGAGGTACACTGGTTCAGTGGAAAGAATCATAGATTTAGTCAGGAAGTCTGAGTTCTCATTCCAGCTCTTTCACTCACTGTGAGTTACTCAATCTGTCTGGGCCTCAGTAAGAGGGAATAGGTTGCCACTAGAGCTTACTAGGTAGGGGGTGACATGGCCCACTCCATACTTTAGAAAAGTTCTTGAACACAAATTATAGTATATTAGAAAGAAAACTGAGTTTGGAGTAAGAGTATCTGTTTTCACTCACAGTCTTAGTACTTACTACTTGTGTGATTTGGTCATGTCATTGAAACATCTCTGCACCTCAGTTGCCTCATCTGTTAAAATGATATAGTTGAAGCAGATGATTTATGAGGTTCCTTCATGTTCTATATTCTACAATTGTAGGAGTTTTGTTTTTCTAATCTGAATTTTCAATTATATTGACACATGGTAGAATGAGAATTAGCATCTTGACATGATGGCTGCCTTAGTTGATGGTGTCAGCCCTCAATGGGTGGCCTAAGTCTTTTTTTTTTCAAATGACTTGCTTCATCTTTGATGACTCCATGACAAGTGGATTTGTTTGTTATACCTTCTTATCAATCTCACTACCAGTTGCATATGAATGCCTTTAGGGTATGATTTCAGGGGCACTGCCATATTCATTCTGCAAAAATATCTGCCCAGGGCACCTAGGTGGCTCAGTGGATAGAGCACTGTCCCTGGAGTCTGGAGGACCTGAGTTCAAATCTGGCATCAGACTCATAAGACTTACTAACTGTGTGACTCTGGGCAAGTCACTTAACCCCAATTGCCTAACAAAAAAAAAAAAAGGAAAAAGGAAAAATATCTGCCCAGCTGGCCTGCCACATGTCTGAAATTATCTCAATTTGAGCCACTCCTTTAAGTGATGGCCTCTTTAGAAGGTCTGTTTAAGTTCACATAACTTATCTGGGTTGTGGAACAACTTAACAAATAAGTACGTGACAGCATAGAATTGTGGACAAGTTTAATTTTTGATTCTAAGAAAGCAGGAACCTATGGAAATAGAGCAGAGGAAAACAAAATTGTCACCAGGGCAGGTATGAGGGCAGGAAGGTCATAAGGATACACATGTGTCTGAGAAGGGCAAACTGGAAAAAGATGACATCAGTGGATAGCCCTAGGCAAACCAGGGGTTATATGAATGCCTTTAGTACTTAAGAAAGTACCAGTGAAAGGTTGAAACATTAATAATCATAGTATCTTCTACTTGTATAACCTTTTAAGGTGAAAAAAAAGTGCTTTCCTCACAAACCTGTGAGGTAAGCAATACAAGTATTGTTAGTCAAAAAGCGAGGAGCTTGAACTAGCTGGACCATAGGAGGATAGACTTAGAGTTATAAGAGGATGCAGAGGTCACCAAATCCAGGCCCTTCATTTAACAGATGAAAAACCTGAGGCCCACATGACTTAACCAACTTGGATAATAAATGATAAAGCCAGAGCTCAACATAGCTCTTCTGACACTAATTCCTTCCAGTTCTGAAACTATGATTTTATTACCTCCATTTTACAAAGAAGGAAACTGAGGTTCAGAGAGGATTAGTGACTTTCACATAATCACAGAGATAGGGAGCGTCATATCCAGTTCTCCCAAATCCTAAATGAAGACTTTTTGTACTTTGTCATCCTACCTTACCAGAGATTATACCTTGAAACTTCTTGTTTTTTGTACAGCCAGAAGAAGGTAAGTGTGCTCCTTCAGATCAGGGAGTGCTTCACTGCTGACTATGTTTCCCCATGGTTTAATGGGCTGTTTTACATGGTACTGTTTGTGTTCAGTCATGTCCAACTCTTTAAAGACACTGGAGTGGTTTGCAGTTTTCTACTCCAGCTCACTTTATAGATAAGGAAACAGGGTTAAGTGACCTGCCCAGGGTCATCCAACAAGTGAGTCTTCCTGACTGCAGGCTCAGCATCCTATCCACTGTACTACCTAGCTGCCTGCTTTATGTATAATAGGTCTTTAAGAAGTCCTTTAAGTTAGAGAAGATGTGGGAAAATTGGAGCATAATGTGTTGTTGGTGGAGTTGTGAACTGATCTAACCGTTATGGAGAGCAATTTGGAAAAATGTCCACAAAGCTATAAAATTATGCATAACTTTTCACCCAGCAATACAACTCCTAGGTCTGTATCCCAAGGAGATCATAAAAAAGAGAAAATGTACACACATTTACAAAAAGATTTATAGCAGCTGTTTTTGTGGAAGCAAATATTTGGAAATTGAGGAGATACCCAACAATTTGGGAATGGCAGAACAAGTTGTGGTACAATAATATAATGGAATACTATTGTTCTATAAAAAATGATGAATAGGTGGATTTCAGAAGAAAAACAAACCCTAGAAAGACTTACATGAACTGAAGTGAATAAAATGACCAGAACCAAAACATTGTACACAGTAGTAGCAAAGCTTTGCAATGACCAACTTTGACAGACTTAGCTCTTCTCAGCAATAATATGATCTAAGACAATTCAAAAAAACTCATAATGGAAAATGCTATCCACATACAGAGAAAGAACTATGGAGTCTGAATGCAGACCGAAGCATACTATTTGCTCTTTTTGTTTGTTTGTTTCTTTTTGTTTCTTTTTCTTTCTCATGGTTCTTCTCTTTTGTTCTGATTCTTTCATAATATGACTAATGTGAAAATGTATTTAATATGATTGTACATATATAGCCTATATCACTGTGTGTCATCTTGGAAAGGGGAGGGCAGAGGGGAATTTGGAACTCAAAATCTTATAAAAGTGAATATTGAAAATTAAACATAATTTTTTTTTAAAAAAAGGAGTCCTTTAAATTCCCACACTGAGTGGCCAGTGCCAAAATTGGAATCATGGTAGAAAATGCATATCTTTCATTTTTGGTAATTACCATCCCGGTAGCCAGTCAGTATCTATACCAGGGGTGGGGAACCTGCATCCACAAGACCACCTGTGACCTTCTAGGTCTTTGGGTGCAGTCTTTTGACTGAGTCCAAGTTTTATAGAAAAATCCTTTTGTTAAGGGGATTTGTTCTATGAAGTTTGGATTCAGTTCAAGGGCCACACTTGAGCACCTAGAGGGCCACATGTGGCCTCTAGGCTGCAGGTTCCCATCCCTGAAATATACATATTGTTTAAAGTTTTTCCTAAGATGTTCAGATGCACACACTCACCCATTTTTTCCAACTTTAGTCATTTCCCCATGCATATGACCTTGCTATCCTCCAAGCTCTGAATGAACCCAGCCCAATAGAGGAGAGCTGTAGCTAGTATATATGGAGCAAATGGGGAGATTAGTAATGCTTGAAAACAATGAGCAAAGAGTCTCAAGTGGCTCCTGACTGGACTGCATTCAAGGACTTAGAAAGTCGCTAATACCGTCTTGTTAGATGTACCAAGTGTGGCTTGCAAAAATTCAGGTGAAACTGCCCTAGAAATTTACTGTGTAGTGCCTAATAGCAAGTAAATTTAGCTATGAAGTCCAATCTATAAAATTTGAACTGAGTCTGAAACATTATATTGGGATGACGCAGTCTTCTGGCCACTTTCAGCTGCCTTTTTAGACTTAAGGTATTTATTCATTTAATAATTCTTTTTCAGTATCCACAATGTGTTGACAGATACAAAGTTTAGACATGATTGTAGTTCCTGTCCTTAGGTAGTTTACAGTTTAAGGTATTTTAAGTCTAGGGTGGGAATGGGACACAAATATTGAATTGGAGTCCCTGCCCAAGAAGCATAAATTAACCCTGCCTGGCTCTGGTCCTACTTCATGTCCTGGTTAAGTGGTCAGTGATGGATTTCCTGATCATTTGAGTGACAAAAGAGAGGGCTGTTGGAAATGTAAACAGGGAGATTTAAGGAGAAATGTCAATATCATCCCAAATGGCAATCCCAAAGTAGGTGAGAGTGCTCCCTGGGGGGGCTTTAAAGTGATAGGGGGACGGTAGTAGTTTTGGGTGCAATTGAGGGGCATTGAATAAAGATAAGAGGACACTGGAAGCATAAGAAAAGAAGAGAAGAAAATTTTGACAACTCTGTTGTCTAACAGAGTTATAGTCACATTGATTACATTATTTTCCAAATAAACAAAAAATGCAATTTATAACCAATCAGTGGTTAAGTCCACCCACAGGTCTTAACAAGCAAGTGTTGGCAGGTGAGTGCGTCCTGCATTGTCAGGAAATCCAGCATGCATCAACAAGAATATGTGCATAATGACTTATTTATAATATTTGGTTATATAATAAGAGACAGATCATTGGATTAGTAATGTGAGGCTCTGGATTCCATTTCTGGGTCTATTGCTTACTATCTGTGTAATCTTTAATCAGTCACTTAATCTGCATTTTATTTTCTTCCTTTGTAAAATGAGAATTGAACTGGATGAACTTTTCCAGTTCTAGAAGCCAAAAACCTTTATATTCCTCAAAATTGTACTTAATTTACTCAAGATGTTATTCTCTATCCCATGTACCTGTTCTTTCCTTTCATTAAACCCTTGCATCAAAGGTTTCATGTCAGACAAAAGTTTGGGGAATAGCAGGTTGTAGCCTGAGGTGGGAGCTCACTTAAAAAAAGAAAACTTTTAAACAACCAGTGACTGAGAACAAATGGTTTTTCTTATGACATGTGCCTAAAAGTGTCTTATTTTTCCTGCACATTGGCATTCATTTCTTAGTTCAAGTCACAGGGCTAGCATTCTTTTAATGTGATTTCTGTTGATGATTTATAGTAAAGCTGTTCAGTGAATTTCAAACACCCTATTACTGAAATACCATAAGGACTGAATGCATATTTCAGTTTATTGATTTGTGACACTAACCTCTGGCTTGGAAGCTCTCTTCATTTATCTGAGCAACTGATGGTGTCTTCCATAAATCTAGAACTTATTGAATTTGTATGAAGAAGTTTATAGGACCTGACTGTATTTCCCATTGTGCCACCGTAACTCACAAACCTGTTGAACAATAGGTTCTTTAAAACTGTTTTCATTCTGTTCTCATATATGAGGCAAAAAGAAAGGAGCTAAATACAGTACAACTCATGTCTATCAATCAATTTGAATCTTGAATAAGATCTCTGGTTTGAAATGTTCGTCAATGCCATTGCGGGGAAAGAAAAAGATGCTATGAAAATGTATTTTCTTTTCCTTACATCTTATTTATTTGTTTGGTTATTTGTTGTTGGGGAGCAGAACAGATCTCTCATTTTAGGAAGATGAAGAACTCCATGTGCAGAAATATCCTTCACTAGTATAGATCACTAGTTCATCTTTAACATAAAATCTAGAAGAGTTGCCTAGAATAGTGAAAGGTCAAATGACTCAATTCAGGACTTAAATCTAGTTCTTCTTGACTCCAAGACCTGTACTCTATCCACTATCTCAGATTACTGCTCACTACATACATTAAAATTTTCTATATGAAGTACCATTCTTCAGCATTTCTTAAACTGTGATCATCACCCCATTGTCAACAGTAAAAGGTTTCTAAATGTGCAATGACCAAAAATTAATTAAAAATCAAACATAATAAACCTGAGCTGTTTCTGGCAGCATTTGTCTATGTTGCATCATGTAACTTCACTGCATCCTTGGTTCTGAACACAAGGCATGCACACTTTGCACTGTGTATGCCATCACACCGTGTAGTGCCAATGAACACTGCCAAAACATGAAAAGGGCCGTGAGTGGAAAAAGTTTAAGAAGCCCTGCTCTAGGTAACTAGAGTAGAAAACTGTATTCATGTTATAGTTGACAATAAGTTAAATTAGCTAATTAAATTATTATAACTTTTAAATTATTTTTATTAATTTATTTTGATTTGTCAACAATCACTTCCATAAGCTTTTGAGTTTTAAATTTTTCTCCCTCTCCCTCCTATCCTCCCTCCCCAAGATGGTGTGCAATCTGATATGGGCTATACATATACATTCCTATTAAAAATATTTTCACATTAGTCATGTTGTAAGGAAGAATCTGAAGAAATAGGAGGAACCACCAGAAAGAGTAAACAAAACTAAGCAGCAGGAAAAAAATAGCAAATAGTATGATTTGACCTGCATTCAAATTATGTGCTTCTTTCTTTGGATGTGGATAGCATTTTCCATCATGAGACCTTTGTAGATGTCTTCAATCCTTGAATTGCTGAGAAGAGCTAAGTCTGTCAATTGTTATTCATTGCACAACATGGCTGTTACTATGTATAATATTCTTCTGGTTTTGCTCATTTCACTCATCATCAGTCTATATAAGTCTTTCCAGGTTTTTCTGAAGTTCACCTGCTCATCATTTCTTAGAGCACAATAGTAGGCCATTACATTCATATACCACAACTTGTTCAGTCATTCCCCAATTGATGGGCATCCATTCAATTTCCAATTCTTTGCCACCACAAAAAAGCTGCTATAAAGTTTTTGTACATGTGGGTCCTTTTCCCATTTGTATGATCTCTTTGGGATATAGCCCTAGAAGTGTCATTGCTGGGTCAAAGGGTATACACATTTGTGTAGCCCTTTGGTCATAGTTCCAAATTGTTCTCCAAAATGGTTGGATCATTTCACAACTCCACCAACAATGCATTAGTGTTCCAATTTTCCCACATCTTCTCCAACATTTATCAATTTCCTGTTTTATCATGTTGGCCAACCTGATAGGTGTGATGTGGTACCTCAGAATTCTTTTGATTTACATTTCTGTAATCAATACTGATTTAGAGCATTTTTTCATATGACTATATATGGCTTTAATTTCTTCATCTGAGAACTGCCTGTTCATATCCTTTGACCATTTATCAATTGGGGAATGATTTGTATTCTTATAAATTTGACTTAATTTTCTAAATATTTTAGAAAGGAGGCCCTTGTCAGAGACATTCGTAAAAAATTCTTTCCCAGTTTTCTACTTCCCTCCTAATCTTGGTTACATTGGTTTTGTTTGTGCAAAAACTTTTCAGTTTAATGTAATCAAAATTATACATTTTGCATTTTGTAATGTTCTGTATCTCCTGTTTTGTCATGAAGTCTTCTGTTCTCCATAAATCTTTCAGATAAACTATTCCTTGCTCTCTCAGTTTGCTTATAGTATCAGCCTTTATATCTAAATCATAAAACCATTTTGACTTTATTTTCATATACGGTGTGACATCTTGGTTTATACCTAGTTTCTGCCATACTCGTTTCCAGTTTTCCCACCAGCTTTTTTCAAATAGTGAGTTCTAATTCCAGAAGCTGGGGTCACTGGGTTTATCAAATTCTAGATTACTACATTCATTGATTACTGTGTCTTGCATACCTAACCTATTCCCCTGATCCATCACTCTATTTCTTAGCCAGTACCAACTTTTAAATTATTTTTTTGAAATTAGTATAAAATTTCTGATTTTGTAAACATGATGATAAATGTGTACTGAAGCAGGTTGGAGAGTTTTCATTTGTTTCAATGAAGAAGTCCACTGCAAACGTATGGCATGGTTTTGTTTACTTAGAGCTAGAAGGGTCTTTAGAGATAATCTAGTCCAAGCCCTTTATCTTACAAATGAGGAAATTCAGGCACAGAGAGGCAAAGTGACTTGCCTATGACCAAATATTTATTAAGTGAAAGAGCCAAGTCAAGAGGCAATGTAAATGGATCTATGATCTCACTAATTCATGAATTCCTTCCAATGATGAGGATTGCAACCACCATACTTACTGAAACTTTGCAACCCTTACCCTTATTCTCCCAAAATCTTGCATAGGAGGCCTATCCAACAGGTAGAGGCCTTCCTTTCTATCTGCATGACAAGGGTATTAATGGAAAACTCTTCCATCCCTATCATCTCTTGTACTTGCCATATGATTGACACAATTTCTTTTCCTATGCTACAATTCCTTCTTCAGAGTTCTTCATTACTATATGTTACAGCTTATTTATGTGTACCATTCATTGGTCCATTGCCCTCTGGGTAATAATGGTTTTTTTTGTCTTCAAAAGAAGCTTTATTCCATGTCTCACTGCCCTATAGTAATACTAATTAAGAATAGTTTAACAGGGATAACTAGGTGGCATAGTGGATAGAGCACCAGCCCTTGAATCAGGAGGAGAGTTCAAATCTGAGCTCAGAAACATAATACTCACTAGCTTTGTGATCCTGGGCAAGTCACTTAACCCCAATTACCTCCCCCAAAAAAATAGTTCAATGAATTTTCTTGCATAATTTCAAATGTGTTTTTTTTCCTTAGGGAGTTTGACCATAGTCTCTTTTAACAGAGTTATGAGACTGCTGAAAGTATATTTTCTGCCTATTTCTCTACAATCCCTTCAACATTGACTGGAGTGTTTTTTATCATCGATGTGTGTGTGTGTGTGTGTGTGTGTGTGTGTGTGTGTGTGTGCGTGACGTGAAATCTTAGAGTTCTTTAATTTGCTTTCTTCTTATTATTAGTTATTTGAAGTTTATTTTCATTTTGAGGTTCATAGTTGGCCCTGTGTTCTTTTGATAACTTTTTATTCATATCATTTGATTACTTTCCTTTTGGAAAATAAATTTTGGTCATATATATTTGCATCAATTTCTTATATCTTTAGAAAATCAGATTTAAAATAGTTCTCTAGCTTCCTTCAAGTGTTAGCTCAAGGCCTATGTTCTTCAAGAAGCCCTTCCAGGTCCTCCTTAATCTTAGTCCTTTCTTTCTGAGATTATTTCCAACAGTGAGAGAAAAAGGGGCAATGGGGGAGAGGGAGAGAGAGAGAGAGACTTAACTGATCCAGGATGTTTCTGGCCTGTGAATCTTTGCTCTGTTCTTGATCTGAATGAATGCAAATGTGACAGTGCTGTTAAGTTTTCATTTTGTTATATTGTTCTAGTACTCAGCACAAATAAGCAATAAGGTGTGAATCCCAATAAAGACTAATTTGTAAATACTGCACATATATTTTAGAGCCATAGATGAGGGATATGAGTTGGAAAAATTGCTTGTCTTACTTGTGATTTCCTTAAATGCTGTCTCATAAAGCTGTTATATGTGTTTTCTATTTTGCTGGTTCAATTAAGCATAGATTCCCAGCTAAACTGAAATGTAAGAAGGAGGGGGGTCCACCCTATGTAGATAATCAGGCCTTCCTATCCTATTACTATACATGGAAAGAATCAATGATACTTCCCTAAAGATTGGCAACAAAGAAATCTTTGATATTTTCTTTACCTGATTCATGACAGCTGCTCAAGTCATACTATCTTGCATTCAAAGCCAACAACATTGAAGTGAATTAGCCAAATCTTTTGTTTCTGTAGTTAAACAAGCCTCTACTCTAGGAGTTTGAAAGCATTTTGGTGTTATAGCCCACTGGTAATCTGATGAAGCCTATGAACCACTTCTCAGAATGTTTATAAATGCATAAAATACAATACATAAGATTAAAAAAGAAATTAATTATAATGAAATGACATTTTTTTTTGTCCATGCATGGTGACAGTCCCACTGAAATTTATAAATCTCAGGTTAAAAACATTTGGTCTGGGGCCAGAGCCAAGATGGTGGAGTGAAGGCAGTGACTTGCTTGAGCTTTCCCCCAAACCCCTCCAAATTCCTATAAAAAATGGCTCTAAACAAATTCTAAAACAGCAGAATCCACAAAAAGACAGAGTAAAGCAAATTTCCAGCCCAAGACAACCTGATTGACTGGAAAGGTATATCATGATGGGCTGGGAGAGAAGCAAAGTCTGGCGTGGGCATGCAGGCCTCAGAAACCTGCAGCAGGCCTCAGAGGACTGAATTGTAGTCAGCTGTGGTGGTTTCCAGACTCCTAAACCTGTGAATGCCAGAGACATCTAAGAAGGTCAGTGGGAAAAGTCTGTTTCTATGGTGCTGAGAGAGAAGTGTGGTGGTCTCAGATCTATTCCCCAAGTGCAGCCTGAGGTGAGGGATGCCCCCTGAGCTTCCAGTCCGCAGAGGGGGAAGCCAGTGGCTGATCAGAGGGGCTTGCAGGGATCTCTTTGCCAGTGCTGAGGCAGGAATCTCTTGCTTTGCCCATGCTTGGAGCTGGGGCACACTTCTGGGAGGCGGTCCTGGGGCAAAAAAGGAGTGCTGACTTGGTGGAGCTTGTAGTGGTTGTGAAGAGGAAACACTCCTCACAGTTCAGGACAGAAAGGAGTGCATGTGGTCACTAATAGACCAGAGCACTGGACAGGAAAGCAGTAAACACCTCACCCCATATCATACCATCTTGAAAGAACTGAAAATTTCCAGGTCCCTACAAGTATCTCTGAAAACAGCAGTACAAACCCCCAAAGCTTAGGACACTACATTCTCCATATTAGAAACACATTCTTACCTTAACAAAGAATTTCAAACTCAAATAATTGTCTGTGATCATGAGCAAGCAGCACAAAAAGTGTCAGACTATATTATCTTACTTTGGTGGCAAAGAAGATCAAAACATACAACCAAAAGAAGACAACAAAGTCAAAGCTCCTACATACAAAGCCTACAAGAAAAATATGAATCAGTCCTAGGCCTTAGAAGAGCTCAAAAGGGATTTTGAGAAGCAAGTAAGAGAAGTAGAGGAAAAACTGGGAAGAGAAATGAGAGTGATGCAAGAAAATCATGAAAAACAAGTCAACAGCTTGCTAAAGGAGACCCAAAAAAATACTGAAGAAAGTAACACCTTAAAAAATAGCCTAATCCAAATGGCAAAAGAGGTCCAAAAAACCAATGATGAGAAAAATGCCCTAAAAAGAAAAATAGGCTAAATGGAAAAGGAAGTCCAAAAGATTACTGAAGAAAATACTTTCTTAAAAATTAGAATAGAGCAATTGGAATCTAGTGACTTTATCAGAAATCAAGACACTGTAAAACAATCCAAAAGAATGAAAAATAGAAGAACTGTGAAATATCTCATTGGAAAAACAACTGACCTGGAAAATAGATCCAGGAGAGAGATTTAAAAATTATTGGACTATCTGAAAGCCATGATCAAAAAAGAGCTAGACATCATCTTTCAAGAAATTATCAAGGAAAACTGCCCTGATATTTAGAAATAGAAAGAGGGCAAAATAGAAATTGAAAGAATCCACAATCCTCCTGAAAGAGATCCCAAAGGAAACTCCTAGGAATATTGTAGCCAAATTCCAGAGTTCCCAGGTCAAGGAGAAAATATTACAAGCTGCCAAAAAAAGCAATTCTAGTATTGTGGAAACACAATCAGGATAACATGAGATTTAGAAGCTTCAACATTAAAGGACCGCAGGACATGAAATATAATATTCCAGAGGGCAAAGGAGATAGGATTACAAACAAGAATCACCTACCCAGCAAAACTGAGTATAATCCTTCAGGGGGAAAAAATGGTCATTCAGTGAAATAGAGGACTTCAAAGCATTCTTGATGAAAAGACCAGAGCTGAATAGAAAATTTGACTTTCAAATACAAGACTCAATTGGAACATGAAGAGGTAAACAGGAAAGAGAAATCATGGGAGACTTATTAAGGTTGAACTGTTTACATTTCTGCATGAAAAGATGATATTTATAACTCATGAGACCTTTGTGAGTATTAGGGTAGTGAGAGGAAAAAAATTGTATGTGTTGATAGATAGATAGATAGATAGAAGATAGATAGATAGATAGATAGATAGATAGATAGATGGCACAGGGTGAGTTGAAGATTAAGGGGTCATGTCTGAAGAATAAAATTAAGGGATGAAAGAAGATTATACTGGGAGAGGAAGAAAGGGAGAGGTAGAATGGGGTAAATTATCTCACAAAAAAAAGAAGGGGTTCTTAAAGTGGAGGGGAAACGGGGGAAGGTGAGAGGGAATGAGTGAATGTTATTCTCGTAGGATTTGCCTTAAGGAGGGATTAACATACACATTCAATTGGGCATGGAAATGTGTCTTACCCTACAGAAAAATAAGGGGAGAAGGGATAAGAGAGCAGGGGGATGATAGAGAGGAGGGCAGATTGGGAAAGGGGGCAATCAGAAGCAAATACTTCTGAGGAGGGATAGGGTCAAAAGAAAGAATACAATTAATGGGAGGGCAGGATAGGATTAAGGGAAATAGAGTTAGTATTTCACAACATGTCTACTATGGAAGTGTTTTGCATAACTGCACATGTATAGCCTATACTGAGTTGCTTGCCTTTTCAATGAGGGTGGGTGGGGAGGGAGGAAGGGAGAAAATTTGGAACCCAAAGTTTTAAAAACACATGTTTAAAAAAATGTTTTCACATTCAACTGGGAAATAAGAAATACAGGAAATGGGGTACAGAAATCTATCCTGTTCTACAGGAAAATAGAAGGGGAAGAGGATAAGAGAAGTGGGGGAAAGATAGAAGAGAGGGCAGACTAGAGGAAGGGGTTTTCAGAATGCATGCCATCTTGGGGTGGGGGGAGGGGCGAGATGGGTTGAAAATTTGGAACTGAAAATCTTGTAGAAGTAAATGTTGAAAACTAAAAATAAATAAATTTGTATTTTAAAAAATAAATAAATAATGATGAAAAAAAATGTTGATCTGCCCTATTTTGAAAGATCATCAGGTGTTGAATTATGTTATTTCTTTTGTTAGCCTGTTCTCCTTTCAACTTGAATTCTTCCTTGTATTTGCCTTAAATTCATTCCACTAGGATTTCAAGAGGTTTTCTTGAGCTCTGTCTCCTATGAATATGAAAGACTTCTGATGAGCAGTTTTCTTATAATAACTCTTCAGATATTTGGCAAACACTAAGTTGACTGCAACTTGTTTTTCAGCATTTTTACTTCATTGATCTGCATTGAGAGGGAATTTTCTGAACATTTCTTATTTTGAATACCATTCTGTGAGGTATTCTCAGCTCTCTATACTCATGTGGCTTGAGCTTGCACATCACATACACACACACACGTACACACACTTTAATGATAAAAGATAAGGAAGCACTAACAGTACCAGGTCTTTCTCTAATCTATTTGTTTCATTTCTTTGCTCTCTGTTCTGTTCCAGTGTAGTAATTTGGTTTTAGGTTCCCACCTTACACTTGACTTTGTGAAATTCAACTTGACTAGACCTCTTGTGTCAATGTAGAACATAGTAAGACAGAGTAAGTCTTATCTCTTTTAGACCTGTCCCCAAATCAGGTATGGTGGCACATTGGAAAAATCACTGGATTTGGATCAGAGTACCTGAGTCCCAGGCCTAGCTTTGCTGCTATTTGGATGACCTTAGACAAGTTTCTTTACTTCTGGTCTCATTTGTTTAAAATGAAGTGAGCTGAACTAGATCTGCAATGTCTTTTTCTTTTTGTTATCTTTAAAAAATAATTTGATATCTTAAATCAGAACATCTTCTTAAGCAACCTCTGCAGGCATTATAATTGCATGGTTTACTGTGACTGGATCTTTCAGAAGTGTACATTCACATATGCAGACATTACTTTTGAGGGAGCTTATTTACACTATTCATTTGCTCAGTAAGCCTCTTCCTACTCCCCACATTCACAGTGCATAGGTAAATTTCACCTTAGCCTCTGTCCAATTATAACATTTCCATACTAGTGATGCCCCAAGTAAAATTTAATAGCAGTTATTAATTTTTCTCAGCATCAGTGGAGGAAAGTTCAGAGAACAAACAAGGCAGCCAGCAGTATTTGCATTCTTCTGGCAAATTGTGAACAAGCTCAAGAAATGGATAAGCCAAAGGGCAAACATCAGAGCCATTACCAAAATCTTTCCAAAAATGGTTTCCCTACAAGAAAAAAAAATGTAGAGATGTAGACAATAGTGGAAATGGAGGAAAGCACCCTCTCCAGAAAGCCACTGTCTCCCCAAAGAGTTTTAAGATAAAAATTCAATTTCATATCAACACATTAAAGCATTCCACAGAGCATGCATTGTTTACAATTTTGTATTGACTTCACAAGGCATAGGCTGACACTATGTATACAATGCACAACCCCACAAATATGGCCTTTCAAAAATGTAGATCATGAACTCACAATGTTTTAAATTAAAACTTAAGATTAATTACTTTAATTATATGAATGATCCTGAAGTGAAACTTTCTCTGACATTTATTTTTGAGTGATATATATTTCCTGTATATTGACTTAGAATTTGAATTCTACAACTTTCCTTTATTTTTACTCAGTTTATTTTATAGGTAACTGTAATCACGCAGTCACCAAACTTTTTGTGCCTAATTGCCAGGCACTATGCTAGAAAGATCTTGATGTCTTATAATATCATTTGATTCCACTTGGTCAATTCTAGTTTTCAAGGAGTTATTTTCATCTTCAAGTTTTTGTATCTCTTTTTCTAATTGGTTAACTTTCTTTTCATAATTTTCTTGCATTGCTTTTATTATTTTTTCTAATTTTTCCTCATTCTCTATTATTTGATTTTAATTCCCCTCTACAATTTTCTTGAATTGCTTTTGTTTTTATTTTTTTCTTGTTTTCTTTTCTTTTCTTTTTTTAATTTCTTTTTAAATTCTTCCAAGATTTCTTTTGAGGCTTGGGACCAATTGTTCTTTAGGGTAGGAGTAGCTTTTTTGTAACCTCATTATCTTTCTCTGAATATGAACCCAGATCTTCTTTTTCATCAAAGTAGCTGTCAATGGTTGAGTTCTTTTTCCTTTGCTTACTCATTTTTCTTTTTAATTTGCCTTATTTTATTTTTAGCGGCTAAATATCATTATTATCAAGTTTTGATCGGGAGTTGTGGATAATGTTACTGTATGCCTCAGGTCCTTCTAACTGTTGTTTTCTGAATTCTTTGCTAGTGGGGGGAGGCCCTGTACCTCAAGGACTCCTCTTTTCTTCCTCAAAGCCCCAGAGGCACTGCAGTACCTCAACTACCCTCCTAGTGCTCACTTCTCCTAGCCCACAGTCACTCATAGCCCATAGCTATGGTCAGCATCCCTAGGCCTGACTTCCAGAAGCAGCATGGTGTCCTTGGATATTCCCTCACTCAGTCTTTGTCGTTCTTCAGATAAAAATGTGTGAAGTAAAAGTTCCTGAGGTAGAGTTTCTGCTTCCCTTGGGGCTCATTGTTTGTTGACTAAGTGGCATAAGGCTAGAGGTGTTTGCCCATCACTCAGACTGAACCTCACCCACTGGAGTCTCCTAGAGCTCCTCCTAAGTTAGCCTAGTTCAGAGGACAACTGCTCTACCCCTTTATTTTTGCTGCTGTATATTCATTTCGCGGTGTTTTTCTGTCTGCGGAGGAAATCTGGAGAGCCTGGAAATTTCTTACCTACTCTATTGTCTTCCTAGAATGCATTTGTCTTTAAATTTAAATGCAACTTTAAGAAGTTTCCAGAGTTTTGTTATCAAAATTTACTTTCCTGGCCCAGAGCTAATGCCTATTAAGTGATTTGCATTTGTTTACATAATGATTTCTATAATAAGTTATAAAAGTGAATACAGTTCTAGCTGACTTGTTTTCTAGCACCTGCCTAGTACAGATATATGCAGGAGAGAATAATAAATATTTAATTTCGCCTGGCCTTAATTTTCTAATAAATCACACAATAGCAATATTGGGATGAAATTCATATTGTCATTCTTTTCACACAAAAATCATCTGTATCAAATTTTTCCATAGAAAATATATAATTTTATAGAGCACTTCACATCTAAATATGAAATTCCATAAAAATTAATTCATAAAATATTTCTTTTTCAAAAGAAAATTTGTAAAGCCATATTTAGAGCCTAAACTTGTCCAAGCCTTTATCCTTCCTTACTTTACCTGAGACAGGTAAGTGGTACAATGGATATAGTTTAAGACCCAGAGTGAGGAAGACCTGAGATTACATTTATCCTTAGACAGGTAATATCTGTATGGCCCTGGGCAAATCACTTAATCTCTCTTAGCCTGGTTTCACCTCTCTAAAGTGGGCATAATAATAGTACCTACCTCCAAGGGCTGCTGTAAGGATAAAATGAAATTTTATTTATAGAGCACTTTACAAACCTTAAGACGCTAAATAAATTCTAGTTGTGATGATGGTATTGCTTCCTTTCTAATTGGAGATTCTGTGATTCTGTGTACCAAATTGTGTTTTGTGCCAAGTGTGTCCGAAATCCAAAGGTAAATTATTTCTATATTAACCATTTTTCCTGTTATCCACAATATACATTTTTGTAGATAATGGAGCATGAACTTTATTGTAGGACTTGCTGTTACTAATCATTTGCTTTCCAACCCCTTCTTTTCCCCAGCTCCTAACTAATCACTATCTTGATGGTTTGAGAGACAATGAAGTCAAACTGAAGTAGAAACAAACCACTAAACCTTAAATAAGGATCCCTTATTTAAGTCTGCATATTGACTTAAAACACTATATGTTAATATTATCTGCGTTTTGTTATATTTTATTTATTTTTAAAATATTTCCCAATTACATTTTAGTCTGTTTTTCCCTCATTCAGAAGTCCTATGGACATTATGCAACCCTCAGGCCCCTTATTTTGGCCCTTCTGGTCTAAGAGACCTTCATGACAATTGGCCCTTCTTGGCAAATAGCTTCTCAAATGTACATAAGATGTATTAATCAAAGTGTGCTTATAATGTCATTCAATTTAGCAGACATTTATTAAAAGACTATTATATTGGGAATACAAAGACAAAAACAACACAGTCCCTTTCCTCGAGGAATTTACATCTTAACAGTTATAATAGCTAGCATTTGTAAAATGCTTTAAGGTTTTCAAAGAACATTGCCTACATTCTCACATGATATTCATATGAAAGTCAGCTAAATTGGCATGAATTTTTCATTAAAATGTTTTATTGTAAGGATTATTCTAACCTTCATGGTCACTATACGGGCTAAGTATCTTATGAGAGTCAAAGATGTTAGTTCCATCTGTGTCATTTACTTGTTGTGTGACTGAGCAAGTTATTTGGCTGCCTTTCAAATGCAAAATGATAATCATAATTCTTACATTATTTCTCTCACTTCATTATTGTGGGGAAAACATTTTGTATAGTAGAAAACACTACACAAATAGGCTTACTGTTATTCTATGGATATCTAAAAGGGGAAAAGGAAATTAATGAAATTAGTTTGAGAGAGAATAGACAATAGAAAACAGAATTGGAATCAGTTTCTTCTTGTGCAAATTATAGAATACGCTGAAACTTGCTTCAGGTGCTACTAAATAGCATTGATGACAAGAACTTTGAAATACCTCTCCCAGTATTTTTTGAATAGCATCAAATGTAGAAGAAAAATCTGCTTTTGGTCAAATCTTAACATTGTTGTGGAAGAGGGGGGTACGAGAGAAAGGATAAGACTATGAGTCAGGAGTCCTAGCTCTCTCATTAAATAATGACCTAAGTAAACTTGGGCAAATCCCTTCACTGCTCAGAGGTTTGATTTCTTAATTTCAAAAATGTTGCTCATTGGAAATGGTTACTCCAAGACCTCTTCTAGCTCAGACATCCTCTGATCTATTCTTTCTTGATTGAAATGCCCTGGAAAAGATATTGAAAGATTCCCCCCCCTTCCTAATTCTTCCTTAAATCTTAGCTAAATCCCCACCACCACCCCAGTTTAATTTCATTAGCATTTTCAGCAAAATATGAAGTGATAACATAAAACTAACCAATGGATAAATGCTGACAGGAAGTCATTCCAACTATTTCTGTCACAAAAGTAGCAAGCTAACATACAATTCCAGGTCCTTACATTAGAACTTCTTCACTCCATTATCTTTCAAGTAGAACCCTCAGTAAATCAACAGAAGGAGCCAGGTTCAGAATCTTTTTTAAATGAAAGTCAAATCCAAGTAGATATGGAATGGTAATAATTACCATGCAAACCCTATTATCCATTTTAATGAATGGCTCTACAGGTCAATTCATAATGATGGCTGATTCCTCTAATTAAAATCATTCACTGACTTTGATCCTTTCAGTGAGAAGTCCTCTCTAAAGACCTGGTGGTAGTTTTTGAATTAATCAACACACTTTAGGGTATTGTGGCATAATCTACCTTGCCACAGATCTTGCTGTTTCATAGATATTTAGATTATCCTGTACAAAAAAGATTTTTTAAAAAGTCCTCTGCTATTATTAACTGAAATTTAGACTGTATTTTCCCTTTTGGGGATTGGGGGTGGGAGATTAGAAGAGAAGGAGAACAAAAAGGAAAAAAAAATCACTGACTTTAACCGAAAGGGAAGAATTAGAAGGAGAACAAATTTAAGAAAGCTGAGTTTTAAATTGAATGCTCTGCATTAATGACTGTTGAATATTGAAAGTTTTTGTGGTTACCAAATCAGCTGACTAAAAAGATACCATATTTAATTTTGGCTTTTAAAAATATTACCAAATCATTAAAACAATATTTGAGCCTTAAAAATAAGGTTCTAGTTTTCTTCAAAATGGCTACTGAGAATGATATTTTAACTCAAAAATACTACTAGATGCAGACTGATGCAGTACACTGTAGTGGAAAGACCACTGAATTTGTGGCAGAAGACGTGCATCTGAGTCTTGTTCTGCTACTTTTTTACCTAGAAAAAATTTTTTTTCACTCTCTTGACTTCATTTCCACAAAACGTGAACTTGATCTCTAAGATCCCTTTCAGCTCTGTAGACTGTAAGTAAACTGCATTGAGATATAATGGGTTTTCTATTATAACTCATTTAGAAAAGGCATTATTTTTTAAAACTTTACACATTAAATATTTTCCCAATGCTACTATTCAAATACCTATCTTAGCCATTTGGCATGATAACATAATTTCTCTTAATTACTAATATGCTGAACAAAACAGTATGGAGCCTCTTAATGAAATGAATCTTATTATTCTATAATCATCTGAGGCTAAGAAATTACTTTCTTGTTATCAGTAATTGCTTAGAAATTCTTGTCAACTTTTGGAAATCTAAAGTGACTTCTGAGACTAGGAGGAGACAGAGGGGGATGTGTGTGTGTGTGTGTGTGTGTGTGTGTGTGTGTGTGTGTGTGTGTGTGTACAAACTTGCGAGGCATTATGCATGCATAATCTGAACTAGTTTGTTTACTGGAAAGAGAATGGTACTAATGAGGCCAGGGTTGCAGATTCAATCCCCTTATGGGAATGAAATCTTCTTTTCCAAGGCAATACTTATAATCCTAGCCAACTCTTTAAAATATGTGTGTGTATGTATGTGTGTGTGTGTGTGTGTGTGTGTGTGTGTGTGTGTATATATATGTATATGTATACGTATATGTATATGTGTACGTATATGTATACGTATGTGTATATGTATACGTATATGTATATGTATATGTATACGTATGTGTATATGTATGTGTATACGTATATGTATATGTATATGTATATGTATACGTATGTGTATACGTATGTGTATATGTATATGTATCTGTATACGTATGTGTATATGTGTACGTATATGTATACGTATGTGTATATGTATATGTATATGTATACGTATGTGTATATGTATATGTATATGTATACGTATATGTATGTATGTGTATATATATATGTATATATATGTATGTATATATATATATATACATATATATATATATATATATATATATATATATATATATATATATATATATATATATATATATATATATATACACGTGTGTGTGTGTGTGTGTATCCTAGATGAGGGCATATTGATGGCTCAGTGCAAACTCATTTTTGTTACTGTGGGTTGGGAGCCAGGAAACACAGCTCAAAACAGATCCTATTGATGGTGGATTAGTAGTAAAGCCTGATCTGTTCTTTATCCACGTCTTTCACATTTATACCCCTCTTTGTACTCATACGCTCTCTACTGTAGTTCAAGACCTTCTCACCTCTCACTACTGCAATAGCTTCTTAATTGGTCTCCCTGCTTCCAGTCTCCCATCTCTACAATCCATATTCTGCATTGCTGCCAAATTGATATTCCTAAAACATAAATCTGCTTATATAGCTCCCCTACTAAAAATTCTTCAATGGCTCCCTAATACCTCAGATAAAATACAAAATTCTCAGTGTCATTTAAAGCCTTCTACAGCGTGGTTCTCAGCTTCCACCTTTCCAGTCTTCTTTCAACTTACTCCCCTCTCTATGCTCCTTAATCCTGTGACTCTGACCACCTTTGTAATTCTCACAAAACATTCAATCTCCTTATTCCATGCTGTTTCCCTGACTCTAACTGTCTACTTTGCCTAGAATTATCTCCCTCCTCATTTCTGTGTCCTGGCTACCCTGGTCCCCTTCACGTTTCAGTAAAATTCCATTTTTTGCAAGAAATTTTTCATTGTCCCCCATAATGATAAGGAAGTGGTGTAAGGACTGACTAGGTGTTTATAAAGCACTTACTATGCATCAGGCATGTTAAGGACCCTTCCTTATGCTAATTACCACCAACTTATTTTGTGTATATCATGTTTGTTCATAGTTGTTTGCATGTTATCTCTCCCATCAGATTGTAAGCTATTTGAGGTCAAGTGCAGTTTTTGTTTTTCTGTCTTAGGACTTAATACAGTGACTAGCATGTTGTAGGCATCTAATAAATACGTGTTGACCTGACAGCTGTCTAGTGTTACTTGATATTTGTTATTACTCCTTTTCATGGCCTTTTCATTTTCATCTAACTAGCCTGTAACCTGCCCATATGTGGTCCCCATTCTCTGCAATCCCTCCTTCCTCACCACTGCTTCATAGAATCCCATTAAAGCAAAGTTCAAATGTTTTGCTCATGTGGCCTTTACTGATTCCCACTCTCCCCTAACCCATTTGACTTTTGTACTTGGTTCACAGTGTTCACCTCTATGTTAATTGTTGGTAATTTCAGTTTTTACAATTTTGATTCTTACAACACTCATGTTTCTACATCAGCCATCCCATTCAACTCCTATAAAATCTTATTCTCCTTCAGGAATCTACTGTAATTGTTCTACTGTAGACCTCTTCGTCACCTGAACATGTTTATCCTCCAAGATTTTAAAATCTGAAAAAAGCTTGATTCCAAATCTCAGTTGCTATTCATTAGATTATATAACCTTGGACAAATTATTCCCAAAGCCTCAATTTCCTTATTTGGGAAATGAGAATAATAATCATGGCTGCGCCTACCTCCTGGTCATTGTAAAATGCAAATACCCCTATTTTACTCACTAAAACCTGAACTGGGTTGGGTTCTCCAGGCCTCTCTGTAACTGGAAGGACATGGAACATGATAAAATCCCTTAAGACCTGGGCAAAGGAGGAGAGGTTGCTGAAATTGAGACATATGAGGGCACCACAACAACTCTACCTCACCATCATCCTTAAAGTGAGTCAGGATAGCTATGGTCTTTTTTATTATTCTGTATCAGGTAGCTCAGGTATGATTGAAAAGAGACTGGATTAGAAGTCAAGAGAATCAGACTCATCATTGATAGTGAGTAGTTATGTGATGCTGGGAGAATAGTATAACATCTCTGAACCTTGATTTCCAAATCTATAAAATGTAAATCATAATAATAATATCTACCTTAAAGAATTCTTGTGAGCAAAGAATGGTAAAACCACCAAAATTCTGTGTAAATATGTGTTTTTACCACTTTGGAGAGTAGCTGGACATTTCCTTCTGTATCTTAGGCTCCACATATGCAAAATATGATTATTACATTCTACTTACAAAATGATATTTTGTGAAAATTAATTACACAATATTTAGAGATTAGCAGTATTATCAGAGTAAAATAATAGTCTGGAAGTCAACAGATTTTAAGATTATGCAAAATAATTTCCCCCAAATCATAAAGAAGACTAGTTTTCCAAGGGTAGGGGCAGACCTCTTAATCTTTTGCAGATGTTAGTAATTAGTATCATTAATTACCTGATCCCCTGGGGATGTCACATACCACTTACTTTGGTTCCTGTAATGTATTTATCATTATTTATTATATTTATATGTGCATGTTTCTTATCTTGCTGATAGAGTATAATCTTTGTGAGGGCAAGAATTGTTTCTTATTCAGATTCTAAACTAACTTACCTTTGGCCACACGTTTAATTCTAATGCAGTGTTATGCACACACATAGTTGTACTTAATAAATGTTTGTTGAATTTGTATTTGAATCAACTATTTAGCCTTAAGTGTCCATATTCTTATCTTCAAACAAAGAGGGTTTGACTGACTGTCCGCTAAGGTGAAGGTGAGGTATGTTAGTGAAGTACAGTCTTGCATCACTGCTCTTAGTGCTATTTCTTTTCAGAGGATCCATGGAAAACATCAGTCTCCAGGGCTATAAATTTGGTACTTTTAACCAGCACTAAATTTTCTCTTTTTATTGCTTAAGAGTAGTAGGAATCAACAGTATACTACCATCAGTAGTATATACAGTATACAACAGTACACTACCATTAGGACCTAACAATGTGGAAAATAGGGTGGACTCCAGCAAGCTTACCACCCAAGACTTCTCCCTCCCATGATAATAAAGGCTTTTTTCAAAATGGAAATCTCTTCCCAAAAAAGAGAGGGAAAAAAATAGAAAGTGGTATTAGTACAAGTAGAGTCATGAGAAGGGCCAGATCAAGAAGTTAAGCTTCTCCAGTCTGACTTTCTCTCTTGACACATTTACTACCTTCTTGACAAGGGCTAGAAAGGTATTGTTAGTTGTCACGGGTGTAACCATCTTACAAATGCCAATCTAAATATGTCATTTTGACTAGTAATCTAATGATGAATCTTAATTGCTGTAAATCAGAGAGACCTAATAGACTAACGTTTCAGAAATAGATTTCTAAGTTGTACCAACAAAATAATTGGGTGCATCTACAAATGAGAAATCACATGTGCAGAATTTGCATTTTGTATATGCAAAACAGAAAATTGTGCAATCAAATAAGTACCTTTGATTAAAATCATTGTATATGCAAATTCATCATTGGAGAAAGTAGTCACATATTTAAGATTTGCATATATAATTTCTGCTTTCAAGAGAGGAGGGGGAACAATATAATATCAATTACCTCATCTAGTACATCACCATTTCTTTTTAACAGAGTACTAGTATCCTTAAATTTTGCAGAAACTCTTTAGGATTTTAAAATTTAGTAGCAGTCATTTTATGACTATCAATTCTCTTTTATTTGTAAATATTACTTAAAAGATAAAATATTTTAAGCTTATTTTTAAAAGTTCACTCCAATCTGCTCTATTCAGCTTTTTGGGGTGCCACATTTCAAACTTCGGTAAAGACCTGATTTTATAATTTTGAGTATTCCCTGAACTAATGAAGATTACAACCCCTCCATTCCTTTTCATTCTATGTGATTCTTCTCTGTGCCTTAAATAAATTTAATTTGTAATTCAATAGACATTTATTAAGTGTCTACTATATGCAAAGTACTAAGCTAGACACCATAGCTATAAAGATAAAAATTAAAACCTGTGTCTTTTCAGAAATGGCGTTCTACTGAGGGGAATGCCAACTTGTAAGTATATGAGTAAAGAAAAAGTAATTTGAGATAGGACAGAACATGGGCATTTGTGGCATCAGGAAAGACTTCTCATAGGAAGTAACACATGAGCTGAGTCTTGAAGAAATATAAGATTTCCAAAAAGTAGAGATGAAGAAATATTTTTTGGCCAAGAAGGATAGTTCTCTAAGGTATCTAAATATTACTGGAAATATTATTTAAAGGGAGATGATCAACATCTGTTAGCATACCACTTGTACTACTTACCTTTTGATACCTAGTCTTATACCATGACTTTTCAAATAATATCTTTATTCAGAAACATCTTTGTTTTCATCACTTTGCTAATGTATTATAACCTCTTTATATCCACCATTCGTATTTTCATTTTGTCTCCTTGCGTTTCATCTTCCTTGTTCCTTCTCATATTAGGGAATGAGAGAAATTAGTTGCTGAAAAATAATAGAGAGGGTAAATAGAAAATGCATAACTGGAATTTTAAATACTCTAAAAGGTAATGTCATAAATTCATAAATATAAAATAGATAAATTGTTTAAAGTCAAGTTCATCTAATATTGACTCCATAACCTTGGGGGGGGGGGAAATTACTACATTTGTCTAAGTCTTATTTTCCCTTACTAGAAAAAGTGTTACACTTCTGTAAGCCTTACTTTCATCTTACTAGAAAAGATGATAACTAAAATCTCTTTTTCTTCCAAATCTGATGTTTCTATGATCCTTTTATCCTCCATCAGCAAAGAGGGGCCTAGATCCCCCCAAAATACCAGGGTTGGATAGTTCTTTCTAGGGACGGTCAACATGACAGACGGATTTGGAATGGATTCAGCCCAAATTATCTGATGCGTCCCAATCCTATATCACCCCTGCTCTTAAAGACACTAAGGTATCTAGGTTCTTTGCAAGGCTTGATTCTTTTCTAATCAACCAATGGTTCTAATTTTGACTAGGGTAATTATAAAATGAAGTTATAACCTTCTAATATGTCTGAATCCAATGTAACTTTTTAGGAGTTTTTGAGGCCAGAGACACATATAGATAGATCACATTTCATGGACTCATACCTACAAGAGAGAAACAGATGGGCTTAAAGTAGTTAAAGGTTATTCAAAATTACATAATGTAACTTAAGTCAGTACTCACCTCAATGACTAGGATTCAACTGAACAAACATTTATTAAATGCCTACTGTAAATCAATCAACAAGCATCTTTAAATATATTTATTTTTTATTAATTTATTTTCAGTTATCAACAATCTCTTCCATAATCTTTTGTGTTTTAAATTTTTCTCCCCCTTCCTCTCCACTTTCCTCCCCAAGATGGCACGCAATCTGATATAGGCTATACATATGCATTCCTATTAAACATATTTTCACATTAGTCGTGATGTAAGGAAGAATTAGAACCAATAGTAGGAACTACAACAAAGGGGAAACAAAACAAAACAGAAGAAGAAAAAAGAGCAAATAGTATGTTTCAAAATGCATTCAAACTCCACAGTTCTTTCTTTGGTTATGGATAGCATTTTCCATCATGAGATTTTTGGAGATGTCTTAGATCCTTGCATTGCTGAGAAGAGCTAAGTCTATCAAAGTCAGTCATTGCATAACGTGGCTGTTATTGTGTATAACGTTCTCTTGGTTCTGCTCACTTCACTCAGCATAAGTCCATACAAGTCTTTCCAGGTTTTTCTGAAGTCCGCATGCTCATCATTTCTTATGGAACAATAGTATTCCACTGCATTCATATACCACAGCTTGTTCAGCCATTCCCCAATTGATGGGCATCCCTTCAATTTCCAATTCTTCGTCACTGCTATAAATATTTTCCCTTTTTAAAAATCTCTTTGGGATACATACCTAGTAGTCGAATTGCTGGATCAAAGGGTATACACAGCTTAATTGCCCTTTGCACATATTTGATTGCCCTTTGTGTATAGTAAAAGACTTTATTGGTTTTTTGTTGTTTTTTTTTTTTGAGGGGGGGAGGTAATTGAGGTTAAGTGACTTTCCAGAGTCACACAGCTAATGAGTGTTATGTGTCCGAGGTCAGATTTGAACTCAGGACCTCCTGCCTCCAGGGCCGGTGCTGTATCCATTGCACAGCCTAGCTGCCCCTGTAAAAGACTTTAAACAACAACCAAAAGAGTTCGTATTTTATCTTACTGGTATTAAAGAGCCCTTAGAATTGAATGAGAGAGGAAAGTGACATAGTCAGATATAAATTTAAGTAAATCACTTTGATAGTGTGTAGTATGGATTATAGTCATGAGAGACTTGAGGCATGCAGATAAATTAGAAATAATATAAGAAAGATATGATTGAGCCTATGCTAGGACAGTGCTTTTAAGAGTGGAAGATAACAACAATGTTACATTGCTGGGTGACTGGGAGAAAGGTGGTACCATTGACTGTAATATGAAATCTAGGAAAGGATTGGGGTGATGGGAGATAATGAATTGGGTTTTTTGGACATGATGGGCATATTTGGAATTCTATTTTGAGTTTGAGATGCAGTTGGTGACTAGAAGGTCTCTAATGTCCTTTCTAGCTTTGGCATTCCATGATTTTTTTTAATCACATGACACAATTTTCCTAAATGTTCCGTGTTCTGGATCTACCATATGAGGATTCCCCAAGGCATACTGGCTATACTTCAGGTACAGTTATATCATGTTTTATTTTCTGCATCATCCCTATCCCCAAAATAGCTCATCTGAATATCTGTCAGAGCATAAAATCTCATTTATTTTAAAATTAATGAATCAAAGAAACTAAAAATATCACAGTTTAAAAAGATTGTTTGGAAAAGGATAAATTTAGGATTTTATTTCTAGGGTTTTCTTTTCTTTCTAGAATCATACTAAATTCTTTTAACTTGCAGTCCATAAATGTATCTTATATATTGCAACATTTTTTAAAAAGTATTTATTTATATCATTCTTTTTTTAAAAAATTTTGTCTTCCAAATTCTATCCTTCAAGCCACTTCTCTTCCAGTTAAGGCAAGCAATATATTAATTATGTTCAAGAAGTCATGCAAAACATATCTCTGTGTTAGCCATGTTGCAGAAAAAATAAAGCAAGAAAAATAAAGAAAGTGAAAAAAAGTAGGCTTCAATCTATATTCAGAGTTCATCAGTTCTCTGTGTAAGGTGGATAGCATTTTTCATCCTGGGTCCTTTGGAATTTTCTTGCATCATTGTATTGATTAGAATAAATAAGTCTTTCATGGTATATCATTGTTACAGTATTGTTGTTACTGTGGTAGTGAGTGTTCTCCCGGCTCTGCTCACTTCACTTGGCATCAGACCATACCCATCTTCCTGCATTTTTATGAAACCATCTTGCTCATCATTTTTCATACCACAATATTATTTTATCACCCTTCTATACCACAACTTGTTCAACCATTCTTCAACTGATGGTAATCCTCTCAAATTCCAATCCTTGCCACCACAAAAAGAGTTGCAATATTGTTGTACATATAGGTCCTTTCCCCCTTTTCTTTGTTCTCTTTGGGATACACAGTCCAATTAGTGGTGTTGCTGGGGCATTATTGAACCTCAACTTCATTCATTAAGGACTATATGTATTATATGATATATAATGAATCCACTCACTAACCCATTGTCATGGCAACTCACTGATAAAAATAATAAAAATATAAAGCTAACATCTATATTTCTCTACTTTATGTTGATTTAGAGCTAATATAACAATTTTTCCTACTATATAGATATTGATATAGATATGCTATAACTGTGTACATATGTACATCTTATGTATATATGTGTATACATAGATATATTACTATCACTCATAACACAAACTTTTCCCAGAATACTGTGTGTGTATGTGTTTTTGGTATGTTCTGTCATCTGATAATAATTCTATCTGTTAGGCCTAGTAAAGGTTCAGCGCTTTGAAAGATTTTTCTAGAAGAATAATATCACTGCAACTGCATAATTATGCACTTCATAGAAAAAAAAACCCTGTTTTAATTAGCTCAGCCTCTGAGTCTTGATAAGGAATACTCACAGGAAAATAAAGTTATATTAGAGTACATATTTAGGATAAATTTTAGGTCTATTACCTGCAAACATAAATGTATAATTTCTCGTTTTAGTTTTCACCTTTAGTTATTTGGAATACCTAGACCTTTTTCTGAGTTTTCCATTTTAAAATTCACTTTAATTCTTGAATTATGAGGTGTTTTTTTTTGGGGGGTTTCAAGTCTGAAACTGAGTATAATCTATTCAATACTGGAGTATTTAAAAAAAAGATTTCCTGATTTAATTCAGCTATGAGATTTCATTTATTATTTTCTCTCAATGCTTTCTGCTATTATTCCCACCTATTTGATGCTAAACACATATATGTAATAGCTGCTGAAAGTGTGTAGATAGATAGACAGATATAGAGAGATAGATGCACATACATACATACATACATATATATATATATATATATATATATATATATATATATATATATATATATATATATATAAAATAGATTTCTTTATTAAAAGTTTATTATGTACCAGGCATTGTGTTGTGCTGGATTTATAAGAAAGGTAAAAACAGTTCTTTAATCTGCAACAAGATTTTTTAGAAATGGAGGTAAAGCAAAATGATTGCTAAACTAAAGGTCAGCCTAATTTTGTTTCCTGGGAAAATTCTGGAATGCATCCTTAATGATATGATTAATCAATTTTTATAAATGGAAGCTGCAGTTATAGATAGAATGGTTTTATGAAGAACAGATCATGAGAGTAATTGTATTCCCCTTTTTGTCAGGATTGTTAAGCTAGTTTAGTTTAAGAAATTAATTTGGTTTAATAATTACCTAGTAGTTCACAGAGATACAGTAGATCGAAGGTGTCACACATTGCCAGTGGGCCACATATAGCTGCAACAGTGTAGCTTGAACCAGATTAAAATGGAATTAGGGAATATTTAACACAAATAAATAAAATGCAATAAAACATATAACATTATATTTTAAAACTAAGTCACTATGCAGCCTGTAGGTATCATCCTGTTTGCTTTAGTGTCCTCCCATAGATTCATGAGAGGGTGTCCATTCAAGGGATTGAGGACATTTTCCAAGTTCTCTTGATAGCATGTTGCCTGGAGAGTTAACTTTCCATATGACCTGCCCCAGGTGGAGAATATGCTGACTATATTTCTTCAATCTGCCATTAAGTTTTCACATAATTATACTTATGAGATGTGATTGATTGTACAAGTCACTAATTGTATTCATGTTACTTTATAGTCACATCTTTACACACATACACACAACATACACACACACACACACACACACACACATACACACACATTCATGCTTTCTGCTAGCGTGGTAAGGTGTGTCAAGTGAATATATCCTCAGACCAAGAACCACTTCCCTTATTTCTTTTGGTTTCTTAAAGACATATGATACAAGAATGATATTCCCTGACTATTGACACATATTAGGTTTAAAACTAAAAACAACTTCTCATCACTATTTTGAGTTTCTTGCATAAAATTGTCTAGGATTTGGTTGTCCTTCCATTTGTCTCACTGTGTGAAACAAATGTATATCTTTCTGAAGATAGTTGATCAAAGGAGAAAAGAAAATCTATATCCAGGGGGAAAAAGTGTAGAGAATGAATGGTTGACTATAATCTCTGACTTTGTCTTCATAGGGCCATGCATCCAAATGAAATTGGAAAAAAAAAATTCTATAAATATGAAGGTTTTCAAACATCCAGATGTTTGCCATAATATGAACAAAACATCCTGATTTAGGCCTTTTTATTTTATGAAAATATTTGTGTTTATGATGGCTTTGTCATGTAGATAATTATGTGTCAGATATGTGAAATAATGTGTCCAGAAATAATTATTTTATTCAAATATCTCTTGTTGACAGAGGGATAGAAATGGATATGAGCTTTGGAATGCAATACTTCAGGAGATATTGTTATTCATTGTGTGTGCTTATGGCAAATTGGATATGACTTTATGAGAAGCTTTTAAAAACATTTAGAAATTTTGTGTTATAATTGAAGTAGAAATCTATTAATTAAAAGAAAATGTATTTTGTGGAACTTTCTTTTTTACTGATTGTAAAATGAAAATGACATTGGCAACTTGAAGTAAGATAATAGTACATTGGAGAAATAGTGGCAAAAATGCATCATAATAATGGATAGTCCCAATAGCAGCATTTGTTGATTAAGGACTTCATTTTATAGTGGAGTGTTGGAAAACAGTGTATACCTACAAGTTACAAGGAATAGTAACAGCCCAATATAGAAATGTAATCAATTTTAAAATGTCAAAGAATCTGCTTATTTACTTTCCAGGAGTTAGCTTAATTACAAAAGTTGTTTTAAGTGACAAAATCTTAAAGAGAGCACATATTTTATAAGTTACATGGAAATTTGGGGAGATTATTGCTGTTGGAACTCAAAGGTGGGAAACAGTAGTCAAAAATTGTCTCTATATTATCTAGTCTTGAGGTCTTCTGGGTGGCACAGTGCATTCTACTGCATGGAGTAGGCTCTTAAAAAATGGAAAGGAAAGGAGAGGAAAGGAAAGGAAAGGAAAGGAAAGGAAAGGAAAGGAAAGGAAGGAGGAAAGGAAAGGAAAGGAAAGGAAGGAAGGAAGGAAGGAAGGAAGGAAGGAAGGAAGGAAGGAAGGAAGGAAGGGAGGGAGGAGGGAGGATGGAGGAAGGAAGGAAGGAAGGAAGGAAGGAAGGAAGGAAGGAAGGAAGGAAGGAAGAAGGAAGGAAGGATCCACATACTAAAAACACTTACTGTTTTTCACATAAGCTTAATCACAACCTTTCAAAATAAACCAGGGAACATCTATAAGTAATGTAGTATTACTCCCCCCTCCCCAGACAACAGCTTAATTATTCTGTTGGATAGTGTGAATTTTTTAATTTATCTAAAAAAAGTTTGACTAGAGGCAGTAAAAAAAAAATTTGTATTTGTAGTCCAGCTTGACAAGCTACATAATGCTTTTCCTAACCCATTGGCTAGTCTGTAAGTGTCAACCTCACCTCAAAATGGCAATAGATTTCTCAAGCTTTCTTCAATTTTGGGTAATTTGTAACCTATCTGTGGGTTTCTCTATAAAGTCCCTACCTGCTCAAATTTCTTTTTTATTCTATGTTCTAGTAAACAGTCTCATATACATAACTTATTATTTTTTAAAATCTGGCTCTTGAGTTTCTGATGTTTTTATTCTTACTGAACTACCAGCATATTTTTTCACAATAATTCCTGGTTTCATTTGAATGCAATCTACATTTCAACTGCATGGAGTCTAACACACCTCCTCCCTTATTGGAAATACCTGTCAGTTACTTGCCCTCTATACCTCTGCTTCTATCTCCAAGGCCTGTGGCCTCCTTTGCCAAAGGAAAAAAAATATCACATTCAGCAAGGCATTTAATTTCTCTGGTTCTGAATTGGCCTCCTCTATAAAATTAAACGGTTACATTAGCTAATTTCTAAGAATCCATTAGGATCTAAAATTTTATATGTCTATGGCCTAGACTCTAGAAGGATATTACTTTAGGGTTCCATGAGTATTTTATTGTGTGAAAATTTGTTTTCAAATGTCCTAACCACATGGGACATGAGGCTCAGACCTTCTACAAAATTGTAGAGTAGATCAAATTTCTCTTTGACACTGTTATGTTATCCATTTCAGGGTCTTTTTTCTTGTTCTTAGGATTTCCTGTTCCTTCTCCAGCATCCTTCACCCACCTATCCACCATACTTTCCAGGCACCTATGCTATTCTCCATTATCATAAGGCCTCCATGATGTTTCACTCACTTATCTGTCAACTAGTTCTCAATAAAATAAAAGCCAATAGCACTTAAGATATCATATTTCCTAGCATTATTTTTACTTAAAATCCAGAGGATTGACTCTCCAGTGGTAGGCTTCTGAGGGAGATAACTTGGAGTCAGTCTTCCTTTACTTGGCTTCCTGGGGGCTATCTCTGGTCGTCCTGGTCTGTGTCTTGCCACTGGGCCCAGATGGGTCTGGAGGAGGTAGTGAGGCCAGTGACTTTGCGTAGCCCTCCCTCACTTAAATCCAATTCACTTGCAATTTGCGGCATCATTTTCTTGATGAGATGGTCCTTTTCAAGAATGAAGGACAAACAACAATATCGTCTACCCATTCCACCCAAATCCTTGTGAAAGAGGCTCTCCAGTTTATATATAATAATCAACATAAACAAATCTGACCTCTGTGTGGTGGGATAAGTATCCATTACAATATTTTTCAATTAAAGGTCTCCCATAAAGTTAGAAATTGACTTACCTAAAGCACCAGAAGCATCAACAGAAGCCTCTCAAATACATGCAAGGGATAATAAGCAGTTGATTCAGAGGTTATCTCCATAAAACTATATTACATTCTCCTATAATGTTTTCAGTTCACCAAACTCCTCTAGATAGAAAGTAAAATATTCTAATATTTAATAATAGTAATAATAATAATAATAATAATAATAATAATAATAATAATAATAATGATGACTTGAAATTTGTAGTTTAGAAAATTTATTTTCCCTCTGTTAGAAAGAGCATAGTCATCCTTATGGTGCTCATTGTAAGATATTTTTCAAAAAGCTCCATAAAATATTCAGTGAATGATGTAAATTTTCAGATAATTTTGGAAAAATGGTTTACATAAAGTTGCTGCTGTCTATCAGTTGCTTATCTCCTTGTGCATTTAAATCACTAATATTTCTTTTCACATGTATAGAGATATGCCAGGATTGTGCAGTCTCCTTTATCTGGCTCCTCTTTCCATATTTTTTGATTGTTTAAGTGACAATCTCCATCCTGACAGTTCTCATCCTGCTAGGAACTGTCTGAGTGCTAAGTTTCACACAATATGCAGGTATAAATGATATATAGTTTGGTTTTATTTCAATTTATTTTCTTCTTAAATGTTCTGTTGATGCTTTTTCTTTTTATATTGGTCAGTTCCAGCTGTTTCCTCCCCCAAACCAGTGAGCTTGACCTTATAGGACAGAATAACAATTAATTGAAACCAATAGATAGAGAGACTTCATTTTGTAGTTTATGTAGTATTCCACCCCCATATTCCTCTACTTCTCCAAAAAAAAATAAGGAGGTACATTTCCTCATTTCTTAGGCCAACCTTGGCCATTATCTCATATGTCAGAAACAAGTATTTTGGGAAAGGTTTGTAAAATATAAATGAAAACATAAAATTTAATTATTTTTAATTAAAGAAATCCAGCTCATTTTCAATTTTCATTTGTTTCTTTAAATCTAGTCACATTGCATAGTATCTTTTTTTTAAATCTAGATGGCAAGATTACTAGCACTATATAAATGCAAAATTTCTTAGGTTCCAATTATGGACTTGTGTCTTAATAGATTCTGTCTGTATTGCATTTCGTTTCTAAGTCTAAAACTGAATATTATACCAAATAAAATAATGTGCTTAGTGGTTCTAATAAGATTTCACAGGTGTGTAATAGCTTTTGAATACATTTGTATACATATTCTTGCTTCCTTTTCAAATGAAGTTTGTCTTCTGTGCCTTACTTTCCTATCACGTTTGTGAAATATCTCTTTTTAAAAAATGTCAAATTTGTTGGGACCAATCTCCATACTGCCAAATTTCTCTTCAGACTAACTTAATGAGATTAGAGCAACAAAGTGAAATTGAATTAATAGCTCTAAATAAGATATAGGTCAATGAATTTCAATCACTGACTTTAAACATATTATAATTAGAAACCTAAGGGACGTAGTAAAACTTAATTTGACCTCTCTCAGTTTGTATTGTCTATATTACGTAAAAGTTGTGGTACAAAGAAAAAAACCATACCTCAAGGCTTCACTAGGTCTTTCTTCAGTGTCTGTCAACTGTTTGGGCAACACATATCCAGTGACTACTGATCTTGAAATAATCTATTAGCACAAATTACAGGATGAAGAAAAGTTTTGCTATAGTTGAGTGTGTAGATTATTTTGAGATTAAAAGGATTTGACACAATGTTTTCTGAGTCTATGAGCTAGGTTGAAATTTTTTTTAAATTCATTCTACCAAGCAGTAACATGAAGGAGAAACACAGGATTGAAAAGGAAAGATCTCATGAAGATAAATCTTTCCTGAGCACTTGGTAATCTCCTATACATGTGTGTGTCTGTATGTGTGTATCATAAACAGAAATACATTTCCCATCCTTTGCTATGAAAATAACCCCTTAAGTTGTTAATATCATGTATCTTTGCTCCACTGCTGTGTAGTGGGATCAATCCTCATAATCCACATGAACATCTACTTTTTAAAAAAGTAAATCTACGTAGACACAAATAGAGAAATGCATGTAGTGCTGAGTTTTAAATCCCAAGCTTAGATCCCACTTAGTGTCATCTCCATGTGTGTATTTAATGATTTAGGGAATACAAACAATTGCGCAAATGAGTAAAGCTCATCTTTCTACACAGTACATGTACTAATGATATATATTCCTTCCCATTGTATGACTACTCACTGGGCAAAGTTGCAGAGGAGATTGGTATTTCAAATAAGAGGTTGGCCTAGATGATCTCCAAGACCCTTCCAATTCTAGAATTTTGCCACACTTTGGAGCAATGTGGGAGAGGGGGTAGAGGAAATTTTAATAATTTTTTTGAAGACAGATCTGTTTCTCTTTGGTTTTTCTTTCTATCAAAATGATAGATCAGGAAGGTCTTCTAAAAGTAACTTTCCATCTATAAGAAGGTATGAATGAAGCTGCTCTATCTGTTATTTCCAATCACATATGATAGCTCAGTTTGTGGGCTCTGTTTGGATGATTCTTGTTAGCCATTTATGATTCAAAGGTGAAAGAATCCCCCTAAATTCAATAAGTCAGGAAACTCTGCACATGCACTTTTATACATGTAACTCTTCCGAAGAGCAAATAATTTAGTAGCTAGAAAGACAATAATTAGAAAGTCAAAGAACATGCTTGTCAGTTTAAACATCCATCTGTGAATCTCTTAAGTCATGAAGGACATAGAGTGTTTTCTCTGTGTGTAGATGAATCAGCACACCTTTTAATTAACTTTATTTTTATCCTAAATATAACAATTGATCATTGTGACCTCTAACAATATTGTAAGGTTTTTGTAGAGTCATATTTTGAAAGTTCTTGGGGCTGTACAAATTACAATTATACTGTTACCTTGTTTCTATTACTCTGTGTAATATTAATACAAAGATGACATGGCAAAGACAAAACTCTAGTCCTTGGACCTTGGGTTCAAGTCTCAGAAGTCATTGTCCCAGGCAACTCTCCAAGAGTTTTCAAGGTATAGAATTCCTCATCTGTAATGATGGAGGGAATTTCCATAACAAATATCTCCTATGCTGATGAAATGCCGGGAGCGCCTGCGTCCCAGGCTGTGGTATGATGCCGGCAGAGTGTGAAGAGAGAAAGAAACACGGGCCAGGTGAGAGCAGTGAAGAACAAACTCTGTTTATTGATCTGAGGGCTCAGGCTTATATAGTACTGGATCAAGCAACAGTAACATTATCATTCATGAAAAGTACAAATCTAATTAAGTGATTTCCTTACTTCCTTGTACCTTGTCTGTTACATTCTTTCCTGCATCCTGTCCTGTACCCCATCCGTTTCCTCCCTTCCTGCATCCTGTTCTCGAGAGACAGAACAGGGGGGTGGTGAGCCGACATCCTGAGTTTCACAGCTGTTAGGCTTAGTACAAGCTGCAGGTAAGACCCGGGCTCGCCTAAGCCCTCCAACTCCCCAAAGCCGGCCCTCTACATCTCCCCCTTTCTTCTGTTCTAGCTTGAGAACGTGGGATGCACATCAGGAGAAAACTCAAGAGTAACAAGAATACCATCAGGGTACGAAATGCAACAGCAAACTTGAAATATCCTGGAAAGTGTTAAGTTGCTTGATATAGTACAATAGCTTATAAACAATATCTTGAGGATCAATACCATCCATGTTATATTTTTGGAATGCCAAGCGCCCTGAAGCTTATTCAATATTTGATCAGTAGTTACATTGGTAGTATTAGAAAGCAAATAGGGAGCTACACAAACAAAAGTATAGTGGTCAAGTTACAGGTTTAACCCAAGGTGGGGTAAGGCATATAAGTCCAATGTAATCATGATGTCATCATGGAGCCATCTGTGACAGTCATCATTGCAAAAAGGACAGTCAGCATCTTATTATTGGCTCTTTGTCTTCTCGGTCTCGCCTTCCTCCTCCGCTTGTCTCTCCGACCAGTTTTTCCCTTGATGTTCAGGGTCTCTATCCCTCTGGTCAGTATGCTAACAGGTACGGATGTTCCTCTCGGGAACCCAGACTGGTTCTCCTGCATGTTCTGGAAAAACACAAGCATAACCTCGACCCCAGGTTAGTAATTTTACTGGACCATCCCAATTACCTGTCTTTGGATCCTTCCACATTACTGTGACATCTGGTTGCTCATCTAACAACCTGTTCTTTTGCCCTGCAAAATGTTTTTGTGCAGAAGTACATCCCTGATCATCTAGTGTCAAAAAATTTATGGTATATATTACCTGATCCAATCCCCTTCTTACCCTATTTTCTATTCCCTCTTTTTTCTGTTTATCAAGGAGGATTTTAATATCCTTGTTGCACCTTTCAACAATGGCTTGTCCAGTAGGATTGTACGGGATGCCAGTAGAATGAGTGATATTATAGGTGAGACAAAATTGTGCAAAATTCCTGCTAGTATAGGCGGGAATTCATGAAAAAGCTGAAAAATAGAGAGGTTAGTGGAGTATTTTAACTGTGCAGTTTCTATGGAGTTAATTACATAAACAGCATACTTGCTATCAGAGACAATATTGAGAGGACAATTGTATTGCTTTATAACTTCAATAATTGCAAAAATCTCATTTTATTGAGTAGACTGGAATGGAGTATTAATAATCCTTTTAATGTCAGCAGGACAGTAATAAGCCGCGGTGCCATTCTTAGTGGCATCAGTAAAGATAGTTAATGCCTTGGGCAATGGCTGATTTTGTACAATCCGAGGGAATATCCACTTATAAGATGCCATGAATTGAAAGATTTTTTTTTACCCTTGATATACTGATAACACCACCTGCCAGGAAGGGTCATTACTTACCAACATGTCAATCTGCTCCTGAGTATATGGTTGGTGGATCACCTGAGGAAGGTGTCTACTGATGGCGAGTGCTCTTTTTAGCACCTTTGATATAAGTTGCGCTACAAGCTGTGCATAAGGGGTTACAGACCTTTTGGTTTGGAATGGCAGGAATACCCACTCTAAGATCCCTGCTTGCTGATGTATGACTCCAAAAGAAATCTCTGGAGTTGGCAGGATGGTTATTTCAACAAGAAGACCCTTTTCTATTCTTTGGGTTCTACATTGTTCAATTGCAGATTCCACCCTTTGAAGTTGTACATCTCCTTCTGGAGTTAATTGTCTTGGGGAATTAAGATTAGGATCTCCTCAGAGTATCTTAAAAAGTTCCCCTAGCTCATGAGTTCCTATTCCCAAATGAGGAAGCCAATTAATATCTCCCAGTAATTTTTGAAAATTATTGATCCCTTCTTATTATGACCTTTTGTGGTTTAATTTCTGTCTGCTCTACTACTTGTCCTAAATATGAAAAGGGTGGAGAAAGTTGTATTTTATCTGATGCTACATCTAATCCTTGATCTTCTGATGCCTTAGTCATAGTCCTCAAAATCGTTTCTAATACTCCAGCATCTGGGTGAGAGCATAAAATATCATCCATATAATGTATAATATAGGCCTGTGGAAAGCGGTCTCTAACTGGTTGGATGACTGTTGCTACAAATTGCTGACAAATGGTGGGATTATTTTTCATCCCTTGGGGGAGAACTTACCATTGATATCTTTTATGTGGGGCTCTTAAGTTTATTGAAGGTAATGAAAATGCAAAGTATGGCCTGTCCTCTGGTTGTAGCAGGATAGTATAGAAGCAATCCTTCAAATCTATTATCCATAAGGGCCATCCTTTCGGTATCATATTGGGAGAGGGCAAGCCTGGTTGAAGGCTGCCCATATCTTGCATTCTATCATTTATGCGTCTAAGATCGGTCAACATCCTCCATTTTCCTGATTTCTTTTTTATAGCAAAAATAGGTGAGTTCCACGGACTATTAGATGGCTCAATATGGCCAGCCTCTAACTGTTCTTTTACTATTTCAGTCAGGGCAGTTAGCTTTTCTTGAGATAGGGGCCACTGTTCCACCCATATGGGAGGTCCCTCCTTCCAAATTATTTGAGGGGTCCTCTGTCTCTTGTCTTTCTCAACAGTGACCCCTAGTGAAAACCCTGCCATATAGATTGTATGGATACCCCCATCTCCTGAAGTATATCTTGCCCCCACTTTTTTTTTGTGCATACTCTGACACATACATTGTAATTACACTTAAAAAACATGAATCACACATTGATATGAAATAAAGGAATTTTAGAATAAGACTCCCTAACATTGTGTAATTGTTCAGTAGAAAAATAGCCAACTAAATATGATTAAGTAATGTTTAGAACAGCATAAGTTTAAGTAGCTAAGAAATCAGGTATGTATAGAAATGTGTTTAAGGCTATGCTTCAGAAATAACTAAGTTTCCTACCTGTCATTAAAAAAAAAAGATTCCCTAATGGTTTAATTAATAAAAATTATTTTCAACTCTGAAATGTTGTTTTAACTACTGACCAGGCTATGACAAATTTATGCTGGATTTTCTAATACAAGAGGGGAGTTAGGCAATAGAACTCTGCAGCAAAGCAAAAACATTTCTGGTAGTTATCTACTGAATTCAAGAGGGTTTTGTTGGGCAAAGGTAAAAATCTATTTCTGAATATTCAAAGACAAATAAATGTCCCCTTTCCCACTTCACTTGTTTAATTTGCTTGCAAACCCTCCCAAACAACCACTAGGACAAATGAAAGCCTAAAAATATTGCTATTAATATTCTAACAAAGTCAGAATGAATAATTTTTTAAATCAAAAAGTTCTATCAAAGATATATTAAAAAGGACTTATGAAGTTATAGCCTTTTATATACTGTAAAATATATTAAGATTTTAGCTATATGATAACTGGTACTAAGGAGCTGATTCAGAAAATTTACAAGCTATGTTTTACTGGAAATTTTAGTATACATACAGTGCATTAGACTGTGTTTAACATACAAACTGCTCATGTCAAATTTCTAAAGCAGAGAGTTTATTTACTCCTACCCTTGAAGTTTCCTCCCCACCTGATTTAGAAAACAAGTTGGTTTGTTTTCTAATTATTGATATAACTTAGCTTCTTAAATAATTTTCCTCTTTTTTGAATGCCAGTGTAATTTTAAAGTTACTTAAATGGTGGTTGTAGATAAAATAATACAAGCTTTATTTTTCTAGAATTACCATAAGAAAGAACTCTGGATTTATAAACTGATCTGAAATGAATAAAAGGTTGCAAAGGACATGTATCTGCAAAAGCTATAAAATTAAGTATGCTATTTTAGCTCTAACTTCAACAAAACTTTTTTTTATATGTATATAAGGCAAATGTCCCATTTGCTTTGATTATTAAAAAGGATCTAAAATGAAATCCCCTTAACCACTGATTTTGGTTAGTCTGCTCATCTGCCATATCACATTTACCTTTGTTTTTTAAAAATACTGTTCAGAAATGTGATGGCTGACAAAAAAAAATGTTAATATACAATTTTCTTTGAGACTTTTGAAAACCACAAAAATTTCCAATATCATAATGACTACAAATTCTAACATTTAATGTGAAGTCATCATAACTCTTTGCATGCCACCACACAAACCTAAGGCCAACTTTTCCAGAATGTACTATAACTTGAATAAAATCAAATAGGGAGACATGTATAAAATGGGAAATATAATGTAGCTTCACATCACAGCTCCTGCTTGTCCATAAGACATTATGGAGGGAGTAATAATTTCACTTATACACTGACTTTGTAAATGTGATCAGCTGCCAGTGTCCTGAATATTTATGACATGGGTCTTTTTAACAAGGACAGGACAGCAGCATGGTAACCACTTTTCTAAGTATATTTTCTATACAAAATAATTCCAAGATATAATCATTAAGTTCTCATACAGTACTATAATTTTAAATAATAATCAATAAAATAGCAAATATGTGAAAATTGCAACACCACAAAGACTGTGCATTGTCATTTCCTAGTGTAATCAAAGTTGCTATTAGTACAGTTTTGGCGAGCAAAATAGTCAGCAGATTGAGTCTTGGTGATGCACTGAACTGATTTCAGCTATGACTTGCAATGCCATGTTTGGACATTACAGGTATCTTATGCAGAGATTTAGGCAGCAGAATGGCACTTGGTTTGTTCTCAATAGAAATGGCAAAGATGCAGTTGACAATTTCAAGAAAGACAATGTTCTTATTTGCATGCTAAAATTCGAGTTGTGTCCCCTGTATTTGAACACTTTCAAATAATATTGTCTGTCTCTCTGTTCTGCCCACGAGCTCTGCCCCATATTAGCTAACTATCTTATAGGACACTACTTAGCTGGTGCGGCTTACATTCCCTTTAAATCAGAGAATCCGAAAAGCGGCAGTCTCCTTCTAAAGTTTACTTTCGCTTTTGGAGACGCTGAAAAGCCGCAGTCTCGTTTGTTTGCCTGTGCGGTTTGCTTTCCTGCCTGTGCAGTTTGCTTTCACTTTAAATCTGAGACCCCGAAAAGTGGAAGTCTTGTTCTGAAGTTCACTTTCACTTTAAGAGACCCTGATAAGCGGCAATCTCGTTCTGAAGTTCACTTTAAGAGACCCCGATAAGCGGCAGTCTGGTTTCTTTTTAATCCCCGTTTAACCTGGTGAAAATAAAAAGCTGTATAGGAAAATTATCGCCCTACCTTGTTAGCGTCTTCTCTTGACGACCGGAGCTTCTTTTCTAGGGCTGTTGGCCAAACAGCCCACCTTGTCCAGGGCCACTCTGCTGGGGGAAGCCTTCCTTGCAGGTCCCTGTCTAGGCGCCAAATGCCGGGAGCGCCTGCGTCCCAAGCTGTGGTATGATGCCGGCAGAGTGTGAAGAGAGAAAGAAACACGGGCCAGGTGAGAGCAGTGAAGAACAAACTCTGTTTATTGATCTGAGGGCTCAGGCTTACATAGTACTGGATCAAGCAATAGTAACATTATCATTCATGAAAAGTACAAATCTAATTAAGTGATTTCCTTACTTCCTTGTTCCTTGTCTGTTACATTCTTTCCTGCGTCCTGTCCTGTACCCCATCCGTTTCCTCCCTTCCTGCATCCTGTTCTCAAGAGATGGAACAGGGGGGTGGTGAGCCGACATCCTGAGTTTCACAGCTGTTAGGCTTAGTACAAGCTGCAGGTAAGACCCGGGCTCGCCTAAGCCCTCCAACTCCCCAAAGCTGGCCCTCTACAATGAAATAACTGGTTTAGGGGTTAAAAGAAATTATGATAATATATACCTCAATTAGGCCACTTTTCTCTTAAATTTTTAAAACTATAGATTAAAATTTCTGCTACTTGATAATTATAGGCACAGATATTTATGCTAGGGCTTTCTGAGATCTTCCTTGAACAAACAAGACTTATTCTGCTCAGAATTTCAAAAGTAAAATTCAGAAACTCCAAACAGATGAAGTCCTAAATAGATGAAGGGAGTTGTGTCAATTACTTATATATTTTCAGTTTTTTTTTTTTACTCATCACTAATTATTCATCCATAGGTCAGCTCAGATAAGCTTCTTGTTATTCTTTATGTAGCCCATTAGTTTTCCAATCATTTGTATGGTTTTTCCTTATAACAAAGGTCAGAAAGCAAACAACAGTAACAACAAAATTGTCTCATACTACCCTATTCCTATAGCAGAATTCATGAAAAAATTGTGAAAAGGAGCACATTTCTCACTATTATTATTGAAACTGTGTGCTGTGCTACCTGCTTTGCAAATTAGAATTAGCTCATAATAGGTGATCTCAGTGATGGTCTCTGCTCCCATGAAATTGAAGATGTTCTTTTGCCTGGATACTTCTTTAGCAATTCTGATGGGAACAACAGTTCTCATTTGTTTACCAAATGTTTGAAATTCAAACATTTTCTATCACATATTATAGTAATGCTAACATTTTCAATAGCAAATTAATTTAAAAATATTTGATCTTGGACCATCTTGGACAGCTTTATTTGTTGTAAGATAAACTTATTCTTAATGATAAGTATTTGGGCCAGTAATTAAGCTACATTAATAGAATAGGAATCCCCAGAACAAGGGAAGTGATACTCTTATAGTTGACTAGTGCTGGAGCCCTAATTTTAAAGCGTCCTTTGACTAGGTTGCACAAAGAAAATTCGGGGTAGTAAGGAGACTCGGAGCTGTATTATATGGGGATCAGTTTAAAGAACTGATTAAATTGTGACAATGAGTGTTTCATGGGAAAAGAGTAAGAAATGACATAATCGTTATCTTCAAACATCTAAAGGATTTTCACAGGGAAGCCATGATACAGAGGGCAGAAGGTCAAACTGGTAGCTAGAAAGAAACCCTTACTATATGGCAGGTATGATGCCAACTGATAAAGACTCAGACCAGCTCAGTATCAAGAAATGCCTTGCAACTAGAGTTGTCTAAAATAGTTGGGGTTGTTTCTTTAGGTAATGAGTTATAAAATTAGAGGGTTTAGAGCTGAAAGGCAATTTAGAGATCATCTAATCCAAACGTATCATCTTACAAATAAGGAAACTGAGGCATTGGAGACATTCAAGCTGGACTTGTATGACCTCTTCTGGCAAGTTGTAGGACAGACTGGTGCTAGAATGGTCTTGGTGACTTTAATAGACTACTCTAGCTATAGGATTCCTTTATACACTAAAGCAATTCCTTGCTTTTTGTTTAATTTTATTAATACCTAGACAAAGAATATGTAATAATGAATGACCAGGGATCAGGTTATCATAACAGAATATATGTTAGACTGGTGGTTGTTTTGAGGTCCTTTCCCAAATATCACATTCTTTAAGTACACATTTATAAAGCTCTCTAACATTTCAAAAGCACTCTCTTCCTTAAAACACTGTGAGATAGGTAGTGTCTATTTTTATCCCCATTTTATAGATAAGAATATTCAGTGTTGCTGAGATTAAGTGGCTTCCCTAGAGACAAAGTTATTAAGTATCAATACTAGGATTTAAACATATTTTCTGATTCTCAGACCAATGATTGCACCACTTCTTTAAGATCCTTTCCTTGCTGCTTCTAAGAAATTTGCCCCAAGAGTAGAAACTTTAAAAAAAATCTATATTCATTTTAAAGTCACAACTGTTTTGTTTTTTAATCTTTTTACAAGCTATCAAATATTATGTAGGGAGGAATAATTTGTTTTTCCCTTTCTAAATTCAGTATCAAATGTAACATTTTTCTATTAGACAAAGTACCTTTATACTAGAAAGGAAATAGCCTGCTCCTGCTTGTTAAAGGGTAATCCATCAATCCCTTAAGGGTGAATTTCTAATAATCATCTTAATGAAGTCTAACAGTTTGCATCTTCATGAGTTATGCATGTAGTCTATAGCAGAAGTTCAAAGATTTTTTAAAAAATTATTGTGTTACTGTTGCCTATTTATCTTTAAACCAGTCGTTTCCACTTATATTCTTCCTTGTGACAAGGAAAAACAAAACAAAACAATTCAGTAAAACCACAAGACAATCTCCTTTGAGAGTGTACTCAGTCTTCTACACCAATGGTCTTCCACCACACCAATGAATAAGGTACATTCCTTCATCTTCTCTTCCAGGGAAAGATTGGTAATTACTAAACTATATGGTATGTGGCTTCATGTTGTTATTTTCCTTTGTATGACCTTCCTTGTGTATACTTATGTATACTATATATTTTTTCCTTAACATATATTTCACATATAAAATATGTATATGTATATATATATATTATGATATATATAATTATATATTATTAACACACATATATATATATACATATATAAAACTATATATTTTTCCTTTACTTAACTTTGCATTATTTCCCATAAGCAGAAGTTTTCATCATTTAAAAACAAATTTTTAAAGAATAATACCTTATGCTAACCCACATGATCTGTTGCTATAGTGTTTAATATTGTTACAGCCATGATTCAGTTGACAAAGGCCATGTGAGTTGAGCCCATCAAGGAGATGGAGCCACTTCTTTAAACCCAGGGCAAAGCCTGCATTTACCACTAAGTTCTACATCCCAATAATTTTACTTGGCATTCAAAATAAAACAATTGTCCTTTTTGCTTTCACTTCAGGAAGTCCACCTTGAGGAAATGAAAATCATTTACTGTCTCCAGGTGACCTACTATCAATGATTCAAGAATAGATAGATTGAGGCTATTTGTTTAGAAGGCTTTTAAAGTCAATAAACTTCAACCAGAAAAGAAAACAACTCATAAATCTTTACAAAAAAGAACCACCTTTGGGAGAAAAAATCCTAACCTTTTTACATTTGAGCCATGGACCCAAATGTGTAACATGGGTTCAGGGTGAGACTTGAGGTTGATTTTTAGTTGGCCTCAACTTCCATTCAATTTGATTCAACAATTAAAAAACAATACCTAAAATGTACCTGATTATTAGACGTAAAGAAATTATTCAGTTCTTAAATAGTTTGATCTTATTTTATTTAAGTATTATTGTTATTTTTATATAGAAAGTCTTAAAGTTTGGTTGATCAATCTCTGGATAGATAGCCTATAGACATAAGAAATCCTGTCTCCAGTCACATCCTCTAGCTGGTGCCAGGTTAATGGTTGAAGATCAGGATAAGAACAAAATTGAATACTTATAAATTTTCTAACATTTATCAACAGGTATACTTAATAACAGTGTGGAAAGGATAGTAAGTAACAATACAATATATATTCAGTAGGGCATTGCTCCCCTGCCTCTCCTTTAGTTCACCTGGTCAGCAAACCTGAGAAACCAGACTCCTCCTGTGTTCCTTTTGTGTGCAGGTGCCATCAATGATTTCAAGCCTTGGTTGCTCTACCAGTTAAAGTTCAAGGACAATTTACTTGGCTTTTTGGACAAAATTAGCCCAGTCTGTGTGGGTGAAATGTTCCTCCTATCACAAATAGTAATAAGAATGCAACCTGCTAAAATTTTATGAGGCCATGCAAACATCTGCAAAAAAGGCTTTGGAGATTACTGTCATATTAATACATAAACAATTTTCATTTCATTACCATAATTTTGTGCAAGTACTAGAGCTCTGACTGATCAACAAGTTTGTTTGCTGTTGTTGGCAACCTTATTTTCATGTGCCCAGATATTCCAAGGATTACAGATTTGAGGATGAACTTTCACTTTGCAAATATCTGGGTGAGAGGGTTATATAAGACCAGACAGGGGCTTTCATTCATCCTTTGCTGAAAGGATTATTAATCCTTTTTAATATTCGGTATTATGTGTTTGGAGATAAAGGCATCATGTGCAACATTTTGTTATAATATTTTAAATCTAATATACATAACTGGCAAAGACTATCAATTGTTTGAACCCATGACAGTCCTCAGGAAATACATTATTTTTAGGTACAGTGATACCTGGGGTAAGGTACAGGAATGTAGCACTAAAATTGCATAAAAATTATATGTGTATATACATATATATGTATATATGTATATATACACATACATATATATATACACATATATATACACATACACACATATATATACACACATATACATACAAATACAGATACACATATACATATACATGTACATATACATATACATATACATATACACATACACATACACATACACATACACATACACATACACATACACATACACATACACATACACATACACATACATATACATATACATATACATATACATATACATATACATATACATATACATATACATATACATATATATACATCAGAACTAGATGAGACCCAAATATCTGGTCATTTTTGATGAGTCATCAGAAGGGCAATAGCAGTAAATATTGACCATATAATATCAGTTTCATGTAACTTAGATTTCAGACTCTCAAGAGTCACATAAACATACACACACACACACACACACACACACAGCAGAAAGTGTTTAAAAATGAAATCTTTATTATTGATAATTTTCTTATTTTTCTAAATTCATTTGATGATCTCCTACAGAAAATTTATAGAGGTTAAGTAATATTTAAGAAAATACGATTTCTTCTATTTGCTTTGGAGAGTTTAATGAAATGAAGTGATTGTAAGCAGTCAGGTTCCTCACTCTAACTATATTTTGCACCAGATTAGAAAGACTATTTCTTATTGGTTCATAAATCTAGAACTAGAAAGGGACCTCAATGGCCATTCAATTTATCTCCCTCATTTTGCAGACCTCTCTTAGAAAGAGTGCTACTAAAAAATAAAGAAATATGTAGAAGTTTCCTAGAGATGATTTACGTATGTCCCTGAACAAAAAGTCAATACAAAATTTTAGCTTTTTGTTATTCTGTCTAGGAAATCCTTCTTTTTAGACCTTAAATTCTTTTAAAGGATTTTTTTTTAACTAATTGAGAAGCTATTGACAAGCTGTGAAGCACATATTGGCCTGCTGAGAGTCTGCTAAAAATGGTTCCTGTGGGTAACTGAATTTCCAGAACAGAGAATGTGCCCTTTTAATCCATCTGGGAAAGAAATGTCATTTGGAAGTGAAGTTCCACAAGGTAAATTAGTTGAGGTTTTCCAGATAATGTTGACAATAAAGAGCCACAAGGTAGCGCTTGTCTTGCTTTCAAACGCGTCATTCTTAAACTACAGATGTCACGACCATTTGCTGTCATAGTTGGTATTTTTTTTAAGATTATCTTTATTCCTTACAAAGTAATTAGAAAATAAAACATACCTATTCAGAGAACTCAGTTGAATATACTGTGCTAGATTCTGGGGATGCCAGAGTGAAAATGAGAAATCTCTACCTTCAAGGAACTTATTTTCAACAATGCAAGGAAAAGAATATCTACACACTTAAGCATGATGCAAAGTAGAGTGAGAAAAGGAAGAATGTTCTTCTCAGGAGAACATTAGGAGCAAATGAAACAATGCTCTCATACTTAAATGTTGAGTTCAGGGAAGAGCTAAAAAGTCTATTTGGCAGGAACACAAAGGTTACAAACAAAGTAACATGAAAAGATGTAGGGAAAAGGATGTTGAAGCCAGATTGTGGAGGGTCTTAAATACCAAGTAGCTTGTATTATACTGTCCTAGCACCATGGGGGTACAAAAGGTTTTTGATCATGGAAGTAGAATGATAAAGCTCTCAATGAAGTTATTTTTGGTGTTTCTGTGGAAGATGAACAAGTCTATGAAGAAGTATTGATTAAATGCTTACTATATGACATACAGGGCAGGTAGGTGGTGCAGTGAATAAATCACTGGGCCTGGAGTCAGGATCTGACTTCAGACACCTAATAGTTGTGTAATCCTGGACAAATGATGTAACCCTGATAGCCCTCCTTTCCTCATCTATAAAATGAGCTGGAGAAGAAAATGGCAAACCACTCCATTATCTTTGCCAAGAAAACCCCTATGAGTTCACAAAGAGTTGGACACGACTAAAACAACTGAACAACCATAAGAAGGATCTCATATTATGAGAGCAAAGGCTGGTGCCAAAGAGACTGATTAATATGCTATTACTATATTTCTAGGGAGAAGTGAGGATAGGACCTGAATGAAATAGGGTGATGGTTTTGTGACTGGAGAGCAGACTGAAAGTTAGAGAAATAGATTACTACATTGCTTATCAGATGACTGGATGGGATTGGGATCCAAGGAGAATAAAGAGTTAGGGGAACCTTAAAGTTTCTAGAGAAGTTAAGTGGCAAAGTGGGTATGGGGTGGAAAATAAGAAGAGAAATTTAAAACAAGCTAGAGGAACTGGTCCAATATCCAGTTGCAGCTTTCCAGATGGACCACAAAGAAGGGAATGGAAGAGTCTCTAGAGTGAATACCTATGAACCCACACACAACCATGAATTCCTTGGCACCAAAATTAGATAGGGGATGAGGGAAGATAGAGAGAAGAAAAAAATTATATTATTTCTGACCTTGTGTAATTTTCAGTTCCTTGAGGCTAAATTGCTCCTTAACACAATACAGGAACATCACCATACTGAGTATCCTTTAGACATTTCTACCATGTCTCTGTAATCTCTGGGGCAAATCACTGTGTTGGATCTGGAGGGATCTCCAAATCAGAGTGATAGTAGAAGCCATCATTCCCTTGGTGTGTTAGGGTTGATGAATAATGAGAATTCAACCCTAAAACCACTGGTTCCTGAGAACTTCTTGTCTCAGTCTTTTTGCCTAACAAAAGGTTTTTTTGTTTTGTTTTGTTTTTTGGGGGGATACCATATGATTGACCCACTGGAAGAAGGAACAGTTTAAAGTATATATATGGAAACCAAAGCTTAGGAAATAGTCTCCTTGTTGAACTTAAACTGACAGTTTGGGAACAAAATCATAAAGAATGTCATCTATAAAATGAGAGTGTTGGGCTAAATTGGGGGTTCTTAACCTAGGGTTTTTGACTTTTTTCTTTTAAATAGTTTAATAACTGCTTTTTAATAAGATTGGTTTCTGGTGGAGCCAAGATGGTGGGGTAAAAGTAGGCACTTGCTTGAGCACCCTCCTAAAACCCTCCAAATACTTTTAAAAAATTAATCTAAATAAATTCTAGAGCAGCAGAACCCACAAAAAGAGAGAGTGAAGCACATTTCCAGCCCAAGACAATCTGGATGTTCAATAGGAAAGGTCTGTTATGCCAGGCTGGGAGAGGAGCACAGTTCAGTGTGGACCATTCCAGCAAAGAAGGGTACCCAACAAACCCAGAGTAGGCCTCAGAAGACTGAATCAAGGGGAGCTGTGGTGATTTCCAGACTTATGCCAAAGACAAATCAAAAAGTCAATAGGAAAGGTCTGTTGGGCCTGGGTGAGAGGAGTGTGGTCCAGCCCTGGTCCTCGCATAGCCCCAGGATGCTGGTGACAGTGTAGTGGCTGCTTCCAGAGCTCTTAGTCCATAGATGGTGGGAGAATTGAGTAGCTGATCAGAGAAGGATTGTAGGGATCTTTTTTCTGGTGCTGAGGCAGGATTCTCTTGCTTTGCCTGTGCTTGGATCTGGATCCAATATTGGGTGGTGATCCTGAGGTGAGTAGAAGCACTGCATAGCAGAGCTTGTGGCAGCAGTGCAGAAGGAACCCTCATCTCATTTCCAGAGCAGAAAAGAATGCTTGTAGACACTCACAGACCAGAGCACAGGACAGGAGAGAAGCAAACACCTCTCCTTAGAATGTACCACCTTGGAAGAATTGAAAACTTACAAGTCCCTAGAAGTTTATCAGAAAACAGTTGCACAAAATCCCCTGAAGCTTGGGGCAGTACACCCTCCACGCTGGAATTTAAAAATCAAGCAATTCGATGGGAAGATGAACAAGCAGAGGAAAAATAGTCAGACTATAGAATCTTACACTGATGACAAAGAAGATCAAAACATACAACCAGAAGAAGACAATAAAGTCAAAGCTCCTACATCCAAAGCCCCCAAGAAAAATCTGAATTGGTCTCAGGCCATAGAAGAGCTCAAAAAGGATTTTGAGAAACAAGTAAGAGAAGTAGAAGAAAAATTGGGAAGAGAAATAAGAGTAATGCAAGAGAAGCATGAAAAATGTGTCAACAGTTTGCTAAAGGAGACCCCAAAAAATGCTGAAGATAATAACATCTGAAAAAATAGACTAGACCAAATAGCAAAAGATGTCCAAAAAGCCAATGAGGAGAAGAATGCCTTAAAAAGCAGAACTGACCAAATGGAAAAGGAGGTTCAAAAGCTCATTGAGGAAAATAATTCATTAAACATTAAAACGAAGCAAATGGAAGCTAATAACTCTCTGAGTAATCAAGAAATTATAAAATGAAACCAAAAGAATGAAAAAATAGAAGACAATGTCAAATATCTCATTGGGAAAACAATTGACCTGGAAAATAGATCCAGGAGAGATAACTTAAAAATTATTGGACTACCTGAAAGCCATGATAAAAAAAAGTCTTGACATCATCTTTCGAGAAATTATCAAGGACAACTGCCCTGATATTCTAGAACCAGAGGGTAAAATAGAAATTGGAAGAATCCACTGATCACCTCCTGAAAGATGTCCCAAAAGGAAAACTTCCAGGAATATTATAGCCAAATTCCAGAGTTCCCAGGTCAAAAAGAAAATATTGCAAGGAGCCAGAAAGAAACAATTCAAGTATTGTGGCAACACAATCGGGATAACACAAGATTTAGCATCTTCTACATTAAGGGATCAGAGGGCTTGGAATATGATATTCTGGAGGTCAAATGAGTTAGAATTAAAACAAAGAATCACCTACCCAGGAAAATTGAGTGTAATCAATGAAGGGGAAAAATGATGTTCAATGATGTAGAGGAATTTAATGCATTCTTGAGAAGCCAGAGCTAAATAAAAAAAACTGACTTTTAAATAAAAGACCCAAGAGAAGCACAAAAAGGTAAATAGGAAATAGAAATCATTAGGGGCTTATATAGAGTTGCACCATTTACATTCCTACATGGAAAGATGATATTTGTAACTCATAAGACCTTTCTCATTATTAGGGTATTTAGAGGGGATAGACAGATAGATAGATAGATAGATAGATAGATAGATAGATAGATAGATAGATATCGAGAGAGAGAGAGAGAGAGAGAGAGAGAGAGAGAGAGAGAGAGAGAGAGAGAGAGGCGGAGGGCACAGGGTAAGTTGAATATGAAGGGATGATGTCTAAATAAGAAAATTATGGGGAGAAAGAGGAATATGCTGGGACAAGGAGAAAGGGAGAGGTAGAATGGGGTGAATTATCTGACAAAAGAGGAAAGAAAAAAACTTTTACAGAAGAGGGGGAAGTTGAGGAGGAATGAGTGAACTTTACTCCCATCGAATTTGGCTTAAGGAGGGAAGAACATACACACCCAATTGGGTATGGAAATCTATCTTACCCTACAGGAAAATAGGGGGGAAGGGAATAAGAGAGGGAGAGGTGATAGAAGGGAGAACATATTGGAGGAGGGGGTAATCAGAAGCAAACATTTTTGAGGAGGGACAGAGACAAAGGAAAGAATACAATAAATGAGGGCCAGGATAGGATGGAGGGCAATATAGTTAGTCATTCACAACATGAATGTTATGGAAATGTTTTGTGTGACAGCATACATATAGCCTATGTCAGATTGTTTGCCTTCTCAATGACGGTGGATGGGGAGGGAGGAAGGGAGAGAATTTGAAACTCAAAGTTTTAGAAACAAATGTTAGAAATTGTTTCTGCATGCAACTGAGAAATAAGATACACAGGCAAAGGGGTATAGAAATCTAACTAACCCTACAGGAAAATAGAAGGGGAATGGGATAAAGGGTGGGGAGTGGGTGGGTAGTAGAAGGGAGAGCAGATTGGGCAAAAGGTGAATCAAAATGCAAACTGTCATGGGATAAGGAGGGGAGGGATGAGGACAAAACTTGGAACTTGAAATCTTGTGGAAATAAATGTTGAAAACTAAAAATAAATAACTTGAAAAAAATAAAATTGGTTTCTTTTCTAAGTCATACGTATTTTATTTTGTGTATTAAAAATATTATTTTGAGAAAGAGTCCATAGGCTTCATCAGTCTTCCAAAGTTGTCTATAACAAAAAAAATAATTATAAGCCCCTCCTCTAGATTTGCTTCCCCAATCCTCAGATGCAGTGACAAATAGAGCCCCCAGAATTCTTTGATTGATTAATTCATTGAGATATGTATGTCTTATTCCCATCTGAATAATTCAGTAAAGATCTTCTCACCATGCTAAGGTATTAGTGCTTGAATATTTTGTAAGCTATTTTAAGCAGAATGGTATTACCCCTCTACCACCCTTATACTAAAAAATCAGTAATACCATTTTGAACAAAGATATAACATAATATGAAATTATAAAAAAAAATTCCTGTCATTAATATATTGGTATATTTTAATTGGTATATTCTTTTGGATTTTCTAGACTTCACTCTAACTAAGAAAGACAACCTGGTAACTTAATTTCTCAGTGTCATAGGGAAGTTTGAAAACAGCAACAACAACCCTAAATTGCAGAAAAGGTAGTAACCTGTTTTAGTACAAAGTTTCTTTACTTAAGTGTTTCCTATACCTGGTAAATCAAAGGTTCAGTTCTTATCTCCTAACCATAATTCTATTCTAACAACACAATTGAATTCATTTATTATTGTCTGGTTATCCTTAATCCTTTTCTCCTACATAAAACACACATCATTAGCCTAATCAGTTTTTGTTTAGTTGTTTTTCAGTTGTGTTTGACTCTTTATGACCTCATTTGAGGTTTTCTTGGCAAAGATACTGGAGTACCTTGCCATTTTCTTCTCCAGCTCATTTTACAGACAAAGAAACTGAGGTAAACAGGGTTACGTGACTTGCCCAGGATTACACAGCTGGTAAACACCTGAGGCCAGATTTGAACTCAGGAGGAAGAATTTTAGGTGCTCTATACAATGAGCCAACTAGCTGCTTCTAATTGGTTTGGAAATATAACTTATGTGGCTAAATTTTGCCCCTAAAGCTTTGAATATTTTCCTTTCTGCCTCATATTCCTTACAGGATTCCCAATGCAAACTCATTCTTTCCACTGCTTATGATTTACCTCTCTGGCCTTACTTTGTTCCAGTCAGTGAATTTGAACTTCCACATCCACCCCTAATTCTTTCTGACTCATATTCATTTCTGTTACAACAATTCAGCATTGTTGGTTTGCTGCTTCTGCTTTCTCTCTCCTTGCAAATGACTGGGTTTCTAGTTTTGTCTTTGTAATTTATTCCTTTCTTATTGCTACCTTGGTTACTGGTTTTATCATGAATGATTGCATGAGAAGAAAGAAGTAAAAGTACTTATTAAGTGCTATGTACAAGGTACACTTGACTCCTAATTGTATCCTACTCCAGACTTGGTATACTGAGAGGACTTGAGCTCATCCTCCAATAAGAATGTTCAGAAAAGAAAAAAACTCGTTAGAGGTTTACACATTATTTATATGTTTTTTTGTTATCATTATTGTCTTTGTTGCCATAGTTGTTATTTCTGCCATTTATTCCTATCTCTATCCCTAACCCTAAAAATAGGATACTGTTATCCTATTTTTAAAAGTTTCTCCCATGATTCTCCTAATCAGTTCCCTCTCCATCGTGCAACTGTCAGCTATTTAGTATCTACAGGAAGCACTCCTTTGCTGTCTATCTGTTCCCAAAACACGAAAAAAAATCACCAGCCTCTCAGATTTCCATTCAAACACAATTGGAATCCTTCTGACTTTCTTCAAATGAATCCATGATTTCATTGTCATGGTCATACATTCCACCAATAAATTCATAAGCTTCATTCTTTTTTCATATCTCTCTGTAAGTTGTCAATGTAGAAGCTACCCCAAATCTTAGAAGCCTTCATATGATTCTTTTTTCTTTTATAATTTTACTGGTACATTTTGTTTTTTCTTCTCCAATGTTTCTAATTATATTCTCATCCAACCCCTTCCATATAGCCATGGAGGAGCATAAAAAAAGAAAAAAAAATCAGCAAAACCAACCAACATATTAAAAAGTCTAATGTTATAGCCAGAGTTGCATATCTCTGGTCCTTCCATCTTTACAAGAAAGCAGGAAGACATCATATCTTTTCTGTGGGGCCAAACTTGGTTATTGCAGTTTCACTGCATTCATATTCAACTGCTTTGTTTTAGTGGTTGTTCTTTTTTTTTTTTTCATTTTCATTGTTTTAATCATGGTGTATGTTTTTTTCCTGGCTTTTCTTCTTTAATTTTGCATCAGTTAACATAAGTCATGTTTCCATGCTTCCCTGTATTTATATTTGTCATTTCTTACAGCACTAAAACTATTCTATTATATTCATATACCACACTATTTTAGGCATTTATTCTTGAATGGATTGGCATTTACTTTTATTACAATTCCTTGTTTATCCATTCTCAAAAGAAAAATTGCGAACCATTACTAACAAGAGAAATACAAATCAAAATAATCCAAGGTTTTACTTCCAATGTGTCAAATCAGCCACTATAACAAAAGACAGGAAAAGTCAATGGCGTTCTATTCTTAGAAACTTGTCTAAAGTAGAAAGAGGTCATGTGACTTACCTAGGGTCATATATGCAGTATATGCTAGAGATGGGGCACAGGTATTCCTGGTTCTGAAGCCACTTCTCTAGCCCTTACAACACATTGTATTTGCATTATTTTTGTACTTGCAAAAGCTTTTTGATGTCAGCATGAAAGCATATCTATTTTTCAGCTGTCTCTATGTAACACATTATAGTTGCATCGTTTTTGTTCTTGCAAAAGCTTTTCTATTTCATTGTGAAAGCTTACCTGTTTTTAAAGTTGTCTCTATCCCTTTATTGGTTAAGCACTCAGCTACTAGTCATAGCTGTGAAAGGTATATGATCATCTTCTCTTGTGATATTTTTGTGGCATATATGTTGGTTATATATTTACATTTTGAGTTAATTGTGGTGTATTGTATAAGTTATTGGTCCAAACTGATTTTTTTTTCTGTCAGACTGATTACCGGGTTTTGCCACAATTCTAATCAAATAGGGAGTTATTTCCTAGATATTGTATATATGTAAATTTATTATATATTGGTTTATTTAGATCAATAATTATAATTCTTTCTTGGCTAGCCTGTACTAAGAATCTACTTTGTTATATTTTAACCGGTACCAAATTATTTTGATGATTATCACTTTATAATACAATTTTAGTTTTGTAATTGCAATTTTTCCTTCACTGCTATTGTTTTTGGCATTATCTTCCTTGATAGGGATTTTTTGGTCCTCCAAATGGATTTTGTTACTGTTTACCTAGCTCTTTAAATTTTCCATTTAACAGTTTGTTATACATTTCAACCTGTAAATTAACTTTAGTAGCACTGTCATTTTTGTTATATGATCGTAGCCCAGTCATAAGCAACAAATATACCTCCAGGTAGTTAAGCTACAGGCATCTAGTTGGCACACTGGAGCACTGGGCTTGGGACCAGGAAAATTCATCTTCCAATCTGACCTCAGACACTTAATAGCTGTGTGACCCTGTGCAAGTCACCTCATCTGTAAAATGAACTGGAGAAGGAAATGAAATGGCAAACCACTCCAGTATCTTTGCCAAGAAAATTCTAAATGGGGTCAAAAAGCATCTGACAGGACTGAAAAATGATTGAACAACAACAAAAAAAATCAAGCTATTCTTTATTTCTTTAAGGAATACTTTTTAATTTACCTATACATGTAGGTGTAGCTACAATATATCTATGCATGTATTGAGTGTATTTTGGTCAACTGACTCCTTTGGTCAACTGACTCCCTGATATTTGATGGGTCTTGTAGTTATTTTTGAATGGAACATCTTTTTCTATTATTGCCTTCTGGATTTTGTTTGCTATTGCTATAAAGAAATTATATGTATTTTTGTGGGTTGATTTCATAGACTGCCACTTTACTAAATCTGTTAGTACCAATGACTTACAGATTTAGAGCTGGAAGGCTACTTAGAGGTCATTGAGTCAAACTCTCATTTACAGATGGGGAAACCAAGGATTAAAAAGATTACATAGGGGGTAGTGAGGTGGCTTAGTGGATAGTGCACCGGCCCTGGATTCAGGAGGACCTGAGTTCAAGTCTGGCCTCAGACACATAACACTTACTAGCTGTGTGACACCTGGCAAGTCACTTACCCCTCATTGCCCACCCAAAAAACAAACAAACAAAAAAAAATGATTAAGTGACTTGCTCAGGGTAATTACCTCAGATAGTTCCTTTGATTGTTCCCTGGGATTTACTAAGCAAAATGTAATGTCATCAGTAGATTTCTTTATGCCTTTAACTTATTTCACTTTTCTCTTTGCTATTACTAGCATTTCTAGAATTGTAGATGAAAACAGAAGAGAAAGGCATAATACTTGCTTTACTCCTACATTTATTGAGAAAACTAATATATTCCTATTATGTATAATATTAGCATTTGTGTTTGGGTAGATTCTTTTTTATTTTGTTAAAATAGACTACTTCATGCCCATACTATGTAGAATTTTTAGCAAAAATGAGTTATACTTTCTCAAGGACTTTTCTACATCTATTGAGATAGTCAGATGGTTTAGATAATTTATTTAATTATTAAAATAATTATGTTAACTGTTTTCTTAATGTTTAATCATCCTTGCATCTGTGATATAAAGCCAAGTCATCATAATGGATGATTATTTGAATAAATTATTGTCGATATTTTTGCCTGGAATTTATTTGAATTAATATTCATTAGCAATATTTGTTTACACTTCCCTTTATTTTCTGTACCATTCTCTTGTTTAAGAATTAGAATTTTTGTTGTTCAGTTGTTTTTGAGTTGTGTCCAACTATAAAGATACTGGAATGATTTGCCATTTCTTTCTCCAGTTCATTTTACAGATTAGGAAGCTGAGGAAGAGATAAGTGACTTGCCCAGGGTCACAAAGCTACCTGTCTGATGCAAATTTGAACTCAGGGAAAGGAGTCATCTTGACTCCAGGCCCAACATTCTATCTACTGTGCCACCTAGCTGGCCACAACAATTAGAATTATATTTGCACAATTAATGGAGTTTGCCAGAGTGCCTTCTTCTTAATTTTGGGGATTAATTTGGGTAATATACCAATTTTTTTTAAGTTTGAATTTTTCTATAAATTCATATAGATCAGGTTCCTTCTCTCCATCCTCTTTGGTGGCTCCTTACCCCTAATTAAAATTTCTTCTCTGAGACCAGATAATTTAAGACCTCTTTTTAGTGGCATATTAATTTGGTAATTTATATTTTTTAGGCATTCAGAGAGTAAGCATTTATTTAGCACTTACTATATGACAGGCACTGTGCTAAGTACAAGGGTTACGCGCACACACACACACACACACACACACACACACACAAAGCCTGCCTTGAGGAGTTCATAATTCAGTCAGGAAGACAACAGGTAAACAAAACAAATCAGCCTAGGGAAGGCACTAGAATTAGGAGGGATTTGGAAAGGTTTGTTGTAGAAGGCAGGATTTTAGCTGGTATTTAAAGCCATAAGGAAAATATGAGGAGGTAGATCATTCTAGGCATGGGGCAGTCAGTGAAAATGCCAGGGTCTAAGAGATGGACTGTCTTGTTTGAGAAACAGTAAGGAGGATCAGAGAATATATGGGGGTCAGGATATAATAAAGGAGAAAGGTGGTGGGTTCAGTTATAACAAGTTTTGAATGCCAAACAGAGGATTTTGTATTTCATCCTGGTGGAAGTGAAATAGACAAGCCTTGGCCAGAGAACTTAGTATATGAAGGATTAGACATAATGAAGAGTTTAGGTTTCCAGACTGTGTGATTTGAGGGAATGGGGGTGCCCTTAATAGTTATAGGGAAGTTACGAAAAAGAGAATATTTGGGGGACAGATAGTGAATTCAGTTTTGTACATATTTAAATATCTATGAGACATCTATTTCAATGTATCTAATAGACACTTGAAGATGTAAGACTGAAGTTCACTGGAGAGTTTAGGGCTGGATATGTAGATTTGAAAAATCATTACCATAGACATGATCATTGAATCCATGGGAAATGAAAACTCAGTGTTCACTCCTGGGTCTTATCTCTTTATACAACTTCATCTGGTGATCTCATCAGCTCCCATGGAGTTAAGGCATTCTGATGATTCTCAAATCTATGTATCCTATCCTACCCCAGACTCTCTGCTGACCTCCAATCTCAAATCTCCAAATGCTTTTCAGACATGATGAACTAGATGTCTAGTACTCAACTTAAACTCAACATACAGAAAATGGAACTCATTATCTTTCCTAAAACCCTCCCCCCTCCTACTTGTACAGGGCAACATAATGCTCCTAGTTCCTCAGGCTCAATGTAGATTTCATGCTTGACTGCTCCCTTTCTATCCCCCTCCCCCTCTCTTCCAATCTATTGCTAAGGTCTGTCAGATTTGCAATATTTCTGGAATGTGCCCCCTTCTCTCCTCTGACATTACCAGTCAAAATGGTTTTATGATTTTTTTTCTACCTTCTTTCAATAGCATGTGTGTGGTAGTGAAGGCTGCAGGTAGTGGAGGTGATTCAAGGTGGAGGCTTGGCAACGCATAATTGGTTATACAATTAGAAGGCAAGGAATTTGAGAAAAGAGGACACTGTGGGGTTTAACTGTTCACGAGAGGTCAAGATATAGAAAGGGTGAGAATATAAGTAGTACAAGGCTAAAGATCTGGGAGAGAACTGAGAGGTTAAGGGACTGGAGGTCATAGTATAGATGAAGAGTAGGGTTTGTTTTTGGAAGGCAGAAGAAGAGGTGTAAAGATAAAAGATTGTGAACAGTTAAGAGAATTTCAAAGTTTAAAAACTCTGCATATATGGAATTCATTTGTATGCATTTATGGGTGAGGGCAAGATCAAGAGTATAGCTAACTTTGTATGTGACTAATGTAGAGTGGCAGGGTACATTATAGGAATTTTGTAGGTTTGATGAACTGAGAGGTTAGAGTGCTAGAGGGAATATCAGTATGTATATCGAGGTCACCAAATTTGAGGACAGGAGTTGAGGAGAGAAGAAAGACCAAAGACCATGAGCCAGAAAGTGAATTAATTGAGGAAAGAAGGTGATTATCCTGGATGTCTATAGACAACAGCTACCACAATTTTGATTGGGTGGTAGATGTAGATGTTCCAACTCCCTTACTTCAACTAATGATGAAAGTAGAACCAGTGCTGGAAAGGGTAGCCAGGGAGATTGTGTCATCATGAGGAAACAAAGACTCCTGAAAGAATTGGGAAAGGAAAAAAAAAATAAAATCAAAGGTGTTTCCTATGGAGCAGCCATTCCAGTGGGTACAGTGGAAGACATAGGTAGCATTTGGTTGAGACTCTTTTTGGGGGGTTTGGGAGGTGGGATGGTTGAGGAAGAAGAGAATAAACAATTTGTGTGCAATAAGAAATGAGATTTGGATTATGACCTGTAGTACTTTAGAAACTCTGGGATGTGGAGAGTATGAACAAGTGGGAGTTCGTTAAAAATTAAGTGAAAAATATAAAGTGATGTTCAAGTAGTATTATAAACTAGAGATGGAGTCCATTCAGAGCATTAGACTGTTCAAGGAGTGGGGAAAGAAATTAGAGAAGGGATGGTAATGTCCTCCTTTCCCAAGGCAAGAGGATAGACCTGAAATTTCATGCAATGGTACTCTCTCTGTGCTATCTATACCTCAGCAAAAGGAGACTAGTACAATGCAATGACACTTCTCCTCTACCCACAAGAGGATGGAGATCAGATAGAAGACACACATTCAGCACCCATGTTATATTTTGTGGCTAAAATTCTATTTCTCCAGTTCATCTTGTTTCAATTTTTTTAAATCTCACTGGGACTTTTTTCAATTTATGTTTCGAGAGCTATAAAATCTGGCATATTCATTCTTAATTTATTCATTATGGATTATATTTTTTTCATTTGAACCATTTTGGAATTTATTATTGTTTAGTATTCTGTTGGGATTCCAGATGATTTTATGTTTCATCAGGCATTGGTTTACTTTCCTTTGTCTTACAATATTTGCTGAGACAGCTTTGTAATCACTGAGGATTTGCTATTCTTCTTTCACTCTAGTATTAAGATCCTCTTTGTTGACTTATCTGCTTGTACTCTGGGCTTTTATTAAATTTCCTTCCTTGTGAAATCTTTGCTGTTTCAGGTTCTTTCTTCCCTTTAAATACTCCATCATTCTCTGACTCCTCCCCTTTTGTTGGTGGGTACATTCCCGAAGTTGGATTGCAAATCTGCCCCAGCCTCTTGCAGCACAGTACTGAAGTTTCACTACTTTTGGTCCTGCCCTAATCATCTTCTGGGAAGAGAAGATTGGTCCCAGTAGAGTTCCCTCCCCCTTTCTTTCACACCCAGTGCAGCCACTGAAATATTTCATACCATGGTTCCCCTCTTTTCTTTCTTTGATTGGACTGCATCTCTGCCAGTTTTTGCACTGTTGGGGGAAGGTTGGGAGAATGTTTTGGATAGAGTCTCTGTAGCTTCAGGTGGTAGGGCCTGCTCTAAGTAGAAGGCAGAAAATTGTGTGCTTTTCTCAAATCCCACTTCAGTGTCAAGTGGCCTGCGGCAATTAATGTCTGTTGTATTTTATGAGGTAGAGTATGGGCTTGGCATGAGATGTGCTGACCAAATCTCTGAAGCAGGAGGAGATCCCATTGCAGACTTCAGGTGCAAGCAAGAGTCAGTTTGTGCATCCTGAAAGTAGTACTGTGGAGGGTGGTTGGAGAGGAATGTTGAGTGAGTAATTGCAATACGGTTTAGCATTCTCTTGTGTTCATGCATAAGTATTTTAACCCTGTAGAGTTCTTTCACTTTTATATTGTTGATTTAGTTTTGTTTTCTATACATGATTAATAATTCTGTTTTTGGGGGAAGAGAAAGAGCCAGTGATCTGGGGAAAGTGTCTAATCTGCCATCTCATTGGTCCCATGATGCAAAATTGTGCCTTCCAGTTCTCTGAACATTTTCTTGCTTCCAGTGAAGCATTCAGACTCTCCGTTTGCCATTTCTCACCTTCACTATATTATCAGCCCACCTGAATTTGAATGACCTTAATTATGTCATTTAAATAACTTATCATGTGCAATTCAAGGCTTGCAATATGTAACAGCTAACCTACACAAACCATATGTAATCCTTTGCACTTTGGTTCATCTACTATTTTAATTCTTCTGATATCCCAGTGTCCCATATTTTTTCCATTTAGTACCCATAAGTACAGCTAGATGGCTCAGTGGATAGAGCTCCAAGCCTGGAGACAGAAAGACGTGTTTTCTTGAGTTCAAATCTGACCTCAGATACTTGCTAGCTGTGTGACCGTAGGCAAGTCACATAACCCTGTTTGCCTCAGTTGTTCATCTGTAAAATGAGCTGGAGAAGGAAATGACAGACCACTCTGGTATCTTTGCTAAGAAAGTCCCAGATGGGGCCATGAAGAGTCAGGCACAACTGAAAAAGGACCAAACAACAAAAAGCAACTCTAAGAGAATACTGATGCACAAATGATGGCCTTTTGTACCAAAGGGCACCTTGATTTCCAGTTTTCTAAGTGCAGCTGAATCATATCTTTTTCATGTATATAATGAATTGTAAAATACTTATCCAAAATCTCTTTTAATTTTGTACAAATATTATCCCACATAGAAACCATTTTTATGAAAATATTATTTGTTTGATAGAATTTATCCTAATAACATTAACAACTGAAAACACCTTTACCCAATGGAGCTTTCAGAAAAGACATTGAAATACAATTTTTTTTGATATACAACTGGACTCAATAATGATATTTATAGGTTTCAGTAATCTACTCCAAACTTCACTTTTGATACATAAAGAAACAAGTACCAGAAATGCTAAATGAATTGTCCAAAGTCATTCAGGTAGTAAATGGCAGAGCCAGAATTTGAAGCTACATTCTTTTTACTTGTTCTTCTTTCTACTTTTCCAAGCTGCTACGCTAGAAACAAAGTTTTAGAAAAATCAAAACTATGAGAATTAAGTGTCATTAGAGAAGACTGGAGAAGGTTTTTGCGATAAGCTTTGAAAGAGATAGGTTGCATACAGTTATACACTGCTCCCAAAGCCTTGAAAATGCACTAAGGCTTTTGGGACATCCTACAGAATTCCAGCTGAAGCATACTCCGGTAGCCAATATAAATCACTATAATAATGAATTAGTCTTTTGGAAGTGACTGGATATCTTTCGTTTAACACATTTCCATTAGAAGCAAAGATTGTGAGGGAATAGGAAGCAATCTGACTATACCATAGTTGGGTACAAAATATCTGCACAGCAGTGTCTACTTTGACAGGATTCAACAGCAGTGTTGAATGGAGATAAGCAATGAGATAAAAAAGGAGACAGTGTCAAAAATCTACACATCATCTTATCAAGGACCACTTTTAAAGAAATTGAATGTGAAGTCATGCATACTATTACATCAATTTCTTTGTAGTCCCCTAAGTGTCCTTTCCTTTCCTTTTTCATGGAATTCATGAATAACTCAAGCTAATACAAATAGCCCAAAGCCACATTTATACTAATGCAGACTAAATGAGATTTTAACCCTAGACCTCTCTTTGAAAAAATAAAAGAGCTTACCTTTTAATTGGATAGTGTGTTTCATGGAAAAGTAAAGGGTGTAATGTTGATTAGGTTCATGCAATGAAGGAAATGTTTCCACCCCAAGGTCAACATGTGTTGACTTTGAAAATGACAACCAGTAGTCATAGTTTGAGATAATGGCCCCCTCTGACAGGGGTCATTAGAAGAGCTTCTTCATAATTTCCAGAAAATTCATGATAAATGCAAGTGTAGCCCAATGTGAAGGAGACCATTTTTTTCTCCTAGAGGGCTTTGTACAAGTCCTGCCCACACAGCTTGTGGGTTAATAGAGGTGCAACAGCAAGGTTGGATGCAATCAACTTTGATTGTGGGCTTCTCAGAGTTAGTTCATTTTTGCCTTGAGTTCCCTACACAAAAATGCAATTAAGAAACAAGCAGCTTAATGATGTTAATGATTGGTACTCAGAACTCAAAGGTGCTGGCTTAATCAAAAAGTCACAATCTGATTCAAGAATAGATCCTTTTCAACATGCACTTCTCTACCACTGTGGGAGGGGGTTGAGAGCTGCCATGACTCCTTAGGTACAGGATGACTGAGCTTGAGAACCAATCACTTTTCTGGATGGGGATCCAATCAGTTCCTTTGTGACAGTTGGCTATGATGGCAAGTGCAATTCAGGTGGTATGACTACAAATTACTTACTGGAGTCAGAGGAGTTGACATTCATTTTAGATTATGTCGGCCCACAGCACCTATAACTAGCTTTCCAAAAAGTCTTTTTGCTGTGCTAAATCCTCTGGCTCAAGTCACAGAGGGATGCAATTGTTTATATACATAGTAGCTTTAAAAAAGGATGAGGGAGAAGATAAAGCAAATATATGTACTTCTGTGAGGTTAAAACATTATTATGTCTCTTTCAGTTTACCAGTGTAATAAGTGCTGACCTATGTCTTATTTAAAACAAATAATTTCAGTAGCCGAAAGTCATATGGACAGCATGCAAAATCAAATTCATTCTGTAATAACTCTAACCAGATCCGAAGTTTACATTTAGTCCTAAATAGGGTGGAAAGAATGTCACATTAAATTATTTTACCAAATGTTATCAGTATCTTTATAACAGCTCAGTAGCAGCTAGAAAATATATGACCTTTCAGAAAGACTCTTTATCTAAGGTCCTTCCAAAACATCTTGCCACATATAATATTGGCATACACTTCTATAGTGCTTTAAGCTGAGTGAAAACCTTTAACCCAAGGCAGCCCATTCCACTTTGAGCTATCTATAATTATTACAATGTGTACCCCCACCTTTTTCCCCAACTGATATTAAGCCTCTATTTCCCTCTTTGAAGCTTTCACTCATTAAGCATAGTTCTGCCCTCTGAGGTCAAGTAGAATAATCATTATTGTCCGCATTTTACAGATGAGGAAACTAGGGAACTGAGAGGTAAAAAAAACTTGACAGAGGTTGCATATATATTTATTTAGGTTCTGTATACGTGAACATATGCACACATAATATTTTTAATGAAAATGGAAGTAGGCAGTACAAATTAGCAATTTTAGCAAGAACAACATGATGCAAAATATTACAATGTAAAAAGCTACCAAAATGGAGCGCAAAGAAGTGTCTGTATTATAAAAAAGAGGGTCCTGGAAATACAGGGAAAGAGATTGAAATGAGTAAAGTTAAAAGTAACTATACACTCTAACTGCTTTCAATAAACATATTTATTACAGCTTTGTATTGCCAGAGTCCAATTGGCTGGGACAGCATCAACCTAAAATAGCTGGCATTATTGCCCCCTTAACTTCTCATTGTTTTGTTGTAAATTCAATAGATATTGAACAGCACATCTTGTGATTTAGAAAGAACATTGCAATATATATTTGTGAAAAAGGGAAAAAAAGAAAAGAAAAATTAAGCATTTTTCTGCATTCTCTAATCCATCTGATAACTAGAATGTTTCCTGACTCTTCCAGTCTTTCAGAATTAGTAGCTATAGTTGTGGGCCACCCAATGCTAGAAAATAAATCATATATGATTTTCAAAGCACAGTCACTAAAAGTCTTTGAAGGACTCACCAAGCCTGAAAGTTCACCTAGTTTCAGGCTTGATGATAATACCCAAGCTCCTTTCTTGTATGACAGAAGGCTATCACAGGTTTGCAAACCTTTAGTGGAAAATTGATGTTCTGAAATAAATTTCCTTTGGTTTGAAATTCGGAGATATACAAGCAGGTTGCAGTGCCAACAGAGAGGGGGAAAATGTCAGATTTCATACAAAGCCTGACCAAACTAAAATGGTGGGAAAAAAAAAGAAAAATGGTTTAGAAATAGTGACTGATACATGGAAACACATACTAAATATGTATTAATTCTCTGACTATATTTTGGGTCAGGGAAGCTAGTTAATGCAGGCAGTAAAAAGGACAATATTGACCACAGAAAGCTTGTGTTAATAGTACTGGGGGCAAAACAGCTCTAGAGGGTGGGCCCTCTGACTCTACCAGCCTCCACAGTAGAGATATACAGCCAGATAAGGAGAAAAAAAAAATCTGTAGTCTGGAGCACCTGAAAAAAAAAATTAAAAGCCCTTAACTGTGAGATTGGAGATATGGCAAGACAGCTGGCCTCTATCCTTGATGACCCTATACAGTCAGACCTGCTGCCTATCCATGCTGACCCATATTTCAAGGCTCTTTCTTAGAGGGATGTGGCCCCTCTTGAAGAGACCTTGGAGGGAGCACTGCTGGGGGTACTTTACTCAGGTCACTCATGCAAGGCCCAGAGATAATTTTGCAAGGTCTTCTCGATGTTGAGGATTACATAGGACTGTGCCATGTAAATACCAGTGCATACACCAAATGCAAAGCTCATCACTGCAGATATCCTCAATGTGGTGACAGCATAGACAACCAGGAAGCCTTGAGAAAAGGACATGAGAATAATAGACCTTCCTGTTTCACATCAATCTTGACCTCCTCCTCTAGTTACCACTGTAGATCTTCCAGCTGAATCTTCAGGAAAGCCTGGTCCTTCACCTTGGACATCAAGTCCTTGTCATCCACCATCTTCCCCACAACCTCCAACTTACTTTTTAAATGCTCTTCATTAAACTAATTCATATCATTGAATTTCAGTTTCCTCATTTAGAAAAGGAAAAGATTTAAATGCCTCTTTAATATCTCTTGCAGCTCTAAATGATATATTTTTTTATAATTTTATAATCATCCTAATTATATAAATAAGCACGGTGTAATTGAAAGAGATCTGAACTTGGATTCAGAGAGCTTGAATTCTAATCTGAGCTGTGTTCTTTACTACCTGTATAATCCTAGCCAAGTCACTTAACCACTTTGGACTGAATAAAAAAAAAGATATTTAGCTTAAAAAACTGGTTTGGTAGCTTAAATAAGGAAAGTTTTGAGGTGAAGGATTAAGGAAGAAATGTGCTGTTTGAATGGTTATCATTCCGATGAGAAATTTGACTTGTTCTCCTTGGCCCTAGAGGGCTAAATTGGGAATAATAGTAGGAGTTGTGATGTGCTTTAAGGCTTGGTGTAAGAAAATAGTAGCTTCTTGGGGAGAGAGTTCTAAAGCTGTGATTTTGTCATCAGCATGGGAACCTCCTTTCCTGAGTACTCATTCGCCAAATGTGGATGGGTGAAATCTCCGCATAACCTTAAAGAATGTCCTGTATACTACCATCCCTCTATTCTGCCAAACATCCTTGAATGGAATAGGCACTTGACAAAGCCCTGATCACTCCTCTTTAGGGATGGTGAAGAGGTTATTCTTCTTTCTGGTATCAATCATTACAGATGGTCTCTGAGGTTTCTTTCAATCCTGATAATCTGAATATGATGGAAAACTACTGAGAATTACAAATAAAAACTAACCAGCCATTTTATGGGAAGAGGATGGAGCACATCATGTGTAACTTGATTGATTTCACAAACCAAATTTATGTAAAATTTCATGAAAAACAAGTTTGTTTTTGATTTTTCAAGAAAAATATAGATAACTTTCACACATGATTTATTAAATGCCGAATATTTGGAGGACATCAAGAGAATGCCTGAAGACTAGAATGATTATTTTAATCCACTGAGAAAGAATTACAACATATTATATGCACAGTAATTGTCCTGAATCTCACATTGATTTTGATCCAAACCAGGTTTTGAATTTGATATCTCTAAAAGAGTGGCTGCCTAAACTCCTAATCTGTCTTTGCAAAGTATCTCTTAGAGTTCTCTGAATGGAACTATCTCTAATTTAGCTGAATTTTCTTCATTTTGACAATTGGTAGTAACCTGATTAGCATGTTAGTCAACATTTAATTAGCACCTACTTTGGACAAGTAAAAAACTGGTTTTTTGCAAACTAACAACTGACGTGCCAAATTCAATAGTTTTTTTTTCCAGTCTTTCTTCTCCTTGACCTTTCTGCAACATGTGATGCTGTTCATGATTCCAATGTTCCTTATATTCCCTCCTCCTTTGGCTTCTAATTTACAATATTTTTCTGCCTATCCAACTACTCCTTCTCAGCCTCCTTTGCTAGTTTATTGTTCAATATTTATTACGTCTGCTGTGTGTAAGTCTCTGTGCTAAATATACAAAGACAAAAATATGAAAAATATTCCTTACCTTATGCGAATCTACATTCTGCTACGAAGAGGTTGGGGAAAAATAGGGATGGGAAGGAGGAAGTATAGAACAAGTACACACCTAAGTATAGTACAAATAAACTTGAAGGGCAGAATATTAATAATTTGGAAGCAGTGGTGAAATAGTGAATGTTTCATAAAAGAGGTGAAAAATGAGCTTGAAGGAAGACAATATGTCTTAAAAGCAAAGATCAGGGCATTCCAGGCATAGGCAAAGGCTTACACAGATGTATGCAGGGGAAAGATGGAGTATTTAGTTCAGGATAAATTTCAGTAGACAGATCTATTTGAATCAGAGTTTTTGAAGAATAGTAATATGAAATAAGACCCCAAAAAGTAGGTAGAGTCAGACTATAGAAGGCCAAGCTAAGGATTTTGGATTTTATGGGGTAACCACTAAAAGATTTTTTTTGTTGAGTGACATTGTCAGACCTGGGCCTTAGGAAGATGGTTTTTGCAAGTTTTTGGAAGATGAATCAGAGAGGAAACAAAGTGCAAAGAAGGAGACCAGATGCTCCAGTCACTGCTCCTCAGCTCCAGCAGGTTTCTAACTGCTCATCGGACATTTATACCTATATATCCAAGAGATACCTCAAATTTATCATGTCCAAAGCTGAAATCATATTTTCTACAACCCCAAAGTCTGTCCTTCCTGCCAACTTTCCAGTTTTTGATTGATCGCACCTTGTTTCTCACTTTTGAATACACTGTTTGTTGACTCTTCACTCTACTACACCTTCTTCATGTTACCATGATGTCTTGTCAATTCTACTTTGGTAATATCTAATATCCATTCACACCTTCACTCACACTACCACCATCCTGTTTCAGGTTCTTTTTATGTCTCAACTGGGCTAAGTAGTCCCCATACCTCAATCTCACCCTTATTCCATCTGCCAGTCACCCAGCTGCTGAAAGAACATTCTCAGTTGTGAAGTCTGTTGTTACTGCTTTGTTCAAAAGCCACCAAGAACTCCTCAATGTATGGAGCTCTCCTTAGTCAAAGATTGAAGGCCTTTCAGAACATGGCTATAGTACACCTTTTTCAGTACACCCCTCTTCATTCATTCCACATTAAAACCTAGTTTAAATGGTTTATTACTGCATCATGCTTTTCCATCTCTTTGTATCCACCATCTGCAAGCCATTTCCCATGCCTGGAATGCACTTCCTCAAGGTCTCTGCTTCTTAAATCCTTCTCTTCCCTTAAAATCCAGTTGAAGTGCTGGATTTTTTTGTAAAGTGCATGGTAGGCTAGTCCTTATTCAGACAGGTTTGGTGCTTTAAGTTCAGATTTGAAATGAAATGAGACAATTATAGACCTTCCATCATTGCAAGATGGTTTACTTAAACATAGCTTAGGAAAGAATATTCAGCAAGCATGTAACACTGATACAGGTGAATATAAGTTTCTTGCCTCAGTGTTTTTCATACTGGTATACCAGTCAAACCTAAAGGAAAACAGTTCTTGTCTCCTCATGGTCTGGCTTCTATATGTAAGCCACCATGAAGTTATATCAGTTCACCAAGCCTTAGGCCTCTGAGACAATTAAGTCCTAAGGATGGTTTCAATATCTTCAAAGGAAACAGTAGCACAGTCTACATGGCAGATACTGCTTTTCCCCCACACCTCAGTTGAAAGCGGTTTCTTCCTCTTCGACTTTATTACAGCAATTTGTCTAAATTTATCCTTTAATGTTATCAGCTTCTTCCTTATATCGTATTGGTTTATGTACATATTTTAGCAATATTGATAACCTCATTACAGTAGTGTCAGGTTTTTTAAGGCTTTGATTTGTTATGTGCCTTGGACCACATGTAGTACACTGTGTTAACATCAGCTAAGTATTATAATACTTGCATCTCTGTTGTTATCATTCAGAATTTAAGATTCACATGCGCTACCATATTTGATATCTTTTGGAATGCTCACCAATTTTGTGACTACTTGATATATTTGCACTGAAATAAAAGGCTTAAACCTTCAATCACCTCTTGGACTGTCCCAGCTAGGGCCTATTTAAAATACAAACTGTGTGTTTCTTTGTTGGTAAAAATCCTGTAGACAGCTATGCTTTCCCCCAAATCAGAGTGACTGTATGGCAAAAGTAGTAAATGTTTCTCTATTTATCCTTGACCAGTTAGTTAAAATAGCCAATTAAATTCAGTATAAGGTGATTGTGTCAGAATGTCCTTTGACTGAATTGCAATCCTTAAATGATCCGATTGATGTGTGTGTCTATCCCTCCAATTTGCTTCCAAGCACTGTGAGGGCAGAAACTGTGTCATTTTTTGTTTTTGCATCCCCAGTTCTGAGCACAGAAGCTATCACATAAATGATGCTTATTAAATATTTCCTGAATTGGAAGGCACTAAGTAAAGAATTTTGAAACATAAGGAAACCTATAGTCCCATTTCACTTGAAAGAAATGTGCAGCTGAAATTAGCTCAATATACAAAACATTTAAAAATGATAGGTTGTTAACTTCCTATCAATAACTAGAAGTTTCTCCTCTTTCAGCATCTTCCTTCTCCATTCCTTTCTAATATTATTATTATGCTATCCTTGAGAGCCTCTGCCATAGGAAAATGAAATGGAACTCTACTCTGCTGTGTAGTGTATCCTTTCTCAATTATTTATGGGCTAATTGTTTTGTCTTTTGATTATCCAGGCCCTTTGTTTCCATCTCTTGCCTTCTTTCCACTGTCTGCCTTTAGATAATTCTGTAATCCTTCTACCTTTCATAGCCCATGGCTTATATTTACACAACACATTATAACTGATTCAATTTTATTCAATTCAATAAGAATTTGAGGACCTACTTACTCTGTATCAGATACTGTGCTAAGCCCCTGGGATACAAATCATCAAAAAATAAATAAAATCAGTCCCTTTCTTCTAGAAGCATTTATTCTATTAGGGAGAAATGAAATAGATAAGTAAATACAAAATAATTGCAAAGGAAATACAAATAATTGAATGAGCACAGAACACTAACAAAATGCTTTTCTTGAAATAACATCATGAAGTAGGAAGTGTAAACATTATCATTATATCCATAATACAGAAAAGAAACAATCTCACTTCACAGAAAATGAAGTCACTTTTCCAAGTTCATACAGCTATAACTCTAAGTGATGAAACCGATACTTCAGTGAAGGTCTTCTGACTCCAACACTACTCTTCCTTTTACTGAATAATATTGACTTTATGACCTCCAAAAAATTGTCTGAAAACACTGAGATGAAAGCTTATCAAAATATATTTTCTTCAGTGACCTAAGACACTGGAGATTAAGATTTTTTTAATTGTTTTTTTTGTTAGAATTCTGTGAACTGTACTAATGATGTGTTAGTATTTTACTATATCAATATAGCATTTTTTTAAAAAAAAGATAGTTCTTTCTTAACCCTTTCTAAGCCACTTTTCCTTAGATTTCGAATTATGTATTTTAAAAAGCATTTTATTTTTCCAATTATATGTAGACAATTTTTAGCAGTCATTTTTATAAAATTTTGAATTCCAAATTTTCTCCCTCCCTCCCTATTACTCCACTTCTCCTAAAATGGTAAGCAATTTGATATAGGTTACATATGTGCAATCATGTAAAACATCTTCATATTAGTCATGTTCTAATAGAAGAAATGGATCAAGTGAAAAAAAAATACATGAAAAATAAAGAAAGTGAAAATAGTATGCTTTGATATGCATTCAAAGTCCAACAGTTCTTTCTCTGGATATGAATAGCATTTTCCATCATGAGTCCTTTGGAATTGCTGAGAGGAGCTAAGTCATTCATAGGTTATGATTACACAATATTGTTGTTACTATGTACAATGTTCTCCTTATTCTGCTCATTTCACTTTGTATCAGTTCATGTAAGTCTTTCCAGGTTTTTCTGAAATCTGCCTGCTCTTTATTTCTTAGTGCTACTTTCATATACCACAACTTGTTCAGCCATTCCTGAAGTGAATGGCATCCCCTCAATTTCCAATTATTTCCCACCACAAAAAGAACTAGTTTAAATATTTTTGTACATATAGGTCCTTTTTTTCCCTATGAACTCTTTAGGATACTTTTGTGGTATTGGTGGATCAAATGAGATGCACAGTTCAATTGCCTTTTGGTTCTCCAGAAGGGTTGTATTAGTTTACAACTCTACCAACAGTGTATTAGTGGTATGATTTTTTTCCACATGCTCTCTAACATTTATAATTTTCCTTTCTGTAATATTAGCCAATATAATAGGCATGAAGTAGTACCTCAGAGTTGTTTTAATTTGCATTTCTCTATTCAAAAGTGATTTAGAGCATTTCTTCTTATGACTATAGATATCTTTGAATTCTTCATCTGAAAACTCCCTGTTCATATCCTTTGACCATTTATCAGTTGGAAAATGGCTTGTATTCTTATAAATTTGAGTCAGTTTTCCATATATTTGAGAAATGTGTCCTTTATCAGAGACATTTGCTGTAAAGATCGTTTCCCAGCTTTCTGCTTGTCTTCCAATCGTCTTTGCATTGGTTTTATTTGTGCAAAAACTTTTTAATTTGATATAACCAGAGTTCTATGTTTTATATTTTGTAATGCCCTTTACCTCTTATTTGGTTATGAATTCTTCCCTTCTCCATGGATCTGAAAAGCAAATTATTCCTTTCTCTCCTAATTTGCTCATGCTATCCACCCTGTATGTCTATATCATGTACTGATTTTGATCTTATCTTGGTATATGGTGAAAGACATTGGTCTATACTTAATTTCTGCCACATTGTTTTCCAGTTTTCCCAGCAGTTTTTGTCAAATAGTGAGTTATTATCCCAGAAGCTAGCATATTTGGATTTATCAGAACTCAGTTAAGATGGCAATTTCCTACTGTGTCTTCTGTACCTAATCTATACCACTGATCTACCACTCCATTTCTTAGACAGTAACAAATAATTTTGATGATTGCCACTTCATAAAGTAGGGTTTTTTTGTAAATTAATTTATTTTTAGTTTTCAATATTAGCTTCCATAAGATTTTGAGTTCGAAATTTTCTTCCCCTCCTTTCCCTCTTCCCTCTGATAGTGTGCAATCTGATATAGGCTTTACATTTACATTCATGTTAAACATGTTTTCACCTTAGTCATGTTGTATAGAAAAATTAGAACCAATGACAGGAAATGTGGGAAGGAGAAACAAAAGAAAACAAAGAGAGAGAGCAAATACACTGCTTCAAGCTGCACTCAGACTCCACAGTTCTTTCTCTGGATATGGATAGCATTTTTCATCATGAGTCTTTTGGAATTATCTTAGATCCTTGCATTGCTGAAAAGAACTAAGTCTATCAAAGTCAATCATTGCACAATGTATCTGTTACTCTGTACAATGTTCTTCTGGTTCTGCTCATTTCGCTCAGCATCAGTTCATATAATTCTTTTCAGGTTTTTTTGACACTTGCTCATCACTTCTAATAGCACAATAGTATTCCATTACATTCATATAGCACAACTTGTTCAGCCATTCCTGAATTGATGGGTATCTTGTCAATTCTTTACCACCACAAAAAGAGCTGCTAGGAACATTTTCGTACATGTGGGTCCTTTTCCCATTTGGTTGATCTCTTTGGAATGCAGACCCACAAATGGTACTGCTGGGTAAAAGGGTATGCACAATTTTATAACCCTTTGGGTATAGCTCCAAATTGCTCTGCAGAATGGTTGGATCAATTCACAACTCCACCAAGAATGCATTAGTATTCCAATTTTCCCACATCATCTCCAACATTCATCATTTTCCTGTTTTATCATGTTAGCCAATCTGATAGGTGTGATATGGTACCTCTGAGTTGTTTTGATTTGCATTTCTCTAATCAGTAGTGATTTAATGCATTTTTTTATTTGACTATAGATAGCTTTATTTTCTTCATCTGAAAACTGCCTTTCATATCTTTTGGAAATTTATCAATTGGGTAATGATTTGTATATAATGTAGTTTTAGGTCTGGTAAAGCTAGTCCCTCTTCCTTTGCATTTTTAGTAATTCTCTTAATATTCTTTTGTTATTTTAAATGAATTCTGTTATTTTTTCTTGCTCTATAAAATAATTTTTTTGGTAATTTGATTGGTATGACATGGAATAAGTAAATTATTTAGGCAGAATTGTCATTTTTATTATATTGGCTCAGTTATTTTTTCCAATTGTTTAGATCTTGCTTTGTGGGAAAGGTGTCTTGTAATTGTGTTCATATGCTTTCTGGGTTTGTCTTGGCAGGGAGACTTCCAAGTATTTTACATTATCTACAGCTATTTTAAATTGAATTTCTCTTCTAGATCTTGTTGCTGAACTTTGTTGGTAATAAATAGAAATGCTGATGATTTATGTGGGTTTACTTTATATCCTGCAACTTTGCTAAAGTTGTTAATTATTTCATGTAATGTTTTAGTAGATTCTTTTGAGTTCTCTACCATCATATAATCTGCAAAGAGTGATAGATTTGTTTCCTCATTGCCTATTCTAATTACTTCATTTTTTTCTTTTCCTATTGCTATACCTAACATTTATAGTACAATACTGAACAAAGGAGGTAATAATGGTCATTGTTGCTTCACCCCTGATTGTGTTGGAAAGGCTTATCCCCCTTACAGATCATGCCTGCTGATGATTTTACACACATACTACTTATCATTTTAAGGAAAGCTCCATTTATTCCTATACTCTCTAGTATTTTTATTAGAAATAGGTGCTATATTTTGTCAAAAGCTTTTTCAAAATTTCTTGCATAATCCTATGAAATCTGTTGGTTTTGCTATTGATGTGGTCAATTATGCTGATGGTTTTCTCAATATTGAATCAGATTTGCATTTCTGATACAAATCTCTTCTGGTCATATTATATAATCCTTGTGATGATACATTGCTGTAATCTCACTAGTATTTATTTAATTTTTTTGCATCAATATTTATCAGAGAAATTGGTCTATAGTTTTCTTTCTCTGTTTTAGCTCTTCTTGATTTAGTTACCAGCACCATATTTATGTCGTAAAAGGAATTTGTTAGGGCCCCTCCTTTGCATATTTTCCCAAATAGTTTATATAGTATTGGAAATAATTGCTTTTTAATGTTTGGTAGAATGCACACGTGAAGTCATTTCGCTTTGGGTATTTTTCCTAATGTAGTTTATTCATGGCTTCTTCCATTTATTTTTCTAAAATAGGTTTATTTAGGTGCTCTATTTCCTCTTCTCTTAATCTGGACAGTTTATATTTTCGTAAATCTTCACCAATTTTGCTCAGATTGTCAGATTTATTGGTATATAATGGGGCAAAATATTCCCTAATGTTTGCTTTAATTGGCTCTTCATTGGTGATGACTTCACTCTTTCATTTTGGATACTGGATATTTGGTTTGCTTTTTTTTTTTCTTTTTTAAATCAAATTAAACAATAATTCATCTCATTGATTTTTTTCATAAAATTAGCTCCTAGTTTTATTTATTAACTGAGTAATTTTCTTACTTTCAAATTTATTAATCTCACCTTTGGTTTACAGGATGTCCAATTTGGTGTTCAATTGGAGATTTTTAATTTGTTCTTTTTCTAGTTTTTTTTTTAGTTGTATGCTCAATTCATTGATTTTCTCTTTATCTATTTTATTAATGTAACAATTTAGAGAAATAAATTTTTCCCAAAGTACTGCTTTAGCTGTGTCCCATAAATTTTGGTATGATGTCTTATTGTTGTCACTCTGTGTAAGAAAATTGATTGTTTCTATGATTTGTTTTTTGACTCATTCTTTAGGATTACATTCTTTAGTTTTCAATTAATTTTGAGTCCATCTTCTCACTGCTACTTATTGAATATGATTTTTATTGTGTGATAATCCAAAAAATGATGCATTTAATATTTTTGTCTTTTTACATTTGATGTTGAGGGTTTTATGCCCTGATACATAGTAAATTTTTGTGTAGGTGTCGTGTACTCCTGAGAAAAAGGTATATTCTTTTTTATCCTCATTTAGTTTTCTCCAGAGGTCTATCTTTTCAAACTAATAGTTTACTTTTGATGCTAAAGATGTTGATTTTTTTTTTCCTTTCAAATTTGGTGTTTCTTCTAGCACTGAAACTTTTTTACTGCCCTCTATAATTAAAGTATAATAATATTTATAGTGGATAGTCATTGAATGTCTTTTGGAGGTGATTAAACTCCAGAACCAATTTGACATATTTGATAACCAGTAAAACCACTTTGCTACTTAAGATTTATATTTAGAAAATGCTAATATTTGTTATGAAATAGAGCAAAGAATGACACTCCACACAATGGCAAATTAATATTTTTAAAAGGAATGGATCAATGATTCTTTTTCACTGAAAAAGAGAGTCATTAAATGGACATTTTAATTAAGATGTTCTTCTGAATTGATTTGTTGTATTTTAAGACAATTATACATTCAAACATTTTTGTGTCATCATCTAACACAAAGATTCAAGATTATAACAAAAAGAATTATGTCAAATTTAAGTTCTTAAATTTTTTTTGTTTATTTTTTGGGGAGGAGTTTTGTAAAATATTTATTTAATATTTTATTTCCCCGCAATTACACATAGAAACAATTTTAAATATTTATTGTTTAAAATTTTGAGTTCCAAATTCTCTGTCCCTCCATCCACTTCCCCTACCCTGAGACTGAAAGCAATTTGATCAATTATTTTCTTCTTCTTCTCTCTCTCTCTCTCTCTCTCTCTCTCTCTCTCTCTCTCTCTCTCTCTCTCTCTCTCTCTCTCTTTCTTTCTCTCAGCTAGTCAGTGGGGTTAAGTGACTTGCCTAGGGTCACATAGCTAGTGAGTGTTATGTGTCTGAGGCCAGATTTAGACTCAAATCCTCCTGACTCAAGGACCAATGCTTTATCCACTATGCCACCTACTTGACCCACAATTATTGTTTTTTAAAAAGTTCACAAACTCCAGATTTAGAACTTCTTATCTAAACAAAATCATAATGTTATACCATATATTCACAGTTAACAATGAACTATCTGGATGATGGGGTCAGGCACAGTTGGAAAATTTAAGCTGCTTTTGCAACTCAAAGGCAGCATTTCTTTTACTCGTATATGTCTATGAGTTTCTCAAAATATCTCCCATTATGTCCCATCATGAACATGCAAAAGCCTTTGGATACCTTCCCATCTGGTCCTAAGACTCAACTTCTTTATGTGATTCTTGCCCTACTCACTCTCCTAGACATATGGATTGCTGGAGGAACTATGCTAAAAAAAAATCATCTTTCTGATGGCTTATAATTGTACACTATGGGTTTGCAGCAGCATCCACTAAGCTAAAAGAGATTCAGCCTAGGTTACCACGAAATTCATCAAAGAAAGGTGTATAATCTGTGTTATCAGTCACTCAATAAATATTTATTAAAAATCTACTAGCATTACTTGACTATTCTCAGCAAAATGATGATCCAAAACAAATTGGAAGAACCTATGATGAAAAAAATGCTCTTCATGTCCAGAGAAAGAACTGATAGTGTCTGAATGCAGATTATGGTATTTTTTTTAACTTTTTTTTTGTTCTGTGTTTTCTTTTGCAACATGACTAATGTGGAAATGTTTTGCATAAGTATACTCAAGTATAACCTATGCTAAATTTCTTGCAATTTGATAGGGGAGAGGACAGAAAGAATTTGGAACTCAACATTTTAAAAAATGAATGTTAAAAATATTGTTTATATGTAACTGATAAAAAATAAATTAAATGTAAAAAAAGAACTGCTATGTACCAAGTACTGACACTGTGCTATACAGTGATGATATAATATTTCCCCCCTCCACCAAAAAAAAAATAAAACACAGTCTCTGCTTTCAAAGAGTTCATGGTTGAAGGAAGGAAATAGCATCTTTAAAAAAAGTGTGTATATATGTCTGTGTGTCTGTGTGTATGCATGTATTTACATATGTAATAAATTGGAAATAAACATATTGTAAGATAATTAAGTTAACAATAACAGAATAAGAAAAATAGTAATAGGAGAGAGAATTAAGGGATATCAGGAAAGGTTTCCCATAGAAGGAGAGATTTTAGTTGCAACTTTTAGTGAAGCCAGGAGGCAGAGACAAAGAGAGTAGGAATTACAACAAGGGGACATGCACTACAGGAGTTGGGATATGGAGTTTTTTGGTTTGCTTTTTTTTGTTGTCTTATTTTGTTTCGGTTTTGAGGAACAGCAAACAGACTGGTGTGATTGGATCAAAGAGTATGTGTAGAAGTGAGTAAGGTGTAAGAAGATTGAAGGTGATGGAGGGGAGGGCAGGTAATAATTAGCTTGAGCACTAAAGACAGGGTTTTATATTTTAATCCCAGATATGTTAGTGAGCCATTGGAGTACAATAAGTATTATGGGTGTGCAATATGGACAAACCTGAACTTTAAGAAAATCACTTAGACATTTGAAGATAGCCTGAAATGCACAGTGCCTTTGGGCAGAGAGACCAATAGGCTGTTTCAATAGTCTGAATGTGAGGTGATGAGGACCTACACAAGGGAGGATGGCAATGTCAGAGTAAAGAAGGGGGCATATGTGAGAGGTTTTATGAAGGTAAAATTGACAGGCTTTAGAAACAGATTTCATGTGGGGTAAAATGAGAGAGAGCAAGGAGTCAAGGATGACAGCTAGATTGTAAGTCTGAGTGACTGGGAGGTTACCTCAACAATAAAAGGGAAGCTAGGAAAAGGGAAGAGTTTGGGAAAAGAAAATAGATAAGTTCATTTTCAACAAGTAAAATAACTATGGATATACTAGAGAGTAGAGAGATCTTTGATTTGCTTTTTAAAATATTCTCTCCCTCATTGGACTGTGAACTCTTTGGTAGCCAAGCCTATTATTTGACTTTCTTGTATTTTCACTGCTTAACATGTAGTAGGTGCTGAATAAATGCTTGTAGACCTAATGTATTTTATTTTATAGCACCAGTTATTTGTCCTTGGGTGACAATATGGGTCATTTATTGAGGAATAACCTCTTCCTGTGCTTAAAATGTAGTAGAACAACTTTTGACTTATCAAAGTGTTCCCAAATACTATTTGTTTCACCCAGTGATATGAATATTTAATTAATTAATTAATTTTACTTAATGGTTTTGCTCTTTTCAATTCTACTGTGACATCTGTCATTAGACTGTAGTCTTGCAACAAATCTTAAGTCATATGGGCACCCAGGATCCAACAAAACAGCTTAAGGTACAACCGTACTTTCACATATAGCTTCAAAAACCAATAATGATTAAAATGAATTCATTCTTAAGAGTTATTGTGAATGGGGAGGACAATGTTGTAGGGTGAAAAGACCAACTTATGACCATAAGAAAATCTTAATTCAACTAGCACTTATAACCTCTCTGCTTCTTTGTTTTCTCATCTTTAAAATATAGGATTTGGACCAGATTGTTTCAATGGTCCCTTTCAGCTCTAGATTGTATAATCTTCCTATTTTTAGAGCCAGAAAGGAAGCATATTCATTTTTATTTTTTTTACACCTAGAAACCACACATTTTTATTATGCAATACTTGCTTTTTTAAAAAAAATGTACATAGTAAGTCCTACAACTTTCTCAAAATTATCCAGCTTGTCTGTGCTTCCTCCCAAACTTTTTTTAATTTTAAATAATTAATTTATTTTTAGTTTCCAACATTCACTTCTATAATATTTTTAGTTTCAAATTTTCTCCCCTTCCTTCTCTTCTTCCCTCCCCAAGACAGCATGCAATCTGATATAGGCTCTACTTATACATTCATGTTAAGCATATTTTCACCTTAGTCATGATGTAAGGATTAGAACTAATGGGAGGAGCCACGAGAAAGAAGAAATGAAACAAAACAACAAAAGCAAGGGAGAGCATTCAGACTTCATAGTTATTTCTATAGATGTGGATAGCATTTTCCATCATGAGTCTGCCCATTGTTCTAATACAGAGATACATTACTAAAGTTAGCACATTATTCAACATGAACATGGCTTATTATACTCTCTATGATCAAGGATAAGAAGCTTCTCAGCACACATGTGATCAAGAGGGATTCCAAATGAATTCAACTAACTGAATTCAACAAAACCATTCAATAAAATGAAATTGAAAAGAGTAAACTTAACCTAACATAGAAAATACAGGCACAGTATCTATCTGGTTCCTTCTTTTGGCATGTTCCTTACTATCACCCTGTTCCATTGAGCCCTAATAGAAAAGGTATTGGAAGAACAGAGTACATTTGCAGTTTTCACATCAAATGATGATTAAGGGGGTAAGTTTGATCTACAGTATTTGTTCACATGCCTTGCATACTGAAATACTCTTTCAATCAGCAAGTCTTTTTTTCTTATTGTTACTGTTTTACTTAAGAGATAATGTCAAAGGAATTGAACATTCTGACTGGATAATGGTCTCCTGCTGCAAGATAAATGCTTAGGCATTTATAGAAAATAAATGTTGGAGTGAAGCCGAGACATTTATTTTTAAAGTAGAAAACTATTTTCCAGTCACAACTTTCAGTGCCATTGACATTACTGCTATCTTACCAAATGATTTATTATTTTTTGAAGTAAATTGAGAGCAACCAGGTAGATCAGCAGCATCTCTAATTTGTCTTTCCCTATATTGATGCATGGTATTTAGGTCTGTTATTCATATCCACAAAATGAGACAGAAATATACTGCATTTGAGAAAATATTCAAGGGGTTTAGTTTTTCCTCATTTTGTTCCACTGGCAAAAATTTTTTAGACTGGATGACTTCTAAGTTATTTTCTTGTTCTTAATCTGTGATCCTTAGGAAGAACTGGACAGGGACTGGTTCAGGTTGAATAAGATTAAATAGAAGACCATTCCATCTTTTGCAACAGATTGTTCAGCTTTGATTTGAGATGCTGTTGACTGTTATCATAGGGAAAAGGTTATTCCAAATAGGAGAGCAGCTATGATTAGCATTTGGAAAGGAAAGAAGATGCAGAATGCCCTGGCAATCTAGGGCAACAGGTGAAAATATGATGCTAATACTATCATAATGACAGTAAATAACCACAAAGTGAGGAAGTCCTGGATTGATAATAGCAAAGCAGAGACAGGGAGCAGGGGGAAGGCGCGGAGTGCTTCCAAGAGAAGATGAGGAGGTAACAGATCTGGATGGATATAATGTGCTGTGACCAAGAGTAGAGAGGAGTGTATTAACAAAGCTATTCAGACTAAATAAAGCACCTACATAAATTCTATTATTCTTCTGTGACCCTTTAACCACAGGGAAGAGAGGGCCTAGGGGATGGTTATTCACTCTTCCAGATAGCATGAACAAAAACCCTTAGATGTGAAACAAATTTAACTTGATTCTAAAGTTTTTCCTAGATTCCTTTAGCATATCTCTTAGCATTCTCTCTTCTTGTAGAACCTTCACTGGTGCCAGGCCTAAAATTAAACAGAGCAGTGTACACTGATATCCATAAGATATACAATGAGTAAATTTTAATTCCAGTGGGTAGTTGGTAAAAGAAAATGGTTCATTTTTTGCTAGTTTATAGCTCAGCTATATTTATTTTATGTTTTTTATAATAAAACACAATTGGAAAATAAGTTAAAGGATATGAGTATATTACTTCACTTATGTACAAAAAAATGAGCTTCTTCTCTTTCCCTTTTTTGAATTATAGTGATGTGTCTGGGATGTCATCTTAGCAAATGTAAATATTCTTCCCACTCATTGGAAAAGTGATATAATTTTATTTACATATTGTACTAAATCCCACTGTCAGGCTAAATAAAATAGCCTCCTTCTTAGAAGGAAAGTTTTTTTTTTCCAATTTGAAAACAGTGACATTTTGGATTCAGATTATTTGTTTATCTAGAATAAAGCATTTATCTCCATTGAGGAAATGTATCACTGTAGTAATGACCTCTTCAGATGGATAAGGACTTTTATTTCTAACAGAAAGCAAGATGAGTTATGGGGTGTGTGTGTGTGTGTGTGTGTGTGTGTGTGTGTGTGTGTGTGTGTGTGAAGTGGAGAATGAGAAGAGGCTGTTCTGTGATCAACAACCTTTGGCTTTTCCCTATTGCCTTCTGTTCTCTCCTTCCCTATTCCCCTTTCTCATCCCTCTCCTTCAATCTTTCTTTTCCATTTCCTTCTCCTTCTCCCATAGGGTTATTTGATACAGTCCCATACTCATATAGTAACGTCATGTGAATTTTTTAAAACAAGAGGTTTATGGTTTAATAAATTGTTGATGGAATATTTTTCACAGTTATCTGTAGATAGCACTGTCCAACTGGATATATTTTATTTATCTCTTGGTGATACATTTTAGTTTCTGTAGCTCAATTTTGAACTATATTTTCAGGTGCTTAACTGAGATGGTTAAACAAACATGAATATCCATCTTAGGAATATCACAATGTGTCTTTTTCCCCCAGTGGTATAGAATTTGAGTCTAAGATGCTAAAATTTTCGAAGCAAAATGTAAGAACTAGCTAATGTCTCCAAGATTTTGATGCATATATATGCATAGAAATTCTGTGTGGAAAATAAATGAGATCTAAACGGGAAAAATTATGCCATGCAGATTTAGAAGTTTTATATAAATAAATCTGAATCCCCAGGAATAGGTACACCGGTTCCATTTCAGTAGTGGCCCCAACAAGTATATTATACTTACTTTGATGATTGCCATTAGTATGTGATCTGTACATTTCAAAAGTAGATTTACTCTGAGGTTTTTGGCAAGATGATGATGTCAAAGATACAGAAATATACTAAGGTCAGATCTGTGTCTTACTTAGGAGTGATTCTATGACTAATTCTATGTGTTCGTGTGGTTAAGTCAACAATATTTCCCCAAGCATAATCATATAAGGTCTAGCATGTAGTTCTATGATTGTAGGCTGAATTATATTTGTATGTTTCTATATAATTATCTCAGTGTATATAATGTCTTCTGACTATCTATAGAAATTGTGAACTCCTTATCCCTCATTTTTTCTGCTACCATGACCAACACATGCTTCAGAAACCATCTAAAGACACACTTCTTCTAAGATGCCTTAACCATTTTAAAATCCAATGTAGCATAACAGATGGAGTGTTGGACTTGAATTCAAAAAGCCCTGGGCTTAAATTGCGTCTCCTCCACTTGTTGTTTGATCCTGAGCAAGTCATTTAGTTTCTCTGAGCCCCAGTTGCCTCATCTATAAAATGAAACTATTAGTAGCAAGACTTACCTCATAGGGTTATTGTGAGGATTCATTGAGAAAATGTGTTCAAATGCTTTTCAGCCCTAAAGATTTATCCTAATGTTTAGCTATTTTTATTCATGACACTGAATTCCATGCTTGGAATTTTTTGTATTTATATATCTTTGCTTTCTACTATGTAGTTTGCTCCATCCCCTGTAAGCTTTATTATTAATCTGTCCTGTGGGTCTAAGTTATGAGCTTTCTGAACAGTGAGATTCTCTGAGTACTTTAGTAATTAAATTCTCTTAGAGAGCAAGCAAAGCAGGCGTATCTTATAAAAATATTGTCTAGAGAGTAGAGTTTGGTAGATCCAGATCCCAGCATCTTCTCTTTAATTTGCTTATAATTTCATGTCATCTCTAATACTGTTTGTGCCCCCTCAAAAGGGCTGTAAGCTCCCAAGTCAGGAACTGTTCTTTGCTACTTGTTCATCCTATACTGAGTGTCTCTTAGAACATTCATTAAACATTGTAGTGGGCATTCAATGAATGCTTGTTATGCAGATAAAATATAGTCTATAATGGTTGCTCTGAAATTCTACTTTTGCTATAATCTCACAACACTTAAGTTGCCAAATAGTGTCATAGTTTTCTTAAAGTAGGTGACCTCTAAGTATCATTAGTGTAGCAGCCAATGATGCATCTGAAATTTCCATTTCTTTAAATCCATAATTATCTATGCCTTGAGAAAATACCAGAGGATTATTATTATTGTATTATCTTAGATCAGACAATAAATTCAAGTTTGTCTGGAAACAGAAAAGATAACATTTCAGGAAACAGACTTTAATTGAGATCTCTTTTTGAGTTTTGACTAAATTATTCTTAAGTTTATATTATACTTGTTCTCCACTTCATTAACAGTTGTGTAATTCTGCATATGTGTTAAATTGGGCAGAGAAAGATTGGATAAGTCCATCTGTTACTGCCTCTTTCACCCCACTTTCTAAGCTCCAACCAGCACAAGAGAGTGAGCTGACATGAATGACTGTGGAAAAATTTCCTAGCACCCTCTTCAACATATAGCAGATAAATAAACCCAAAATATATTTTCTAAAAGGCAGTTTTCTTATTGCTAATTGATCACTGAGCGTCCTTAAGTTTTGCCCAAATGTTTACATTTATAAGATTCCCAAAGAATATTTGTGTCTGTTATGAAGAGAATAGGAAACCCTTTTTGGGGGGTGTGGGGGTAAGATTTAGAAATATTCTTCCTAGAAGACTAGCAAATAAATGATTCTAGGCAATTTCATGAGGTTCCTTCTCTCACAATTATTCTCTTCACCCTTCTCCAATCCTTCATTCCCAACACAGAGAATTTTCATGCCTTGAGTCAGATCTACTCCTTGCAATATTCGCATCTAACACTTAGGAGAAATAGCAGAAGCAATATACCCATTTGTGCCTGTGGTTGTAAAAATATAACATAGTTTTTGAATTCTTTAGCAGTGGTATCGCGAAAAGTCACAAGATGGGGATGTTACACCATCAAACATTGTCTTTTTCAAAGGTGTTAATCTCTTAATGTTATTCTGTTGGTCTCTAGACCTTTCTATATTTGTATATTTGTATTTTGGGCCTTTCTCTGTATCTCTCAGTTTTAGTTTATGACTTCTCTCTCTTTCTTTCTCTCTCTTTTGCCCAATCACTGTTTATTTCTGTATTTCCAACTTTTGTCATATTTGTATCTATTTCTATATGCTTTGTCTATGTATTGCCAGTTCCAGACCATGCTATACTTCCCATCCAGCCATCCACTAGGTCAATGTTTCTTTTTTCAGCGAATCTGTAGACTTGAGAGGAGAAAAAAGTTATTTCTCTGTTTTCTCTAACCTCTAATTGAAATTTAGCATTTCCTTCAATTGTGACTGTAGGCAGAAAATACTATTCTGAGGAGTCCATAGGCTTCACTAGACTCTTGAAAGGGTCCATACATTGAGAACCAACCCCTGCTCTAGAAGAGCAGGATTTACCTAGACATCTTGCCATCTGCCATAATGCCATGTAGATACCCTCCCTGTATTTCCACCTCTTGTTCTGGGAACAGTAACACTAAGTAATCACTTTTACAATTCCTATTGTGGAAAGGAAATGTGACATTTCACAGTCTCTGTGACTCCACAGATTCTCTCCCATAACCACCACCTCCTTACATATGTGTTGTCTCACCTAATTAGAATGGAAACTCCCTCAGTCTCCAAGAGGTTACACAGCTTAGAAATAAAAGGTGATATTGCAAACAACTTAGAGGAGCAAAGAATTTTAGTTTACAGGAGAAAAGTTCTTGATCAGATCAGAGACAGAGAGGATCGCAGGAAGTAAAATGGATAATTTTGATTACATATTTCCCGCACCCATATATATATATATATGTATGTATGTATGTATGTATGTATACACACACACACATATATATGCATATATATATATATACACACACAGATACATATATATATATATATTTGTTTTATAATTTTAGCTATATTTATAAATTTATATATGTGTGTGTGTATGTATAGCTAAAATTATAAGAGAAACAGGTAAAGGAAGAAAAAAACATTTGTGGTAAGTTTCTTTGAAAAAGTTCTCATTTCAAATATCTATCTATCTATCTATCTATGTATTTATCTATCTATGTATATATATGTGTGTGTGTGTGTGTGTGTGTGTGTGTATAGGTATATAGATATATGTCTGTAAGAAAAAAGAGTCATTCCTCAATAAATAAATGGTCAATGATATGTTAGAGAAATGATTAGAGAAAAAAAAATCTAAGTTATCAATAGCTATATGAAAATGCCATAAATATCAAATAATTAAATAAATGCAAATTAAAACAATTTTGAATTTCTACCTCACACCCATCAGGTTGATAGAGGTGGCAAAAATGGAAAAATTACAAATAATAGAAGGGATGAAGGAAAATAGGAATGTTAATTAAGTGTTGGTAATGTTGTTCAGTTATTCATTCATGTCTGACTCTTTGTGACACTATGGAATATCATGCAGTGCTTCTCAAACTGTGGGTCACAATCCCAAATGGGATCATATAACTGATTGTAAAGGTCACAAAAATTTGGCAACAGTAAAAGGTTTCTGAACACACAATGACTAAAAATTAATTCAAAATCAAACAGCAAACAAATCTGAGATATTTCTGGCAGCACTTTCCTATGTTGCATGGCACGACTTCACAGCAGCCTTAGTTCCCAACACAGCATTGATGATTATAAAATGAAAATATCGATCAACTCTGAAAAATGTTGAAGATGCTCTACGTCCTGTAGTATCAAATGTTCCATCAAGACTTAATTATTTATGTAAAAATAAACAAGCACATTCATCTCATTAGTATACAAATTTGCTTTTGTCTTTAATAAATGGTAAATTATGTGCATACCAAAGAACTGTTTTAAAATAAGTTTCTTTATTATTTATTATTAATAAGTGTTTGAATTGTAGGCCTGTTTTATATACCTATGTACTCAGGGTCATGTAAAAATTTATCAGATAAAAAGGGGTCATGAGTGGAAAAAGTTTAAGAAGCCCTGGATTATAGCACCCCAAGTCCTTCTATCCTCTACTATCTCCTGAAGTCTGTCCAGCTACCTGTTCACTGTTTCCATGTATCTTTCTCAGCACCAGGGTCTTTCTCAATGAGCCCCATCTTCTCATTATGTGGCAAAGTATTTAAGCTCTAACCTCAGTATTTGACCTTCCAGTGAATAGCCTGAATTAATTTCTTTAAGTATTGATTGATTTGATTCCATTGCTGTCCATGATCTCTCCAAAGTCTCTTTAGCACTATAACTCTAAAGCATTGATTTCACAGCACTTAGCTTTCCTCATAGTTGAACTTGCACAGCTATACATTGCCCCTGGAGAAACCATAGCTTTTACTACACAGACCTTTGTTGGCAATGTGATGTCTCTGTTTTTTCAGTATGCTGTGCAGATTTGCCATAGCTTTCCTTCCAAATAGCAAGCATCTTTTCATTTTATGCTTGCAGTTGCTGTCTATAGTGATCTTTGAGCCAAATAATATACAATTTGACACTGCTTTCATTGTTTCTCCCTCCCTATATGCCAGGAGGTGATGGAACCAGCTGCCAAGATCTTAGGGGTTTTTTTATGTTAAGCTTCAAGCCAGCTTTTTCATTCTCCTCTTTCACCCTCATCAAGAGGCTTCTTACTTCCTCTTCATTTCTGCCATCAGATATTTCTCCTGGCAACCTTAATTTTAGCTTTTGATTCATCCAGCCTGGCATTTTGCATGATGTACTCTACATACAAGTTAAATAAATAAGGGGACAACATACAGCCATGCTGTACTCCATTTTCAATCTTAAACCAACAGTTGTTCAATGTTTAGTTTGAACTATTGCTTATTGGCCTGAATGCAGTTTCCTCAGGAGATAAGCCAGAAGATCTGGTACTCACTCACCTCACTTTGAGGACTTGCCACATTTTGTGGTGATCCATGCAGTCAAAGTCTTTAGTGTACTTAATGAAGCCGAAGTAGATTTTGTTTTATTTGTTTGCTTGTTTGTTTGTTTTTCTTGAACTCCTTTACTTTCTTCATAATCCAGTAAATGTTGACAATTCGATTTCTAGTTCCTCTGCCTCTTCAAAACCAACCTGATTTTCTGGCAATTCTTAGTTCACATATTGATGAAGCCTAGCTTGCAGAATCTTAATCATAACCTTGCTGGCATGTAAAATCAACACAATTGTTTGGTAATTTGAAAATTCATTGGCATTGCCTTTCTTCAGAATTGGGAAGTAAACAAATCTTTTCCAATCTAGTGGGCACTGTTGTGTTTTCCAAATTTGCTGACATTGAGTGCAGCAATTTAACAGCATTAACTTTTAGGGTTTTAAAGAACTCACCTGGAGCAGTGAGCTAATCCAGGTATTCTAGAAAGTAATTTGTAACTATTCCCCCAAAGCTGATAAACTACACATACCCTTTGACCAAGAAATATTACTAATAAATCTATACACCAAAAATATCAGAGAAAGAGGAAAAGGACCCCATAGCTCAAAAATATTTATAGTGGCTCTTTTTAGCCATAGCAAAGTATTAGAAACTGTGTGGATGCTCATCAATTGCAGAATGGCTGAACAAATTGTGTGTGTGTGTGTGTTGTTGTTGTTGTTGTTGTTGTTGTTGTTGGAACACTATTTTGCTATAATTAATAATGGAGATGATTGAAATAACAGGAAGGTTTGCATTAACTGATGCAAAGTGAAGGTAGCACTTTGTATACAATAAGAGCAATATTGTTAATACGAACAGTTTTGAAAGACTTAAGACATTTGATCAAAGCAGTGAGTAACCGGTATTCCACAATTCCAGAGAACTCAATATAAATATGCTATCCCACTCCTGATATGATGGCGGACTCAGAATACATTCCCTGACATATTGTAGGCCATTAAATTGCTTTTTCATTCATTTTGCGTTCACTTATGTTTTTGTCTATGTTTCAATTTATCTATATCTGTATGTCTCCTATGCCTTTCTTTCTGCCCCTTTGTGTCTTTTTATTTCTCATTTTATCTCACACCCTCCTCACTACAGCTAACCCTTTCTCTCTCTGTTTTTCTAACCTTTCCTTCACTTCTATATTATAACCATGGGACATTGTATTAGAATGTGTCATTCATTAGTATATTCAGTGAGTAGTTACTATGTCCAGGATATTGTTTTAGGCACCATAGGAATGATGAAGATGATTACAAGGCTCCGGGTTCTGTCCTTCAAATATCTTGCAATACAATGTGAATATTATTTAATTGTGAAAATATTTGAAGGAAAAGATAGGAAAGGTACAAAGAAGAAATCTTAACAAGAACATACATTAAAAATAGAACAGGAAGCCTAGCCAACAAGGTTTGTAGTGGAATAGCAAGGTTAGAGGGTAGCATCAGCCCAATTGGCTGAATACAGAGGCAATAAGCTAATGATGTACAGTGTTCTTTTTATCTAATCATTACTTAGATGAGGTTTAATTGCAGAGCCTAAAAGTAGTCAGCCTATAGGTTAGAATTAGGGCTATCAGAATTAGATACATAGGGGAATGAGAAGTCATATAAGCAATCATAACCTTAATTGGCCATAATATAATCTGAAGCATGTGTGTTTTTCTTGTGCCATGCTTATTTAATAATATTTTGTGTTACCTATTCTAAATTTAAGATGATGAGCAATTGACATTTCTCTCATAAAACAATTATTAAAATGAATAACTTCTAGAAGAAAATTTCCCCTTCTTTGCCTTATTCTGAATTTCTAATGAAATATATCAATCTGTGTTGATCAAAGAGTAATAAGACAGCCATGATAAAATGTTAGAGTAATATTATAATTTTTGTTATAATTGATTTGCTCTTATTAGCTTAAGAACCAGGCCTGTATTGCTCATCTAGTAAGATACCAGCTTGTTGATGGTATCCGTAATAAATAGCACTTATGGCTGATATAGAATGCTGTTTTGCAAATCAACAGTTCAAAGCCATCTCAATGCATATTTATGATATCAAGAAAAACTCTCAAATAAAGCTATTTACCAATGACATCAAATGCTTTCTCACCATGAATATTTAATTATTTTAAATTTCTACAATAGAATTATCTTTGCTGTTGATAATTCATATTTGTAAAAGGAAAAAAAAATCATCTGAGTCTTCAGTTCTCCAGCTGAGTCCAAATAGATTTAAATAGTAACATTTTGGTTCTAATAGATATTGAGTTCTGTATTATGTACTCATTCACAGTATGAACATCCATACCAATAAAGCTTTTTGTAGTAATTACTTATTATATGGCAAGATCCTATCAACCAAACAGCTTTAAAACATTTATTTACTTAGAATAACTACTTTGCACTTTCTGTCATCATCTAATACAAATACTTATATTTCATAAGCATTTCTTATGATTGTTTTATCAATAAAGCAACACTAAATATTCTGAAAAATAGATTGGAAGCAACCTCCCTTGACTGTAGCTGTATTCCACCACTTGTCCTCCCTTTAATTTTTAGAAAACCCCCCAACATTTTAACTTCATTAAACTGCCCTTTTACATATCTGGCCTTGACACAACTCAATATTCAATGTATGGCTTTCTGTAAGCTCTTCAATACTATAGGCATCTATTTGTTTATTGACTATTGGTAGTTCATTCTTCTTTATCTTATTGATCAGTCATATTTTCCAGTGTCAATTTCCTTACCTCCTTCACTTTTCTTCTTTTCTACTAAGGAAAAGACTTTATTTAGAAAGAACAGCATGACATATTAGAGTGATTAGTTTTCACCTGATCCTGGAATGTTAAATTTATTTATGTCATACTAAATCTTTATAATGCTAATGACTTCTAGCAGTTACCCTGTTGCCTAATGAATTTACATAAAATCTACCCAAATTAACATGTTTCTTAATTTTCTCTCACTCCTTAGGTTTTTTGGACTGCATATTTATGTTGCTTAGAAATTGAATTATAGTCTTAAAATAAGCATAAATTATCATCATGTACTAATATTTACTGGCATAAAATAGATAAAACTAATATATACACTTAAGCCAACTTCTGTGCTAAAAGTTTTATGAACATCTCATTGCTTCAGAATTGAATTTAATTGAATAGTTAGATCTGTGATTAAAGTTAAGTTTGCTTTTTTTTCATTCTACATTAACTAGTTTAACAAACAGCATCTTAGAAGTTTACAAAGGTCAACTGAGAACCTGTTAACATGTTCTAATAAAGTTTCTCTCAAAACTCCCCTTCCCCAGACACACAAACGGATGAAATAGGTTTAATATGGACAGTTTATACTGCCATCAGTCTAGAAGAAACCTTCAAGATTATCTACTCCAAATTCCTGGCTTTCAGGACAAGAAACTGAGGCCTAGAGAAATGAAGCAAATGGCTCAAATTCACTCAGTCTCTAAGTTAGAGAAATCTGATTCACTGCAAATGAGTAATAAGGCAGAATACAATTAAAGCTTCATGCATTTAAGCCTGAACATGCCAACTGGATAGAATTGACCCAATGTTTGACAGAAGCCATCTTGTCAATGCACAATATTTTGTGGGCTGGCAGTGGAGTAATGGATCTTTTTGTTTGTTTGTTTTTTTATCAATGTTTTGGGAGCTGGTATGGAAATTTTCTCCATAGATACATATCTCTTCACACTTTGAATAAAATTATTCATGAATGAATAACACCTTTGTAGGTTTACAGAATTGCTCATAGCATTGTGAGATTAAGTAACTTTCCCCCATCACAATAAAAGTATTTGTCCCAGGGAAGATTTGAATCTAGATTATCCTGACTCCAAGGCCAGCCTTGTAATAATGATGCTTCTCATTAAAACATTGTAATTAACTTAAATGCTTTGACTAATTCGGTCAATCAGTCACCGAAAAAAAGTCAGCCCAAAACTAATCAAGTAATTTGTTCACACAGACAACCCCCCCCAAAATAATGTTCATTAAAATTCAAATGTTAAAAATGGGTTTTTATGTTTCTTAAACACAATCAATATTCAGAAATTTGAACTTAGTGAGTTATATATATGCTTACCATGAAACCAAAATATATAGAAGCAAAGAGCAAGGAATATATATACATACAATTCCAAATCACGACATACAAGTAATGAATCTTCACTACCCATATTGAGGGGCAATTCCTTCTCTCTTCACCTCATCCCCAATTATGCTCTGTCTCATGAAACCTAAAGATGAAAACTGTTTTTTACTTTTTTCCTTAGATGTGACTATACTATTCTTTTAAAGTAAAGCAAATACTTTGTTGGTCATTTAGGTGGATTATGTAATCAATTAAAATAATCATATTCAGTCTTTTAATTTGCATCAATAGCATTTTATTTCACACTACACCAAAGGCATCTCATCCAATTTTTTAGAAGTAGAGGGAAACATAAATTATTTTCAATGTGCTTTTAGCTACAAGTAGCTTTGTTTCTGCCCTTCTAGACAAGCAACTCCTAACAGCACTGGTGAATTGGCAGGATTAAAGAGTATTCTCCATTAGTATCTAAAAAGAAGAGCTGATCATTTGTCTGTAGCTCCCTTGGCACAATATATCATCATTAAAGTGACTGGAAACTTGCCATTTTTCTCATTTAGTTTCTTTGATGAGACAACGATGAAGTAAGCCAGAAACCTTTTTGAAAACAACAAGAATCCTGATAGTGAGGTAGGATGGAAGCTAAAGTATTTTCAGAGCAACACTGAAAAGTCTGGACATTTAACTCTTTGCTTACCTAAAGTTGTGCTGGAAATCTCAGGGAGGAGGAGGGTGCAAAAATTGCATGTTTGCTCTGCTTACAGTGTTCTGACTAGTGTTTTCCTCTTTCTAGATAAAACCAAACTGTATTAAAAGCTTTCCAGAATTTTTTTTTAAAATAGCAAGGGAGGAAGATGCATATATTTTTTTCAGAGCCTTGAGCTCGGAAATGTTCAGCTTTCCATTGCTGTTTATTGATATTAATAAAACATTTCTATCACATGCCTTTTTCTCTTAAATTGAGTTATGTTTACTAGAAACAAAATAGTTTCCTGATTAAATATAAAGCATCATCTTATGTGTTGATCATAACATACTGACAGTTGTTCAAAATATCTGCTATAAGTGTCTCCAGGTTTGTAGCCAAGTTCAGAATACTGCAAAAGAAAAGAGAAAGGCCTTACTGTCTATTGTTACCATTGTGGCATTAGGAATTTTTTTTATTGTTACTACATTATTCCAAAGTCAAAGAACCTTAATTGAGTATCTGTGGGGTATTGTGGTAGGCACTGGACCTACAAAGTGAATTAAGTACTCACCACGTTTATAATCTAGCTGAAGAGACCGACCAGCAAACTACATTTAGAAGATAAATAATAAAATATGGTAAGACACAAGTGCACAGTACAGGCTATAAGTGTTGAAAAGAGGGATGTCTTCTTACACTTTACTTCCTAATATGCACTCCAGCATCCAGCCATATGGCCTAATTGCTTGTTATTACCTGGCAGGACATTCTATCCTCAATCTCTAAGTGTTAGCATCAGTTGTTCTCATGCCTGGAATGATCTTCCTCCTCACATTCCCTTATTTTAAATCCCTGGGGTTCCTCCAAGACACAGCTCAAATGGACCATCTACAGGATACCTTTCCATGTTTGGAGGCAGAGATGGAATGTCTTGTAAAACGTGAAGTGCAAGTAGACCTCATGGGGAAAAGTAAATGTGAAAGGGAAATAATTTGTAATTAACCTGAAAAGGTTTGCTGGCTCTAGAATGTGAACTACTAAATGCCACTCAGAAAAATCTGTGTGAGTACAGCACTCAGTGAGCACTTAAACAGTGACCCCGCCCTTTAGACCTTGGGTTAGGAGGACGTGTTACCTTTGAAATTCTTTTGTACTTCTTATCAATCCACCATACCAGAGATAGGCACTATTCTGTGGTCACTCATACCTAAAATGACCAGTGGGAATTGGGAAGACTTGGTTTCTCCAAACTAGTTATCAATGCTCACTGAGCATCCCTTGAATTCTATGTGTATTATGTAAACACACACACACACACACACACACACACACACACACGCAAACACACACACGCTTTACCCTTATATAAAATACAGATGGTCTTTCCATCTTCATAACCAAGGTTCCCAGATTCCTCCCCAGATATTTGGCTCAGGGACCTCTGTTCCTAGTAGGGGAATGCATGGAATGGCCATACCAGTTACCTAAACGGATGTTAATTTCTAACGAATGACTTTTGCATTTCTTCTGTGACAATAGGCTGTGAGCAGTTCCCTATACCCTTAAACCCTAGCAGATGCTGGAAATTATCCACATCTGACCTGTTTTTCTCACTAAAGAGCTTAGTCAAGGAGAAGAGAAAGTCAACAAGATAAAAATACCTTGTCCTTATGTTCTGATCCTAACCAATTCTTGACAGAGAAATTTCATAGAAGTGGATACTAAGCAATCTGGTGAATCGGGGTTCTAAATTGTCCTTTGTTTTGTTTCCCTTTCTTATACTAGATTGATATCTTACCCCATGGGTGTATTTCTTCTATGCCAATACATATCATTTTTTAAAGAGGTTAGTCTCTGAGTTCCTTGACAGCACTATATTTTTTTAAACTTTCTTGATATCCCCAGTCATTGGCACAGCTTGGAACATAGTGGGCTCTTCATACATACTCCTTGACTTTGTCAGAATAGAATCTCTATTGTTCTTATCAAGATTTGAATAATGAACCCAACAGCTATAGTAGATTTTGAAGTTTCTTTTTCCTATACATATGTTTTTTTTTTCCAATCTGTAGGATAAAATATCAGGATCCTGCATCTGCATTTCAATTTAAGGAGAAATATTTTCTCAGACTTACTATATCTATTTGGCTCCAGAGGGAAACTAGTTGTGCTTTAGGAAATTACAAAAAAAAAAAAAAAGAGGGGGTGTGAGGTGTGGGGGAGGTATTTAGGTTAGTTGTTAGGAAAATTGACCTAACATGGAAAACTATGTAAAAGTGAAATGGGCTACCTCAATAATTGAGCCCTTTACCCCTTGGGGATATGCAATCAAGATTAAGTGCAAAGCAATGTTCTAAGACCTAGATGTTTAAGCAGAGCCTGGATGAGCTCTTTTTGTATTTAATAGTAAGGTTTATATTCATCCAGGGGGTAGAAGAGATGACCACTAAGGTCCCTTCCAAATCTCAGCTTCTGTGAATCTATTATGCTTTAAGTACATACAAATAGATAATAGATATTATACTATAAATTTACCTCCTCCTTTCCATCAGCATGTCTCTCACATATCTGTAACATAAACACATAAGCAAAAACATATATACATATGTATGTATATATCTTGTACATACCTGTGTATATGCATTTTGCTTATGTTATTCAATCATTTTTCCATTGTGTCCAAATCTTTGGGACTCCATTTATCTTGGCAAAGATACTAGAGTGTTTTGCCATTTCATTCTCCAGTTCATTTTACAGAAGAAGAAACTGAGGCAAATCGGGTTAAGTTTCTTACCAATGTGTCACACAACTAGTAAGTCTCTGAAGCCAGATTTGAACTCACAATGAGGAGTCTTCCTGACTCCAGGCCTAATACTGTATCCACTGAGCAATGTAGCTACCTGTTTTTGCTTTTACAATTTTGCTTAACTCTGAATTTAGATCTCCCTCCCATTATAACATGTAACCTTAAGTTCCTTGGAATTCTTTTCATTCACTAGCTCCTTTTTTTTTTTTTATTGTTTAACCTTTCCCTAACCCAGATCAATTTCAGGGAGAGGCTAGAACCAACTATTTGCTGGTGGCTGATTGGTAAATTGTTAAAGTGATGATTAACCCCTAGAAATAGTGAATCCCGCAAATCACACTGTGACATTATTTTGTTAACTGTTTATACTTAAGAAAATAATTTAGAATGTTTAATAATGCAGATTTAACTTAAAGTATGTAGCGCTCATTTTTTTTCAGTAAGTTGTTAAACATTTATCACACACAAACCCAGTGCAGTATATAATCTTCCTTGTACCTCTCCCCACATACACACCTAACCAGTTGTTTTATTTCACTGATATCCATGTGGTATTCCATTTGCAAGAAGTGTTGTTTTCTTTCCACTCTCTTCCCTACTTTTCCTTTATGCTTTCTAAAATTCTCTACAATTTAATCTCAAGAAAGCCTTTAATTTGTTTGTTTGTTTGTTTTTATGGAGGCAGTGAAATACAGAAGTGTTCTGTTTATAAGCCTGTTCCTATTCTGTGTTTTCCCATAACATATATTCCTTTTTATGTAATGTCACCCTCTCTTTAAACTTATAAGCTCTGATTCTTAATAAATGGTTTATCCCAATATTTATTCAGAATCAGAAGTTTCCTAAAAATTCCTTTACGTGCCTTTCACTTTAACAATATTATGATATAGAATAAGATAAAAGTCTTCAGTTGGTACATGACCTCTGAGATACCTTTCAACTCTAAGATCTAGATCTAAGATTCTATGATCATATTTTAACAATAATAATGTTCATATTCAAGACAGTCAGTAAAAGTATGGGATATTAAATTTCTGCATGTATATGCATGCTATTTTTAATGTTTTTGGTGTTCTTTTACAACTCTCTCATCATAACAACCCCCCCAACTCATCCTCAATACAAATGTATTTCCACATTTCGATGTCCATTTATAAGCACAGCAGTGCACCAATTACTAAGAAGTTCAAGAGCTTATTGTTTCTTTCCTTAGCATCCCTAGAAAATGTAGAGAGTAACCCTGCAGAGAAATCTTCCCTGCCTTGATATAAAGTTGTTCCTTGTTTTCTTTTTAGTTATTGCACTACTAAGCTGTGTTTCCCAACAGCTTGTTGCTGTTGGGAACTTTAATCCTTATTAAACCATATTATCCTGTTCATTTTCAGTTATTGACACCAGTTATATCGAAAGATACTCAAATTGATCACAAAACCTACTTGCTCAGTTGATCTACCCATTTGGAAATTTTTTTTTCTTTTCTTTTTCTGCAAATCAGTACTTTTTCAATGCTTCAGGGTGTGTTTTTTTTTTTTTAATTTTTTTGGTTTTTGCTATGCGTGATGACAAAAAAAAGGATGCAAATTTTTCCCACCCTTTACATTACTAATCACACTATGACATTTTGATTATTCATCCTTTTTGGCCAGTAAGAAGAAAGAAAGGTATGAATATAACAGTGTTTATTTTAACATGCATTATACATTTCAAAGGGAAATCCTATTTATGGTAAATCCTTTAAAAGTGCAGTTTTTATCATCTACTCGTTCTTTGAATATGATTCATTTCTTTATTCCTTAGCATTCATCTACCAATCCATATGATCAAAGTAGTTATCCATAGGAGCTCTATGGAGAATGAAGATATTTAATTAAACATAGCCTTTCACCTTGCACATGAATATATCTATAGCTTACAGTGTAAATAAGATGTAAAGATTACACTAATTTTCTCTGAACCCCTTGTCCAATATCTCCGTGAGGACTGACCTGGTTTTCATGTATATCAATATTTACTAATTATAGTACACGTCTAGCCTGATTGATGGTATTACCATTCTAATCAACACCCCTGTGCTCTCATTTGATATTTCATTGCACTCACTTATTTAAGAATAATTCGATTCAATGACTTACAGAGAAAGCAAAGGGAAAAGAAGTGAAGAAAATCACTTTCAGAACCAAGAAATAATTGCCAAGACATCTCCATAGTTATCTACATGCTAATTTTTCCTCATGTAAAAATGCAAGAAAAGTTGGTTTATTTTAAAAGATTGTGTCAGACAGAATTTACTGTTAACAAATCCATTTTACTGATTATGTCTTGATTTATATAATGTGGCTATTAACTTTCACTTCAGTCAGGGCTTACAATAAACTGATACTTTTTCCTCATTTTACTTACAACTCTTTTTTCTAACCAGAAGAGAATATTTCCTTTCTAAATCTTTAAATATATTTATTTAATATTTTATTTTTCTCCAATTACATGTAAAAAAACCTATTTTATGTATATTTTTTAAAAATTTTAAGTTCCAAATTCTCTCCCTCCCTCCAATATTCTCCTCATCCTCCATTGAGAAAGGCAAATAATTTGATAGGGGTAATACATGTGCTGTCATGTAAAACATATTTCATTATTAGCCATGTTGCAAAAGAGAACACAGACCAAAACAAAACAAAAAAAAAATTATGAAGTTTTAAAAAAAACATGCTTAAATCTACATTCAGATTCTAGTAGTTTTTTGTCTCTGGAGATGGATAGCATTTTTCATCATGAGTCCTTCAGAATTCTCTTTGATCATTGTATTGTTGAGAATAGCTAAGTCATTCACAGTTGATCATCGTACAATATTTCTTTTGCTATCCACAATGTTCTTCTTGTTGTGCTCATTTCATTTTGCATCAGTTCATGTAAGTCTTCCAGGTTTTTCTGAAAGCATCCTGCTCATTTTTTATACAGGACAATAGTAGTCTATCACAATCATATAGCCATTTCCCAGTTAATGGGCATCTCCTCAATTTCCAGTTCTTTGCCACCAGTAAAAGAACTGCTATAAATATTTGTAGATAGATAGATAGATAGATAGATAGATAGATAGAGAGAGAGAGAGAGAGAGAGAGAGAGAGAGAGAGAGAAGAGAGAGATAGAGATAGAGATAGAGATAGAGATAGAGATAGAGATAGAGATAGAGATAGATACAGATAGAGATCAAGATAGAGATAGATATAGTTCCTTTTTGTTTTTGTCTTTTATCTCTTTGAAATACAGATGTAGTAGAAGTATTTCTAGGTAAAAATAATATTCCTAAGTATTTGAAAAGCACATATTTTTTACCCATTCAAAAATAACATTTTTCACATCTATATAAGATATAAATCTGGTTCAGTTAGTGAACATTGATCATATCAAGGGAAATACTAATTAACTGTCAAAAGTTAATAAGGTGAAAGGAAAAATTTACATGATAACTTTATTATATATTTAAATGGAATAGCAAGTTTTATATAATATATTTGTGGTTTCATGTACAATCATATTTTTATTATATTATGTTATTGAAATGCTTATTTTATCTATTAATTAAAATTTTCAAATATATAAAGGGTTAATATTTATCAATATATTTTATTAATGAATAATGTTATGTTATATGATTATAGATAACCAGATTCAATTTTTCAAAAATTGTGCTGTTTAATTTCAAAATTGCTTTCTTTCTAGTATGCTCATCTATTAAAATCACTTGATATCTTCTAGGTTACTAATTAGAAATTGTAGAGAAAATGTAGAAGACAATCAAGGTTACTTTTCTAGATTTCATTGGAAAAATACATAATCATACTCATAAAAATATTTACTTCTCAAATCTCAAGTGCCTAGAGTCTTGGGAAGTTAAGAGAAGATATTAGGAAATAATAGCATGATGAAATGAAGTGTGTAGAGAACATAAAATAGTTAGATTTTCTCTTAGGTTCTTGTTTTTTTACCTCTCTTGACTAAATTATTTCAGTACTTCCTACCCCATCCCATGGTAGAATCAGAAAGCCTAGAACCCAAGAAAAAATGGGGCATTATTTGGAGATAATAACATCAGCAACATTTCACATTTATAAATCACCTTAAGGTTTGAGGAATACTTTCCACATAACAAGCCAGTGAGGTTAGTAGTGAATTAGTATATAAATTTTTATAGATAAGGAAACTGAGGCTCTCAGAGCTTAAGTGTTGAGTATCACCAAAGCTTACAACTTTTGGAGCCATCACTCAAACTCAGACCACCTTATTTCAAGCCCACAATGTATGCAACACCCCACCACAAATCATTTGTCCTAATTTTTAAAAGAAAGCAAAATTGGCATACACAATTTATGAATCAGGAAACCTGACCTCTCTTCCTAGTAAGATCCTGGAATGTTTTTTTTTTCAGAAAGTGTTCAGAAAGGGAACCAGTAGTCACTAAAAACTAGCATGACTTCATTAAGAATGGGACAGACAAGACTCAACTCATTCTACTGTTCCCTACTCCCTTTTTTAACATGAAAAATAGATTGGTAGATAAAGGGAATGGCATAGATACATTATAGTTAAGATTCAGTATAGCATCTAAGGTAAAGTCTTTCATACAATGGTTGTAAATAAGATGGAGTGATATGAGCTAGATTATATAGTTGTGTGTATGGAACTGGTTGGATGACTAGACCTGAAGCATAGCAAGAGAACCATAATATTTAGAGATGGAAAGGACATCAGTGATCTTCTGGTCCAACATATGTCTAAAAAAAAATTCCTGACAAATAATTGTCTAGCCTCTACTTTAAGCCCTTCAGTGAGGTTCAATAAAGAAACTTCACAAATACAGAATGGAAGAGGTGTAGCTAGAAAACTATTCCTAGGACTAGGACTAGGAGGTTTTTTCTTCCTTCAGGTTCTAATTAAAATTTCATCTTGAGGATGACTTTTCTAATTCCTCTTTATTCTAGTGTCCTCTCTCTATTATGTCCTAGTTGTCCTGTGATATAACTGTTGAAGTGATATAGTGATATAGTTGTTGACATGTTATCTTCCATTAGAATGTGAGCTTCTTGAGAACAGGGACTGTCTTTTGCTTTCCTTTGTATCCCAATTGTTTAGCTTGGCACAAAGAAGGCAATTAATAAATGTTTATTGCCTGACTGATTGAAAATTCCATATGAGTCAACAGTGCAACATAGCAGTCAAAAAAAAATGCTGTCCTGGACTACATTCAGAAAGGCAATGGTTTCATTATATTCTCCCATGGTCAGATCATACTTGGAGTACTAACTTTATATCTGGACATTACATTTTATGAAAAGAGAAAAGGTTTAGAGTGACTTGAATGGTGAAAACATTGGAAAATATACCCATACAAGCATCATTTGAAGAAACGAAAGAAATTGATATAAGAGAATGATAATGCTTGCCTTTAAGAATTTGGGAGGTTGTAACATGAATGAATAATTAAACCTGATCTAATTGTCCTGAGAAGGCATATAGAACTAGGTACATTGGGTTGAAGTTTCAAAGATAGAGAATTAGATTTGATGTACTGGAAAATTCCTTGATAACTGGTGCTTTCCTAAAGTGGAATGAACTGATTTATAAGGTAGTTGGTTAGCCCTCCATGGACATCTTCAAGCAGAGGGAGGAATGTCCCTCATAGGAGAAATCATAGATAATGACTATGGTTCAAGCATAGGTTATATAAGCAATGTCTAGGTTCCCTTCCACTTCTTAGCTTCAGTTATTCTGAGATTCTCAGGGACTCAATTCCTTATCTGTAAATGAGGTGGAGTTCACTGACTAAAGTTTCTTCTAGTTCTAAAGTATTTCATCACTATGATTTTTATTTTACCCTTTCAGAAAAAACAGTGATTAACTACAGTCAATCAACTATCATTTTATGTTTCTAGTATGTGCCAGGCACTATGCTAAGCTCTGGGGATTCAAAGAAATGCAAAAAAAAAAATAGTCCTTGCTCTCAAGGAGCTCACAGTCTAATGAGGAAGTCAACATGTATGTAATTATGTAGACATGAGCTCTCTTTGGAATAAATTATGGATAGTCTCAGAAGGAATGCACTAATTTTAATAAGGATTGAATTATTAATATGTCATATAGAACTTAGCATTCAAACAAACAAAATGCAAACAAACAAAAAAACCTCTAACTAAAAAAATGAGCAGTAGGAGAATTATCAATTCCAGAAAAGATAAACCACCAATATAACCTCGTTCAGCCTCATTTCCCATTTATTTCACTATTTCCCCTTTCCGAATCTTTGAATGTCCCTCTGCCAATATAAAGGCAACTTTTGTTTTTGCACCTAAATAGGCTATGGCACATGAAAGGGGAGGTCATCTTTAATTATTCACCTACCTACTCTTCACATCTTTAGTCCCTGCAAGAAAAGACAAGCCATTCTAATTGCATTAAATTGGATTTTTTATAGTGTTGCATCAGCATCTAAAGTATTTACCAAGAGTATAATATGCCACATTTGAAATTTCTAAAAGCATTAAAATAAGTCTGCCAGTAGGTTAGGCAAAGCCTTAACAATAATAAAAAATTAATAATAATAATAGCATTTATATAGAACATAAAGGTTTCCAAAATGCTTAACAAATATTAACTCATCTAATCTTCACAACAACCTGGAGGTGCTATTATTATCCCCATTTTACCCATGATGAAACTAAGGCACAGAGATATTTAGTGACTTCTCATGGTCATACAACTATTAAGTGTTTGAGGTTGGATTTGAACTCTGATTTTCCCAACTCCCTGTCCAGAGTCCTGTCTGCTGTGTCAACTAGCTACCTCTTTGGAGGAAAAGTAAGGGGAAAAGTGAGAAATCACCGAGGGTTTCTCACCTGAATACGTGAAGGGAGAATTCTCACTGATCATCATAGGGATCCATCCAAGTATCACTATGATATAGAGCACAATGCCTAATCCTATTTTTCAAGGACATACAGTCTGTTCTCTTCATTTTCCGAAAGATAAATAACATGGCTATGGGCATATGGATAGAGAATAAGTGAAAAGAAATAGAAACAAGTGCATATTGTTCCTTGGAGGTAGACACCCATTTTTCTAGGTGTGACTGTGGGTATAAGAAATGGCCAATTATATCCCTGTCATCTGTGTGATAACTCTTCTAGTTCAAAGGACAAGGGGACAATCACAGCAAGAACAAAGATTATTGGTGGACATTTTTTGTAAAGTCTCTACAGAGTTACATTGTGGAGAGCAAATACTTACTATTGCTGTTCAGTTGTTTTCAGTCATGTCTAACTCTTTGTAACCTTTTTGTGGGTTTTTTTGGCAAAGATACAAGAGTGGTTTGTCATTTCCTTCCCCAGTTCATTTTACAGATGAGGAAACTGAGGCAAATAATGTTAAATAACTTGCCGAGGGTCAAAAAGTTAGTAAGTGTCAGAGGCCAGATTTGATATCACAAGATGAGTCTTCCTAATTCAAAGTCCAATGCTCTGTCCTCATTTTTTTTTGTTTGTTTTGCAGATTTTTTGTGACGCTGATTTGACATGAAACCTTATCTCTCCCTCCTTTAAAACTTTCTCAATTCTCTGTTTCAACCAACAAACAGCTAAAGTATACCAATTCCTGACCATATTCCTTCATATGATCATAGATTCTGAAATGGAAAAGAACTTAGAAATCAAGTACAGCTCCCTCAGTTTGCATCAAAGGAAAGTGAGAGCCAAGCCATGTGACTTGCCTAGGATCACATATCTAGCAGATCTTTTTGATTCAATCATTTCGCATCTGTCATTCTATTCACAACATCATGTGGCATTTTTAGGAAATTTGTGTAGATACCCTAAATTCTTGACAATCTGCTCTCTTTTAGAATTTTCTCATTTGGTTGCCATAGTTTTCTCTCCCCTTAACCTCCTCACCTTTGTTTGTTTGTTTGTTTGGACCTGTGATTCAGCGAGCTTCCTAGTGAGAAAATTTTTTCTATCATTGCCAAACAGTTACTGTTCTACAATCTATAGTATTATAAAGTTGCTTGTGGGCAGGAAGGATTAAATGACTTGTCCTAGGTCACATAGACAGTATGTATTAGAAATAGGATTGGGACACAGAGACTGGAACCCAAGTCATCATGACTCAAGACAGCTTGTTTCTCTAACATAGGTAATACCTATGTTGAGATATTTACCTTGGTATATTCAAAAAGAAAGCAAATCATTTTAAGTAAAGTTACTTTCCAAGTAATATGAATTACCAGAAGGCTTGGAAGACTTCACTTTTGACATTAAAATCCCTTAAATCAATCATGTTCAAAAATATTATGGTGTCTTACAGAGAAAATTAGAAATTTACCTGAAATGAATAACATAAATGTGGTATTTTTCTGTTCCCTTTTCCATTACAAATAAAACTTCACAACTTCATTCATAATTCCCTTTTGTTCTGTATCAAACAGATAAGTATGTTAAACATACACTGACTTCTAAATATTTATCCTTCCTAATTCAGTACTGCTTTGTGGTGACCAGAATGTCCAAGTGTAGAGGGTGCTAGGGGAACTTGAATTCTCATATATAAAAGTCCTAAGCAGAAGAATCATCCATGAATAGACAAGGAAGCTATCATGTCATCAGTTTTATAGAATAACATAGTTATCTTTATTTCATTATCTTCATCTTTCTGGGGAGATGAAATAATTATTTTTTAATAATTTATAGACATTAAATTTGTAATTTCACAAGGGACATGTCATCTCCAGGGAGGGCCAAGTATCCCGATAAGAGAATGTTTGATGTTTTTTGACAGTTAAGAAGCAGTCAAACTATTTAATCAGTGAACTTATTATGAAACAATGTCTAACTGGATAATTACAAATTAACCCAGAGATGCATTTTAATTTTATCTTACATATGTATCACCTTTCAGAGTTTTTCAAATACTTTGTTTTATATTACCTAACCTGATCATCACAATAAATCTTGTGTTTGGCAACATAAGTATTTTTTTTTAATCTCTAATTGCAGATAAAAAAAAAACTGAGTATCAAGGAGATTAAGTAAATTGACAATGGTAATAAATGGTAATGCTAGGACAATAACTCAGATCTTCTGACTCATATTGCAAACTACAATTAGAAGAAGTGAATTTTTACAAATAAATCATTACATATCTCAGGATGTAACTTGACCCTTCATTGTATGACCTGGAGCCCAAAAGCTTTAAAATTTTTAAACCAACGATTTATGGCAATGGAAAGGTCCTGAAAACTCTCACCATTAGAGGTGGAGGGAACTAGATTCACTTCTATTGAATTTTATATGGAAATAGAACAAAGCTGTACTTCTAAGTATGCAGAATTGTGTATTAGTGCTTGCAGCTATTCAATTGACTTCTTAAACTATTATAATTGGTTAGAAACTTGAAGATTTTTTAATGTATTTTGCTGATGGCCCTCTATGATTAGCTGAGAGATTAGTCACATAATTCTCTTCAAAAAACAAAATCACCTCTATTAACTACTAGCTTATTTCTGTGCATACTGATTAAGTCCTCAAGATGTAGGGGGGAAAAAAAAAGAAAAAAATGCTGCTATTTTCCCACTTAATTGTATTAGTTTTATTACTTCTTTCATGTGCTTTTAATATCTAAATTTTGTCAGTCCAAAAGAGAATTTATAGCAAATTAGTGATGACTCACAGATCTAGAATAAGAGAATATGAACGTACTCCCCCATAGGCTAATTAGATAGCATAAAAGGACACTGCTGCTGATAGTACTACTGCCAATAAGAACACCATAAAGAATTAAGACGTTGGCCATAGTTGATGAAAACTGTACCTAAGTTATCTACCACAACTCCACTTAAACTCTTGCTAATTTGCAAGATACAATCCCACCAAGGGCTGCTTGTTTTCATCTGGGATGACCATGCCCCACAAACTTAAGGAACCAGTTATAGATGGTGGGTGGGGGTTCAGGGGAAGCTTGGGTATTTAATATTAAGTAGACAAAACAATTTGGTGACTACTTTAAGTTTCAGATGGTTATATTAATACCATGTAGATGAAACCCAGACTGGGCATACTAACAAATTGTATAAAGAAGGAAACAAAATATAATAGTTAATGTTTACATGTAAGTGAAAATGTTGTGTTAGGATGAGCATATATCATCCATTCTTCTGTAATGTCAATCCCTAGACTTATTTAGTTGTAAAGCACCATTTTATGAACCAAGAGTCCTGGACATGATTTCTAATCATTTTAGTATAAAGTCTTTTTTTAATTATATGCTTCATTTTCCTCATCTTCAAAATGAGAAAAAAATACGATATGATCCCTTTAAATATTAGAACACCAATGAATAGCTTTTTTTTGTTTTTCTTCAATAAATGTTTTTTGACCTAATTGACTTACTAATGAACAACAATTAATTTCTGTGAATTATTCCTCAGTAAAAATTGCTAGAAATACGAAGTCTTACCATTCTACACTATAGACCATAGTTAGCCACACAATAAGCTTAAATTCATTCTTTTACACCCCCAAGCTACAATTTCATGGAATTTCTCTGAAATTCACTGAAAATTAGGATTGATTTGCCTTGCAATGTTCTATGTTCATAACAAGAGGAATATGGATACTTAACATGGGAAAAGGAAGATTTTTTTTAAACATAGGAGCAAAAAGTCAAGTAGTGCTTCTACAACAATTACTTTAGAAACCCAGGCAATCATATTTAATACATTGATTGTTTATTATAAAAAAACAGGACAGAGAAAATTCCAAAAGATGCAGCAGCATAGAAGGAATATGCTAGAGGCAGATTGAATTTGCATTTCTGCTGTTTACATGTGGGACTTCTTTTTTAATCTTTTTGCTTCTACTCAACATAAATGAGCCTTTGCCAAGTGTTTAATAATTTACCAAGTATTTCAGCAAATGGTAGATTTCTGTGCCTTGGTTTGTATGTAATATAGTTTCTACTAAACAGTAGAACAGCTGCAAGCTTTGAAATCAATTGACCTCTTCATAAACACAGACCTGGTCTCTTCTGCTGTATCAGTTTAGCCTATGTGATCAATTTGCATAGCCACTCACACCTCCTAACATAGAAGGGGCACTGCTACCTGGTGGCAGACGTTTGACATGAAGGTAATTAACCTTTGAGACAAGGGAAAGGACAACCTTGATAATGAGTGATTTCTGTTAAATTAGAAGGCTGAATATGATCTGTTAATGAATAATCCTTACAAGATTTTGTTGAAAGAAGAAATTCATAGAAAATTAGATCTTCAAGAGACTTTAAAGATCATGTAGTCTAACCCACTCATGTTACAGAGGGAAATACTGACTCCAGTCAGGGGAAAATTACTTACTTAGGGTCAAATGACTATTCACTTTCAGAACCAGGGCTACCACTCAAGAGCCTTTTCTGGCATAAAGAATTATGTTTATCCTTTATCCTGAGTCATGAATCATATAGAACCACAGAAATTCAGAGCTGGAAGGTGCCTAAGAGTCCTACCTGTCCCCCCAAAAATAAAAAAAACCCATCCATCTCTCCTGTAATGTTCCAAGTGAGTGATAATCCAGCGGGACTCTATCTAAAGACCTCACATGTAGGTCGCACACTATCACTTTCCCTTTCAGGCAGGACTCTTGAACAAATAGATGAAGATAATATGGTAGATATAGATTGCCTAGCTATTAACAAAGCTTTTGATGTATCCAAGTCTTCTAGTCCAAATGAATTTCAATTTTGGTTATCAGAAGTAATGGTAGATGTGATTGGTAAGGCACTCTCAATAATGTGGCAATAAATGAATTAAATGAAAATAAAATTAGATGGACACAAAATCATTCAGACAGTCTAATCAAAATATAGTTGCTAAGGGCTTGATATCAACAGGGCAGGAAATTTCTAGTGAGGAACCGCAGAGCTCTGTGTATAACTCTGTGCTTTTCTCAACATTTTATCAATGACTTGGATATCACAAAGAGCATACATTATCGATGCCACAGATGGCATGCTCGTCAAATTTACAGATGACACAAAGCTAAGACAGATAGCTAACACAGCGGATGACAGCATCAGGATCTAATAGAATCTTGACAGGTTAGAATATTGGGCTGAATTGAACAAGGTAAAAGTCGGTAAAGATAATTATAAAGTCCTACCCTTGGATACAAAAAGTCAACTTCCCAATCCCAAAATGTAGTAGATCTGAGGATCTGAGAAGGTCAGTGTAATTTTTGCTGTGAATACATGCTAATGTGATCATTGGATATCTTAAGATAGCCATATCTTATGGGAATTTGAAGATGATAATTCCTCTGTACTTTGCCCTAATCAGACATCATCTGAAGTATCATGTTCAGTTCAGGATACCATAGTTTAAGGAGGATCTTAATGAACTGGTAAAAGGCCTTGAGTCCATGTCTTATTAGGAGAAACTGGAAGAAAAAAGGATGTTTTACCTAGAGAAAAGGAGAAGAAGGTGAAGAGAGGGAGAAAACATGATAACTCTGTTCATGTATTGAACGTCTGTAATTTGGTCTGAGGAGAGAACCAGGAAGAAATGAGAGTTAGTTGCAGAGGGGCCAATTAAGGCTTAGCATCAGGGAAATCTTTGTTACAAGTAGAACTATCTAAAAATTAAATAGGCTCCACCAAGAGATGATGAATTTCCCTTCAAAGGAGGTCTTCAAGTAGTGACTTCAAGCCTTGCTCTAATCTTCTCTTGTATTCTCTCCTTCCCCCACCAGGAGAAATTCACTCCCTCCTCAAATTGCCCAAAGCATTTTACCTGTCTCTCTTTCAGGCTTGCTATATATTTGTGGACACATAGTACCCATGGGACATTGGACAAGTAGCTTAACCTCCCTCAGTCTTATTTTCCTTACTTGCAAAATTCAGATTTAGAAATAGATGGCTACTGAGGTTCCTTCCAGCTATATAATATATATATATATATATATATATATATATATATATATATATATATATATATATATATATATATATATATATTCTTATGACCATAAAGACTATAATTATTTGTGCACTTGTTCTTTTTCCACTAGACTGTAAGCTCTTTGAGAGTAGGTTTTATATCATATAGATAGATAGATAGATAGATAGATATAGATAGATAGATATAGATAGATAGATATAGATATAGACATAGATATAGACATAGATATAGATATAGATATAGATATAGATATAGATATAGATATAGATATAGATATAGATATAGATATAGATATAGATATAGATATAGATATAGATATAGATATAGATATAGATATAGATATAGATAGATATAGATATAGATAGATATAGATATAGATAGATATAGATATAGATAGATATAGATATAGATATAGATATAGATATAGATATAGATATAGATATAGATATAGATATAGATATAGATATAGATATATTTTTTTTATATATTTCCCAGTACCTTCCATAAGGCATAAAGCACAGGAAGCTGGGTGCTCAGTGGATATATTTCTGGGCCTAGAATCAAGAACACCTGAATTCAAACCCAGATTCACACATGTATTAGCAGTGTGACCCTGGCAAGCCACTTAACCTCTGTTTGCCTCAGTTTCCAACACCGTAAAATAGGAGAATTGATAGTGTCTACCTCTCAGGGTTGTTGTGAAAAATCAAATGAGATAATTTTAAAGAATTTAAGAGAATGCCTGGTGCATGATGAGGGCTTAATTAATCCTTCCTTCCTCCCTTTCTTCATTTTTTTCCTTATTTCCTTTCCTTCTTGGACAACTATCTGCCTCAGTTTCTTCATGTATAAAATGAGGATAACACCACCTTTCTCTGTAACAACTATTTGCTCAAATTAAGGATACTCTTAACAAATCTTATAATGCCACACAAATAACCAGAAAGAAAAAAAAAATAGATATCCTTCAGACCAACCAATGATTTTAAGGCTCTTCTTAAAAACTACTGCTGATTGCAAAACAAAGGGATTTCTTTTCATTCTGATCTGTCAGGAAGCTGAATTAGTGGGGTCAATGTTAGTCTGTTTTCTCTGACTGGTGTAAAAGTCATCATAATTTACAGGGAATTCCACAGAAATGGATTATCTTCTTGTTTGAAGCTCATTTTAATTGTGTTACAATTAGTTTTGACTATGAATAGGCATGCTATTCCACTGCAAGAGACCATCCTCATCTCCTAATGTTGCTTCGAACTGGAGTACCTGCATATGTCAGTTTAATGAAAGTGCTGACATTGTAGCAAGATTCCTATTTCCTTTGGTGAGCTAGATTTAAAATGTGGACGGGAATCCTCATCACAAATTGCTTCCTAAAACAAGTTATTTATTTTGCTAATATCTAAAGGTACACAAATCAACTATTAGCAAATAATTTTATTTCATCAGAATGGATTTTTATTTTACATTTTGCTTGGTGGGGTACAGGGAAGCTATTGTCTATTTTTGCCAAACTACTAATTCATTTTTACCACCTCTTTTTGGTGAATACAAATGAATTTTTCTATTTTTTCATCATGTAGCAGATGATTTTGATCATTGGAGATCTAAGAATAAAAGTTCTTCCTTTTGTGTTTCATAAATCAGAGTTCATAATGACCTGAGTTGATATCTGAAGCATACTTCCTTCAACCATGGGCAAACCTCTCAATGTACCCAGAGTATATATTATGACCATAAATCACAGAACAGTTGCCAGTCTGCATTCAATGAAGGAATTTCCTTCTCTTCAATATTTAACACTGATGCAATCACAGGTCCAGAAAATATTTTGTTCTTGTTATTACTATAGCTTGTAATTGTAGGCCAATGCTAAAAATTAATGGTGAGAATGGGCAGCCTTGCTCAATCTCTATTTTGAGTGAGAATGGGAATGGGTTTAATATTTTGCAAATTATAAATAAAGATGGTTCTTGGTTTCAGACACATACTTTATATTGTCTTCAGGTAAATGACTTCTATTTTTATACATGTCAATATTGTTCACAAAAGTAGGTGTTGAATTTCAAAAAAAATTCACTTTTTCCCATAATATTTAAAGAATGATTTTACCGTGTAAGAGACTTATTCTACTACAGATTGCAGAGCAATAGAATGTAAGAGAATGAGTATAACAGAAAAATTAAAAATATAAAATTATATCAAAGATAGTAATAAAACAACAAATCAGTTATTTTAAGAAGCTACTAAACCGATTCTAAATGAATTAAACTACCAAGATAAATACAGGACTTACATAGTCAGCTATAAAATATTTCTGGGGGAAATAAAGGAAAAACAAAATAATCGGAAAGAAATTTATCATTCATGGTTTGATGCAAAGAGTAGAGTAAAAGTGACTAAACTTCCCAAATTAATTTTTAAATGTAATGCTCTACTAATAAAAATATTTCCCTGATAGTCAGTCAGTCTTATGTTCCTACTACAAATCAACTTAATGAATATTTTTCTGTTACTATGCCTTATTTGTCTGAATTTTTAAATATATTTGTATAAATATATTTGCCATGATATTCATTCATGACCTTCATTCATAATTCTCATTCTCTGCATTATGCTAACATAGTTTGTAGGTCATTGACAAATTTGCCCCATAGAAAGCCAAATTTCTTTGCTTTAAAAATAGTTTATTTTTATGTATTATATCAAGGAGATCATCTACTCTCTAAATATTTGCAAGAATTCATGAATCCATCTTTTCTGAATTTGCTGATATTCTTAATGTGATGATTTATTTGTGGACTATTTCATTTCTTCTTTGTATATGTTTTATTTAGATTTTTTTCTTTTATCTATTCATGTATGTATTATTGTGAGTACAAGTACGTTTTATATAAATAGTTTTATTGTCATAATTTTCTGTAGAAATTTTTCTTCATTATTCATTGTTGTTTTCTTCTTGTTTTTTATTTTAGTAAGTTAGTTGCATTTTTCCTTTATTCTTAAATCAGTTCATTGATTTTTATCTCCCTTTACAAAACCAGCTCTTTATATAATTTCAGTTGTTTCTGGGTTATTTTACTTTTGATTTTTATTAATTTCTCTTTTGATTTTAGCGATTTCTTCTTTTGTGCTAATTTGGTGGGTATTCATTTGTGTTCTCATTTTTCTCATTTAGAAACTAAATTAGGCTATTTATTAACGTAAGTAACATTTTCCACTATTTTATTTTAAGCTTGTAAATAGGGGTGCACTGGAGCCATCTTGTATAGTCTGAGGATAGCCAGTTATTCAACTTATAGTGTGAGCACTTGTACTTTAGTAATATGCAAATGGTACAAATTAAGGCTTAGTGTTGCTTTGATATATATTCCCCAAGATGGTTCCAATGGAAGAACCATACCAACACTTATATTGTTCTGATACTGCTCCCCAAGTTTGATCTCTTCCTTCATCTGGAAGGCAATTGCATAATTTTCACATTGCCACCATATTAGTAATCATGTAAAACTGTCAAGAGAGGTCTCCCAAGCCTGTTCCCTTGTCCTTCTAGGACTCTGCAAATCATGATAAATCTGGAGGTTTTTTTGCTTGAGTAATACTCATAAGTAAATTCCTCATCCATCTTTATATCCCAACTTTGATACAATTTGAAGTAATAATCCTCCTTCCATTATTGTTTTGCTAACCCGATTAATATCTGCATGTTTTTCTTATTTTAAAGCCATCATTACCTCATTTTCACTGGTGATTATGTTAAATATCTCATTCTGTAGTTGCTCTTATAACTACTTAGAGGTTGTTGTTGTTTTCTTGAGCTTTTTTGCATATCAAAAGCTCTGGAAAGATTTTCTTTTTTTTCTTTAAAAATATTTGGAAATGTGACCATCAAATCTATAAATATCTTTGTTGGGCTAAATAGAAAATTCTAAGGACAAAGTATAATTTGTCTTGACTATATAAATAAAATTGCTATAATTGTATGTGTTTTCTCAGTTATTTATATAATACTGTGCAATTAGAATTCAATAACTATTTTTTTTTTGTTACAAGCAACTTGTAAAGGTCTTTCTTCATCCATAAACTTCTGGAGTTTGAAAACAATTTGTCCAGATGAATTGAATCTCATTTTTCTCTCTGAGGAGTTCTGATGAATACAAAGAGTCTACAATGATTTTCTAGGCAATTATCTGATAGGATTTCTTCAAAATGGCGGTCAAATTATTTCTTCACATTTTTCAGGTGATCTAATGAATCTTCATTTCTTTCTCTAAAACCTTTCATGTAGTGTTTTCAAACTTCTTTCCAGTTCAATTTTTTTCCCCTTGCTTTGCTATGGGTTCTACTTTTAATAGTTTCCTTTCCCTCTCGTGAGTTTCATTTCCATTGATTCCATTCCTTAATTCATAATATTTGCTTCATGTTGTTGATTTTTTTGTTTCTGTAAACAAATGTAACATCACTGAAATTAATTTCCTCAATACTTATTCAAAGCTCCAAGATGTAATTCATTTCCAATAAATAATCCTATGAGATTCTCACTTATGTTTAATTGACATTTCAGGGAACTGTGTAAAATAGAGGACCCTTCCAAAAACAACTAAAATACTTAAAACATACAGAAGTACAGAATATTAAAATATATAGAAATACTTAAAACATGCAGAAGAGGAAACTAATATAGTTTATGCAGAAATCTTTTATTTTGATGTACAAATGAAATTTGAAGAAAAATAAGTACTTACTAAATGTGGCTCCTTTGACACATACCACCAGGGAAAAAGTAAAAGCAATGTACTATCCTTTTAATTATGACTAATTTGCAGAGTACTTTTCCTCTTTTTATTTTACAAGAATAATAACAGTTGTAAAAGTCTTATCCTTTTGATAATGGACATGTTTAAATTCAAAAATTGATACATTAGAGGCAGCTGGGTGGCACAGTAGATAAACTGCTAGACATAGAATGAGGAAGATCTAAGTTCCAATCCAGTCTTAGATTATCACTAGTTCTGACCATAAACAAATCACTTCATTTCCTTATCTGCAATAATAATAATAATAATATCTATTTCTCAGAGTTGTTGTGAGGATAAAATGACACATTTGTTAAAAAGCTTTGCAAATTTTAAAGCCCTATATAAGCTTATTACTCTTAATGTTACTGTTATTCTTATGTTAAAGGCATATGTTTTTTGTTGTTCTGTTGTTTTCAGTTGTGTCAAATTCTACTTGAACTCATCCTGGGTTTTCTTGGCAAAGAAAAAGATACTGGAGTGGCTTGCCATTTCCTTCTGTAGCTCCTTTTGCAGATGAGGAAACTGAGGCAAACAGGGTTAAGGTGACTTGCCCAAGGTCATACAGCTAATAATTGTCTGAAGCTGGATTTAAACTGAGAAAGATGAGTCTTACTGACTCCAGGCTTGGTATTCTGTGCACTGAACCACCTAGCTGCCCCTAAGATAGATAGAGAGAGAGAGAGAGAGAGAGAGAGAGAGAGAGAGAGAGAGAGAAGAGAGAGAGAGATGGACGAATGGATGGATGGATGTCTATTATACATATGTGTCTATTTATGCTTTTTGTAATATATTATTTTTAATCAACCAATGTTTAAAAATCATTGTAAGCAAATAAGCAGCTTCTGTGAAGTCTTTACAAACAGGAAAGTTTATAGGCCCATAAATTTAGAGCTGGAAGGGACTTTAGAGGTCATCTGATCCAGCTTTTTAATTTTGTAGATGAGGAAACTGAGGCCAGAAGAGCAAAAGAAAGTCTTTCTTTAACTGAAGAAAAAGTACACATCACCCTTTGTAGTTTACTTTTGTAATTGATCTATTTTATTGATTATAATGCCTTCATTACAATTGTTAGTACTTTTTTTATTGATCTCAGATCCTGCTTTGCCTTCTTTAAAGTACTTATCTAATTTTGCATATTGTATACAATATTCAGCTTTATTTGTTAAGCCTTTATTGAAATTTATTTATCATTTTTTCTTCTCCTTCTGGGGACTAATACTGAAGGATTATGTAATTCATAGTCATTGTTCATTGTGTTGGTGTTTGCCGAATTCTTTTTCCTTATGCAAGGAGATATTTCATGTTGAGGTTCTTTATTTTTATTTTTTTTTGGTTTCATAATTCGCTATTTCATTAAAAAATAAACTAATATTGGCCTTTTTATATACTCATCCACTATCTCAACTGGCACTATTAACCTTCAGCCTTCAACTCTGACCCTGAGCCAACCACTGAACAAAAATCACCCTACCCCTTCCAACTGTCCCTTTCACAGTGTCTCTTGGAACTATAACAATGGGTCTTTGAATGATTAGTATTAGTTAAAACCTAACTATAGGGCTATAGAAGAGACTTGCTTATTCATTTCATATAATTTCTTACTTGTCGGTTCAGTAGCATAGGATTGTGTTCCAGTTTATGTTGCTGAGATCTTTCAATGTCAATCTGAAGCTTTCATTGGCCTTTTCTTCTTTTGGAGGCAATAAAAATCTTTACACATGACTTTTATGTAAGGCAACAGTAAACGTGCACTTTTAATTAAGGAATACAAACTTAGATTCTTCAATTATTAATTAGTAAATAAGTAGGTCAAGAAATATCAATGAAAAAACATAAGACTAATTATTGCTGTTTTAATACTTAAAGAGATAGTAACATTTTCTTTTTACTAGAGTACAGTTTATTGCCATTTACAATCTATGAATTCTGTCTGAAAATACTGCTGTTGGATATTTTTTCCATATGAGTTCTGTTGAATATCTGATGCCATGAATAATAAACATGACTACTTAAATATTCAAATCTTAGAGAGTCAATGGGTGTTAGCTGCATGATAAATGTTTATACATTAGTCATGCAAAAATTGTTGGGAGCAGCTATTTGAGTTACTTATTGCCATATTTGGATGGGAAAATTAAATGCTCACTCACTGATCAAAAGAGAATACTGCTCTATTTAAATCATAGACTTCTTATGGTTTATTTCTTCTCATGGAATCATCAAATTTCAGAATTAGAAGGGATTTCAGTGGCATTCTGTTTAAACCCCAAAGAATCCATGCAAACAACAAACCTGGAAAGTGATCAACCAATCTTTGCTTGAAGGTCTCTAAAGAAGAGGAACCCACTGCATTCTGAGACAGCAAATAGACTTTTGTATAAGTTTGCTGTTGTTCAGATATTCAGGCTTATCTGACTCTTTTTGACCTTGTGGACTATATCACACCAATATTGTTCATGGGGCTTTCTTGGCAAAGATACTGAAATAGGTTGCCATTTCCTTCTTCAGTGGGTTAAGGCAAACAGAGTTTAAGTGATTTGCTGGGGATCACAAAGCTAGTAATTGTCTGAGGTCATATTTGAACTCATGGCTTCCTGACTCCAGGTCCTGTGCTCTGTCCACTAAGCCACCTAGCTGCCTCCTCTGAATAAGTTTAGTTCTTGGGAAAAGATGTGTTTTTCCTGGACTTGAAGAGTAATCTGCTTTCTTGTCTTCTGGAGAAAAATTGGAGCAAAAAATATAAGCTCTCTTGTACATAACAGGATTTTAGATATTTGGAGACATCTATCCTGTCCAATTCCAATCCTCAAATATTCTCTTTTCTTGTCTCAACATTCCCAGTTCTTTTAATCCATATTCCCATTTTGGATTGCTTTCTTCTGGAAATTCTCCAAGTTATCAATATCCTTCCTAAAAGGTAGTACATAGCATGTATGATACTTAAGATGCAGTCTCTTCAGGAAGAAAGGAAGGAAACATGCATTTATTAAGTGCCTACTGTGTGTCTGGCACTGTACTAAGCACTTTATAAATATCTTATTTGATATAGACAACTACCTTAAGAGATAGATGCTTTTATCATCCCTGTAGCTACTAAATATGTAGATCTAATTCATGTCTTCCTGGCTGCAGGCTTGGCTCTCTATCCACTGAGTTACCTAGCTTTGTAGTTATAGAGCAGTGGGACTATCACCTCTTATTTCTAGAACTCTACCCCTCTTTCTAAAAAATAGTTTTCATTTATTTTCAATTACAAGTGTTTCATTTTATATATTTATTTTATTTTATTTTTTCCAATTACAAGTAAAACAATTTTAACATTTGGCTTTTTTTTATATTTTTTAGTTCCAAATTCCCTCTCTCCCCCCTTGAGAAGGCAAGCAATCTAATATATAGATTAAACATGTGCAGTCAAGCAAAATACATTTCCTTATTAGCCATATTACAAAAGAGAACACAGACCAAAAGCAAACAAGAAAAATAAGGTTTAAAAAAATAGTATGCTTCTATTTACATTCAGACTCCATGAGTTCTTTCTCTGGAGGTAGATAGCATTTTTTTTAGCATAAGTCTTTTGGAATTGTCTTGGATCATTGTATTGCTGAGAATAGCTAAGTCATTCACAATTGATCATCATACAATATTGCTCTTAATATTTACAATATTCAACTGACTGCTCACTTCACTTTGCAACAGTTCATATAAGTTTTCCCAGGTTTTTCTGAAACCATTCTGTTCATCATTTTTATAGCACAATAGTGTTCCATCACAGTTACATGCCATAATTTGTTCAGCCCTTCTCCAATTGATAAGTATCTCTTCAGTTTCTGATTCTTTGCCAACACAGAAAGAGCTGCTATAAATATTTTTATAGCATTCTCCTTGATCCCTTTGAAACCCTCCTAGTCCTAAGGCAACCCAATAGCACATTAACTCTTTGGCTGCCATGACACACTGTCACTAAACTCACATTCCATTAAAACATCTCTTTGTTTTTTCAAAGAAGCTGCTGTCTACCCCTAACCCTAACACTGGTGTTCAGTATTTCTCCTTTCCCTCTCTGAAATGCCTGTCTAGAATTACAAGGGAAACAATGATGATGATGATGATGATGATGATTTTAAAGAAACCAATCTTTATCCAGTGCTTAATTATTTAGAGACACTTCTCAATGCCTAATGTGAGATAAAGCTAAAATATTCTGATTTTTTTTATATCTCCATGAAGTTACCTTCATCATCACCTATCTCTTCTTGAAAATTCTAGGCAAAGAGCTCTATGCTCTTTTTCCATCATATCAGGAAGAGTGGATGTCCTAAAGTACTCTCATTTGCTTCTTGTGTTAAACTGCCAAATGATATTTTGGGAATATATTTCCTGAGTTACAGTTGATGTAGAAACTCCTATGTGATCTTTAACAATCTCATGGGGGTATTATGAAGTTGAATAAGTTAACACTAATAAAATGGGATTCACCTGAAGAAAAAGTTGCCCATATTGTTACACTGAAGAAGGAGTTGGTTGGGATTTAAACATATAGCTGCTTCTAGCTACTAAAATAAGGCAAAAATTCTCCTGGGTAAAAATGCATTTGCTAGCAATGTTAGATTTCCTCCCCTGCTTTTCCTCCCTATCACATTTTAATTACTTGGTGGGTGTATGTGTTTAAAAATGGGGCCTCTCAGCAACAGATCTCACTCTTTTGAATTTATTACATCCCCAGTGGTTGGGTCCATTACCAAACAGCTTTTAAAACAAGTAACATGCAGTTTCTCAGCAAAGTATACGTCTCCATGAGGCATTTGATGTCCTCTAACTCACATTTGTCAATGGGTGCTGACATTGGAATGCATAAACGGATATGATCATTAAAACATTTGTTTTGCTGAGACTAGGAAAAAGTAAGAATAAAAGGAGGCAGGACTTGAAGAGAAGAAAATATGGCTTCTTTGAGTATAACAGAAATGAGGCATTTTTGAGGTTGAATAAGGAAATCATATTCACTTAAATTTCAGAGTTGATTTCTTTTCTTCTTTTTTTATATAAAACTTTATTACTCTGTAATGAGATGAGGCATCTCTCTATATGATTCAAAAACTGAAGTTGTAATCCATTAGTAAAGAAAAATTGGTCTTTTCATCTAAGAAATTTCAGGGTGTTTAATTTTAGTCTGAGCCAGGCATTTTTGTGAAAGCTTTACTTCCTCCTTAGCCTTGAATCCCCTCTTTTGAGGAGCTCTGACAAGCCCTGCTCTCAATTATTGCAAATTGTTTTTAAATGAAACTTGGTACAGAGGCTTTGTCATATGAAATATTTATCTTTATGAGATGATACTTAAATCAGGCTGGCAAGAATTTTGTTGTTGTGGTATTTAAGTTATTACTAAGGCTCAGTAAAAAGCAGTAATGTAATATTGTGGGGTATATTTTAAGAGCCATTTGAGGAACATAAGGCAAAACTGACTTGTTCCTGGAATTCTCGATTGCTTAAAGCCAGACTTATTAATGACTAAACTGCTGCCCGATGTGGTACTGTTCTAAAATGTCTCATAACCTTGAGAGAAATGGGAAAAGCAGATTACAGGGTGGGAAAGGCAGTCACAAGACTATTTAACTTACCTTTATATAGCACTTTAATATTTGCAAAATGCTTTATAAACATTATCTCATCAAATCCCCATAACAGCTCTCTTAAGTACATCCTATTTCTACCATCCTCATTTTGCAGCAAAGGAAACTAAGGCTCTGAGAGGCTGGATACTTTGTCTAGTGTTGTTCAAGTCTATTTATTGTCTTTGTTGCTTAGATGTTTCAGTCATATCTGACTCTCCATGACCCATTTAGGTTTTCCTATGAAAAGATACTAGAGTGGTTTAACCATTTCCTTCTGCAGCTCCTTTTACAGATGAGGAAACTGAGGCAAACAGGGTTAAGTGACTTGCCCAGTGTCATACAGAAAGTGTCTGAATACAGATTTGAACTGAGGAAAATGAGTCTTCTGGACTTGAGGCCTCGCACTTTATTACATATGTTATATATTTGTTACATAATCATACAACATAATATATAATAATATAGTATTTTAATATATAATACATTAACATGCTATATCATAATATACAATAATTATATATGTAATATAATTATAATAACTATATAATCATACATTATGTATATATATGTTTATTATATAATATGACTTTCTGTAAGATACATCATGTTGTTTCTACACCACACATCTATCACACTGAAGTCAAATGTTCTCCTGAGGTACTGAGAGTATAATATCCCTTTCTCCCCATTTATACCTTGGAACATCTTTAAGATGCATGGTTCTAATTTACAAATTTTAATTCTGCCATTATGTGCCAAGGTGGCCAACAGTGTTAAGATTGCAGGCATGCACAACACCATTGGATGACTTAATTGCTTTACAGAAATGTTGGTTTGAAACACCAGATATTTCCTTGCTATTGAGCTTAGCAAATTCAAGCAATGGAAAAGCACAGCAGCTCACTGAGAGCATTAAAGAGAAGCAGGAAAGACAGCGTTAGTTCATTCTGCTTTCAAGGGTGAGCCATTCACCCTGTGCCACTGCTGAAGTGAAACATTTTTATTGATTTGCAGATTAAGAATCCATTTAAAAAGTGATAAATCAATCCTTCTCTTCAACCATACTCCTAGCCCATGCAGGAACGTGAAAGTAATCACCGGTGTTTGACGAAAGCTTACTTGACTTGTGCTTCTCAATGAGGGAGAAAACCTTGGCACATAATGAAGGTGCTATGCCTTTGAATGTCTTGACTGCAAGTCAGAAAATTTCCAGTATAAATCAACACACTGGTATCCTGAAGCCTGCAGGTGGGATAAAGTACACAATGTTTATTAAATTTAATGATCATTGCCTTTGAAAGTCAAAGAGTAGTTCCGCTCTGTCCTGAACATCTACATGTAGGTCTCTAATTCTTGGTTTTATCCACTTTTATGATGAGACAGGTAGGAGGTGCAGTGGATAGAGTTGCCCACTGCTAGGCCTGGAGTCAGGAAGACTCATCATCATGAGTTCAAATCTGGCCTAAGACACTTACTAGCTGTGGGACCCTGGGCAAGTCACTTAATCCATTTTGCTTCACTTTCCTTATCTGAAAAAATGAGCTGGGGAAGGAAATGGCAAACCACTCCAGTATCTTTGCCAAAAACCCAAATGGGGAAGCAAAGAGTCAGACACAACTGAAATGATGTGATGAGGAAAAAAGATAAGCCAACAGGATGGTTATTAGTTATGTTTGACATACAATGGTGGGTACAGGCACTGTTCCAGATATTATCTCATTTGATTCCGAGTTCATGGTGGTGAAGCACTTTTACTCCAGTTTAATTCAAGTCTGCTGGAAACAGATCAGATTGTCAGAATCTTTCCCAAATAGTCATCTGAAATAATTGGCTCTTAATAGGGTTATAGATTTAGGACCAAGGGATACAGACCTCTAACAAAAGCATCCAAATTTTATAGCTGAGGAAATTAAGATCCCAGGAAGTTAGATGCTTTCCCTGAAGTAATACAAGCATTAAACAGCAGAGTCAAAATTCAAACCCAGGGCCTTCAGCTCCAAATCCAGTACTCTTTACCCTGAAGCACACTTTCATATCTCTGGGATTGGTCAGCCTCTTAAAAAGTTATGAGGTGAAAGTGGGTAATGATCTAGATAAAGTTTCTTATCTCGACCTCAAATAAGAACTTTTTATGGAATTAAAAACCTATCACACTAATGAAATCATGAACCCTGGAAGGAAATTTATATGTAGGAAATAATTAGAAAGTTGTTCAGAATGTACATGAAGACATCTAGATGTCTCAGTAAGCACTGGGATTAGAGTTTGGAAGACTTGAGTTCAGATTTAGCTTCAGACACTAGCTATGTGATGTTAGGCAAGTCACTTAAACTCTGTTTGTTTTAATCCACTAGGGAAGGAAATGACAAATCACTGCAGTATCTGTCGCAAGAACACCATATGGACAGTGTGGTCCAAAAGTTCACGAAGAGTTAGACTCAACTGAATAACTGAAAGAAATTGTACAAAACGTGAATGTTATTATTTGATTGAAAACTTGAAACAAACTATTAATGTCCTTCCCAAAGAGCATCCTCTTCCTAGCATATGTAATATTCTCTAATATCATTTTTCCAGAGCAAAGCCGGGCAAAGGGGTCTCCTCCAAAAGCCACCAGCTGGAGCTCCCATTCTAGTATAGTAATCTAACTGCTAAATTATTACTAGTACCACTAATTACTAGTACCCAAGTCACATTTAATGACTTCACATTGAGTAGCTTTTACAAAATGTTATTTACTTTAAAAATATATCAGTAACTGAAGTACCAGTGTTACCTACTCACTGCCACCTCCCAATGGTTCAGTCACATTATCTTCTCTATCACCTTAATTTCTGGGGCAAGTGGTCTTAAACTTAGGATAGTTTCTACATAGCATTGGTCTCACCAACTGCATGTTCGGATGTGACTCTGTTGATGTTGGTGCCAAAGTTTTCTCCTTTGTGCATCGACAATCAGGTGGCTGCCAATCCCAGATAGCTAACTCCTAACCTTTTCAAAATTAATAAAGTTGCATGCTCCAAAGTCCTTTACCTTAAATGAAAGAACAAAAGCCAAAGAAAAAACAAACCAAAACAAAAAACAAAGACATTGTTCAATTCAGCCAGATGCCAAGGAGCAATGGCCTCTCACCTTACATCATTGTATCTCATTGGGCATAAGTTAGCAGGGAAAAGTCAGCTGAAGATAAGTCAAACCAGTAGGAGAAGTCCCACAAAAGAGAAAGGCCAAGCCTAGCTATACCTTTTGAATGTACCCCCAACCAATCAAAAAGGTTATTCCTATGTAATTAATAGACCAGAACCAATTGCAGAACATCTATTTGTCTTCCATCGCCTCTCTACAGCATTTCCATTACATATCATTATATATCTCTTTGAAAGAGACTTCCTATCTCCTTTCACATGGGAATTTGCATCAACTGAGCACTGATGTATTCTGTATACATTTAAAAGGACTGGGATTATTGGCTAGGTCTCAGTTATACTACTCTAAATACAGAAAAAACCATTTATACATTTAGAAAAGAGGCTACTTCTGAGCCTCGTAGGGAGATGGGAATAAGCAGGTAGCTGGACCAGAAATTTGTAAGCCAATGGCTCTCTGGCTCTGGTAGGGTCACACCATTCAGGGAGGAAGCAGTGTTTTTATAAGACCAGAGAGGAATGGGGAATATGGTAGAAGTTAATTGGTCAGTCCCTGTTGCTGGGATTCAAGGCTGATTTGGTGCAATAAACCTATTACACAATTTTAGGATTAGGGGTTTCTGCACAATAGGATGGGGGTAAGAATGGGGGTGTTGATCTCTTTCTTAGAACAGGTCACACAACAGGATACCATGGCACATCCTATTTTTGCATTGCAAGCACTAATGAGAGAATATAGACATATATGTGTGAACAAAATTGAGTATATCTCAAAATGGAATAATTTTGGATCTACAGTCTCCTACTAAGACTTCAAGAACATCTTTCACATGCATATTTCACACATGGGTACCATATGTAACAGTGAAGCATTCTGGTGAGACCTGTTTTCTTAACTGTAAAATTAGAAGGATCATCCAATTTACTTCTTTTCGACAGCCATTTATTAAGTGCCTGAACTCATGCAAGGTACTGTATGCAATGAGGAGAACGAAAACTAAAAAGGAAGGATGGTCCCTTCAGGACCTCAAGGAGCTTTCATTATACATAAAAACCCTTTCTAGCTCTAGATCTTATGTTCCCAAGATAATTGTTTTCAACAAAAGTAAACTCCAAATCTTGCTTTCTTTAAGTAAGGCTTTCTTTCACATATTTGTGTTTTTATGATGCACTCTTCGACCCACTCATTATTTAGTATTTAATTATTAAGTCTCCATTTGGGCTTGTATCTTTTTGTTGGGGCTCACTGTACTGATTACTATTTTATTAGCTTTCCCTAAAGCCCAGGTTTGTTCCTTCATCATGATGGCCTTGTGTCTCCAAAGGCTATTCAAAAAGTGTACAAATTCTCACAAGCTTTACTAAGCTGGAAAGACTTCCCATAGGGTTCCAACATGGATTGTGTTCTGGTGATCAGAGAACAAGCTTAGCAAGTGTAAAACAGCATTGTATTAAATAATGTACTTTTCAGATAGAATTGTTCTTAAATGTGGAGGATCTCTGATCTGCCTCAGTGGAGAGAATAGCCTTATTAAGGATATCATAGGTATTTGAAAGTTATCAAAATTAAACTTATTCAAGATTGGCCAAACATAAAGAGCTAATGCTATATTTTTTACAGTCTGAATTTATATAGGGATGATTGTCTCTGTGCCTATTTTCTAATACCAAAAGTCTCAGTAATGTATTGGATTTTTTAATCATGAAATTCAAAAGGATATTGGATAGGATCCTGGATTTTGACAAGAAAAGGATTTTAGCAGTTTCCTGTCCTGTCATTTAAAAGATGAGTAAGATGGGAACTTGAGAAATTCCATGCTTTGTCTAAGGCTCCACATGATATAACTTGCAGAATGGAGATTTTAACTCTTGTCCCTTAAGAATCCAAATGTAGTCCTTCATCATATTGCAGGTTCAGTTTCTATAAACATGCATAAAGTGGTGATATAGTATTATATATTGTTAGTAGGTTAAGTAGCATTTATTAAGTAAGTACTATTCTCCAGGTGCTGAGCTAAGTACTGTGGCTTGAAAGAAATGCTCACACACACACACACACACACACACACACACACACACACACACACAATGTCACTGATTTCACTAATGGAGAGACAATATCCAAACAATAATGTATAAACAAGATATATACAGAATAAAATGGAAGTAATATCAGAGAGAAAACCCTAGGATAAAAGACTACTGGGAAAGTCTTCTTAGAGATGAAACTTTAGCTGGGACTTTAAGGAAGCCAGAAGGTAGAAATGAAGATAGAGAAAGTGCCAGGCATGGAGGACTGCTGATGCAAACACTCAGAATCAGATTTGGTGCTATTTGATAGGAACAGCAGGAAGGCCAGTTCCACTGGATCACAGAATACTTGGCAGTAAGTAAGGTGAAAGAATGGAAATGTAAGAAGGGGCTAGATTAATTAGGGCTTGAAAAGACAAAGGATATTATATGCTATCCTGAAGGCAATGAGAAACAATTGGAGTTGATTGAATGGGATGAGGGAAAAGATTACATGATCAATTTGACATTTAAGTTGAGAATAGACTGGATTGGGGCGAGATTTGAGGCAGTAATAACAACCAGAAGGCTACTTCAATAGTTCAGGTGTTAGGTGAAGAAGGTCGACCCCCAGAACGGTTGCAATGTCACAGATATAAAGAGAGAGTATTCAAGATATTGTAAAGGTAGAAATAGAAATGATAAGACATGATAAATGATTGGGTATGAGGAGTAAGAGATGGTGAGGAATTGGGAAATGACACCTAGATTGTGTGCTTGGGTGACTGAAGGAATGGTGGTACCCTTGTCAAAAATAGGGAATTTAGGCAGTACAAGGTTTGGGGAGAAAAGATAGTAAGTACACTGTTTCTTCTCTACCCCACCCCCCATGTATTACTTATTTAAATGTTTTTCTTTTTAAAATTTGGATTCCAGATTCTCTCACTCCCTTTTGCACTTCCCCTGCCCACTGAGAAGAAAAATAACATGACACCAAGTATATACGTGAAATCATGCAAAACATATTTCTGTATTAGCCATATCACCAAAAAAGCAATTAAATTATACTTCAATTTGCACTCAGAGTTCATTAGTTCTCCCTCTAAAAGTAGATAGCGTTTCTTCATCGTGAGTCCTTTGGAATTATCTTGGAGCATTCTATTGATCAGAGTGGCTAAATCTTTTATAGTTGATCATTATTACAACATTGCTATTACTGTACACAATGATCTCTAAGTTCTCACTTCATTTTCCATCAGTTCATATAGATCTTACGAGATTTGCTGAAACCACCTCTCCTTATCATTTCTTATAACATAATAGTACTCCACAATCACATGCCATAACTTGCTCAGCAATTCTCCAATTGATGAGCATCCTCTCAATGTCTGATTCTTTGCCACCACAAAAAGAGCTGCTATATTTTTTAATCTATAGGTCCTTTTCCTTTTTCTTTGATCTCTTTGAGGTACAGACCTATACACAGTTTTATAGTCCTTTGGGCATAGTTACAAATTGTTCTTCAGAGATGGTTGGACCAGTACACTAATCCAAAAACAGTTTGTCAATGTACCTACTTTCCCTCATCTTCTTCAGCATGTGCCATTCTGATAGATATGTAGCAGCTCTTCCCAGTTGTTTTAATTTGCTTTTCAATGTTTTAGACATGTTCAGTTTAAGAATCTACAAGATATCCAATTTGAGATGTCAAAAAGACGTGTGAGTTGAATATGAAATGAGAGATTAGGACTGGATTAGTAAAATCTGAGTTTCTTCTGTATGAAAATGATAAAAGAAACTGTTGGAACTGGTGTGATCATCAAATGAAATAGTGTGGAGAGAGCAGAGGGGAGAGCCTAGGAAAGAGTGTTGGGGGATACCTATAGTGAGCAGGGATGCCTGAATGAAGATGCAACAAAGGAGACAGGGAAGAAGCAATCCGATAGAAGGACAACCAAGATAGAACTTTGTCTAAATAAAAAAAAATGTAAAGAGAATATCAAGTAGAAGAGGGTGATTGACAGAGTCAATAGCAGGAGAGAGGTCAAGTAGAATGAAGACTGAGCAAAAGTCATTAGATATGACAATTAAGAGATCATTAATAACTTTGGAGATAGCAAACTAAGTTAAATGATGAGATCAGAAACCAAACTGCAGAGAGTTAAGAATAGAATGAGTGGAAAGGAAATGGAGAGTCCTACTGTAAACTGCCTTCAAAAAGAGTTTAGCCACAAAAGGGAGAACTATAGGATGTGTAGCAAAGATGGATACATTAAGTGAAAGGGTTTGGTTGTTGTTGTTGTTGTTATTGTTGGTGGTGGAGGTGGTATTGGTGGTGGTAGTAGTGGTGGTGGTGGTGGTGGTAGTAGTTTGTTTTTTGTTTTTGCATAGAGGTGACATGGGCATATTTATAAGCATCAGGGAAATAGCCAGTAAAGAGGCAGCTTTTGAAGATTAGTGAACAGAATGGGGACAATGGAGAGTTCAATTTGCTGAAAATGGGTTGGAATGGAGTAACTTGTGCATGTAGAAGAGTTTTGGCAAGGAGAAAGGCCATGTATTTATGTGAAAAAGAAATGAAAGAGGAGCTAGTTGAGGAAAAGAAAAATAGACTTAATTTTTTTTAGTGTAATATTACACAAAGTTTTTAGCCAAGAAAGTAGAGGGATGGGGAAAGTATGGGAAATTTAAAAAGGTATTAAAAGGTTTACAAAAGCCACTGTTGGTGAGTGGCAGATTTCCCCCCATAGGAGTTTTGACTGTAATAAGTCATTGCTGAGATTGAGTGTTTAGAAATAAATTAAAATATTGAGATTGCATAAGTAAAAGAAAATAATCATACAGCAGACACAAAAGCTAGAGTGGGAAAAGGCTTTAGTCTAGTTATTTTATTTTAGGTGAATTCAAAGGGACAGATTCTATGGGCTCCTATCAAAAATATGGTATAGCTATCCAAGTCATACCTTGCTTGATCTTAATCTCATAAATCAAAATCCTTGGAAAGCAACTGAAATGGTTGACCTAATTTATTTCGCAGACAATATACTCTTCCGTCCTGCAAACCTCATTGGGAGTTACATGAAAGGCTAGAAATTATCCCCATGCATGTCACCATGAGTTATTTGGTTAATAAGATCTTCTAGGCATTATCTGGGTCAAGCATTGTCTTGTTTATCTTATCTATAGATCACCTTAATAAAAAGTCTTGCTTATGTCTTATTGGGTAATTTTCTTTTTAAAACACTTGTTTCTATATTTCAAAAAGATGTTTTCTATAAACAAAGCAGAAAAAAATTTCTTAAACTTGAGGGCCTCTATTTGGGGCAGAACATGATTCACAAGCCCCACAAGAAAATTTTCAATGCAAAAGATAGAAAATGTACTACATGTAATAGACAAGCTAATTGATAGAAAAGTATATGATTCAGAAGACTGATATTAAGATTATGTAGGGAGAAGTTGAACCTTTGGAAGCACAAATAGGAATCAGTCAACCAACATTTAACAAGCATTTATTAAGCACTTAATGTGTGCCAGGCACTGTGCTAAGGGCTAGGAATACAAATACGAGCATAAAGATAGTTCTTGCCCTCAAGGGTTTTATATTCTAATGGGTCAGACAATACATAAAAGGAAGCTGCAAAAGGAGGGTTGGAAGGAAACAAAGATAAGGGGGATTCAGGGACATGGCAGGGGAAAAATACAGAGGTCAGCCTGGAAGGAGTGAAGATGGTTGGCTTATTAACCTTCCTTAAGTAGTTGTTCTAAGAGGAGCCATCCAGTCAATCTGGAGGGCAATTTGGAACAATGCCCAAAAGGCTATAAAGCTGTGCATACCCTCTGATCCAGTAATACCACTGGTAGGTCAATATCCCAAACACATAAGAAAAAGAAGAATGTATTTGTACAAAAATATTTATAGAAGCTCTTCCTCTGGTGGCTAAGAATTGTAAATCAAAGGAATGTCAATCAAACGGTGAATTGCTAAACAAGCTGTGGTATGTGGTTGTAATGGAATATTATTATGCTATAAGAAATGACAAGCAAGATGATTTCAGAAAAACCTGGAAAGACTTACACGAACTAACACATAGTGAAGTGAACAGAACCAGGAGTTGTTGTACACAGTAACAGCAATATTGTTCAAAGAAGTGTGAATGACTTAGCTATTCTCAGCAATACAATGATCCAAGGCAATCTCAAAGGACTAATGATGAAGCCATACTATCGGCCTCCAGAGAAAGAACTTATATTGATTGAATACAGACTGAAGCATGCTATCTTCCACTTTTTTTCTTTCATTTATTTTCTTTTATTTGAGTCTTCTTGTGCAAAATGACTAATATGGAAATGCTTTACATGATTGCACATGTATAACCTATATCTGATTGCTTACTAACTCAGGGAGGGGAAAGGCATAGAATTTTACTCAAAACTTTAATGAAAATGTAGGATAAAAAGGATTATAGTGATGACCACTTTGCAAATGCAGTAAAGAATATGGAAGATGATGTCTCAAATCTGGGATTTCTATAAATCTGTGATCTCATCAATGAACATGCAACTTTCACACCATCCATGGAGTCATATCCTGTGAGTCTTCTGTCTTTATCCTTCTACAAAACCTTCAAAATTCTGAGGGCCTTCCTCTAGGTTGTCATGTTCTTGTTGTTCTCATTGTATAATATGTTAATTAGTCAGCCAGCAAGCATTTATTTAATATTTACTAGTTTAGAAAGAAAGGAAAAAAAAGAATCTCCATCTTCAAGGAACTGTAATATTTCCCCAGTGAAATAAGTTGCAAATAACTACATACATGTAAGATATGTACAAAATAGCTATCTCAGAAGAGAGAACTCTTCTTTAGTCATTGGGAGGGAGGGAAGAAGTCTCCTGAAGAAAGTGGGATTAAGCTGAGTCTTGTGGGAAATCAGGAAAGTGAAGACTTTGATAGAAGGGACAGAATTCCAGGCATGAGAATAAATGAAAAGGAACAAAGATAGGAAATGGAGAATGGAACTGGAGAAGCTCTAAGTAGGCCATTGTAGCTGAACTGTAGAGTTTGTGGAAAGAAAGGAGGTGTAAGAGGAAATTATATTTGATCTTAGAAGTCATAGAGGACCACTGAAGCTCATTGAACATGGCTATATCCACATCTTAGAAAATATTACATTGGCATGTGAGCAGAGAATGAATTGAAGTGAGGAGAGACTTGAGGCAGGGCAACCAGTTAGAAGGCTATTATAGTAGTCCAGGTGAAAGGTAATAAGGGCCTCGACTAGTATTGGAGCAGACTAGGGTTGTATATGAATCATGTTGGAAAGGCAGAAACAAACCAAAAATAAATAAAAGCTACTTTTCATTGGACTGGATATTCAGGACGAATGAGAATAAGGAGTTTAAGTGACACTAAGGTTGTGAGTCTGGGTGAATAAGAAGATAGTGCTGCTCTTGAGAGTAATAGGAAAGTTAGGAAGAGAAGAAAAGTTTTTAGGGAAAGTTAGGTTGTAGGCAAAGAAAGTTCTCTCTTGGATATGTTAGAGTACATACATTCAAGAAGTCTAAGAAACATGAAGTAACTATACCTCAGCAGAGATTAGGGCTAAATATATAGATCTGAGAATTACTTGCAGAAATAGGAATCAAACCAATGGAAGTTGATGAGATCACTAAGTGAGATAGTATAAAGCAAAAAGAGAAGGGAGAACCAAGACAAAGCTTTGGGAGTTTTCCATATTTAGTAAAAATTACATGAGTAAAGAATCAGCAAAGGAGAATGAGAAGGAGCAGTTTGAGACATGAGGACTGGGATACAGAGCAGCATTATGCAAATCTAGAGAAGAAAGTGATCCAGAAGAAAAGGCAAATGGCAGTGTACAGCGATGCAGAGAGATCAAGGAGGATGATGATTAAGAAAAGGTCATTAGCTTTGACAGTTAAAAAATGACTGATAACTTTACAGAGGGCAGCTTCAGTTGAACGAAGAAGTCAGAAGGCCATTTGCAGAGAATTTAGAAGACAATGAGAGGAAAAAAAGCAGAAGCACTGATTGTTAATTCTTCCCTCAAAGAGTTTAGCCACAAGGACAAGAAGAGATATAGTCCATAGATGAGGAGAAAGATAAAATTAAATGAGAATACTTTTAAAGATGTAGATGACATAGCCATGTTTCTAGGTATCAGGCAAGGAGGAGGTAAATAGGAATTGAATATAAAGGAGAGAAGGCAGGTGATAGTGGGTAATTTTCTGGAAAATTTGGGAAGAGATGGAATCAAGGACACATGTAGAGGCTTTTGCAAAGGAGAAGGGCCATCTTTCTATTTCAGAACAGAATGAAAGATGTCTGAGAGGATTTGTGAATGTTGTGAATGTGAGATGAGTAGTGAGATGGGAAACTTAACAGTTTCTTTTTTTTTCATTTAATTACAATGACAGGCTTTTGGCTAAGAAAGGATGATTAGAGGGTGCTATGGAAGAAGGGATGAGAATTTTTGAAGGCTGGAGGAGAGTTAAAAATGTTTGGAACAGCACTACAGACAGTGAGATGGTGAAGAAATTAGGAAGGAAGAGAATATTTTCCTTGATATGCTGAGGACCCATTTGAAATGTAGTAACAAATCTGCACTGGGCCCAGCCAGCATGCTGCTTTCCTCAAATTATATCCAGAAGAATGTGAATATATGTGAGTATAATCCAGGGTTAGGATTTGGCAAGCTCTTATCAGTGAATGTACAAGATGGAAAGTGAATTGAGGATGGAGACAGTGTAGAGTTGAGCTCGTCTACCAATGGGTCAAGATAGGCAATGGAACACGATCTAAAGGCCAGCATTGATATAGCTTGTTAAGATATTAAAGCCAAATGTTTTACTTGTTTTATCTTGACCTTCACAATAATACTTTGAGTTTGATATTATTATTATCTCCATTTTACAAATGAGGAAACTGAGGCTGACAGATTAAGTAACTTGCTTGGGGTCACACAGCTATTATGTGTCTGGGTGCTCCAGTTACCCACAGATAAGTATAAAGATGTTTTTGGATACCAGGAGAGAGGTAGCATGGCATTTACTGCATCATGACTCTATCCTTCTTCTTCTTTAATAACATTTTAATTCTAGCTCTCTGTAAAAGTAAATTTTGAAATGGGGAGCCAAGGGGATGCTTTTGAGTAAACTTTAAAGTAGAACTTACCTTCTATAGGTAGAACCTATTTGACTTACTGCTAAATATGGAAAATTGATATAGAACCAGAGGTTTTATTGACTTTTGGGGGGAAGGGGGGTAGCTGGTAGAAGGACACAGTTTATGTTCTATTGTATACCATACAATAGTATATTGGAAAATATTCTTTAGTGAGTTGGAAAAACCAGAGAATAATTTAGATGGTCACATTAAGCATTCCTTTGGCTGAAATTTAGTACAAAAAACAGAGAGATTAGATGAGATGTGTTGTAAATACTCACTAGTGAGCTTCTGAAAGGAAGCAAGAATGGTCGGGGGAGGGCAGGAAACAGTGGGGAGGGCACACAGAGAAAATGATGTAGCTGAGGCTGGCAAACTAGATTATTAGGATAAATGCTTTTGCAATATGAAAAAGTAGCAACAAGAAAAAAAGAATCAAATGGTATATTGTCATGTCTTTTTATTTTTATGCCAGTTCATCAGTTTTGTTTCAAACGTGGATACAAAGAAAGAACTAATGTGTTTTGAGATTTTTTTTTAAAGTTTGAGGGTAGAATTGGAGGGATGGGAAATAAAGACCAACATTATGATTGTCAACATATAGGTTGGTGCTGCATTTTGCCTGAATCACATTATTCTTTAAATTCTTTCTCCTGCATGGATAATGAATCAAAAAAATTATTTTACCTCTAAAATCTTTAGCTGCCACTCAGTGTCCCTGAATATATAAAGCAAATGTATGGATTCTTTGATTGGTCTCTCAATATTCATTTATATTAATTGGAATGCCATTCACATTTTTGACATCCCAAAATAGGATCTTTAAAAATAACAATAATAATAAAACAATCCCCTCACTACAGGAGTGATGTAGGACAAAACTTGTTTCTTCAAGTAATTCAGTATTCTAATGAAATCAGAATACAAATTCAGTTCCATTAAAAATAATGGAATTTCACTATCCTACAGCCATTTAAATGCTTTAGAATAGTGCTATCCTGTTTTTATTTCAGGAGGCGTATACAATAAATCTCATTATGAAAATTACCATATTCAGACTATCTTAATAATGCACATGCCAATATCTCCACAACCTTCAAACAAACAAATAATGGTGAAAAGATTGCTAGGGATGACAATCACCAGGAAATGCTGCTGAGAAATAAATTGTTTTTCTTTTATTTTTTGGAAGAACATAGCATCCTCTGCTTAATTTCATTTAACTAGCTAAAAATCCCAGACTTGGCACATTCAAACCCACACTGTTGTTAAGAATTACTGTTGCTGACATAGGCACACAGATGTGAGAGTGCATGTGTGTCTGCCTAGCTGTGTGTGTACATGGTGAGTAGAACTCTAATTTTTTTTTTGTAAAACTAAATATAGTTCCCCGGATGTTACAACATCGAAAAGATTTTGACTTCTTTATGTATTTACAAAATTAACACTTTAGTCAGCTTTTGATAGGTCCACTATAATTTCTTCTAATCAGTTTGCATCTATAATCTTGTGTTGAATTGTGTTTAACAGTTTAGGGAGGACGTGTGTGTGTGTGTGTGTGTGTGTGTGTGTGTGTGTGTGTGTGTGTGTGTGTGTGTAAAAGTAACCAGAATGGTCAATGGTCTCATGTCTTTGAGATATGAAGATAAGGTGAAAAAGAGATGTTTACTTCTAAGAACTGAAGCCTTCTGGAGAGGACACCATAGCTGATTTCAAGGACTTAAAAGATTTTAATGTAAAAAGGGATTAGACTTATTCTAATTGACATCAGAGGACAAGACGAGGAATAGTGGTTAATATTTGTGAAGCAATAAATCTAAGTTTTGAGTCAGGAAAGACTTACCAATGATTAGCTCTCTCTAGAAGTGTGATGGGGTAGTCAGCTTTTCCCCCTCAGTATAGGTTTTCAGGCAGCCATGTGGTGCTGCATGGATTCAGGAAAACTCATCTTTAGGTGTTCAAACCTGGCCTCAGACACTAGCTGTGTGACTGTGGGCAAGTCACTTTCCTGTTTGCTTCAGTTTCCTCAACTGTAAAATAAGCTGAAAAAAGAAATACCAAACAACTCCGGTATCTTTGCCAAGAAAACCCCAAATTGGCTCATAAAGAGTCAAGCATTACTGAAACAACTAAACAACAAAAATAGGTCTTCAAATGAAGGCTAGATAATCACACGCTAGATGTGCTGTGTTAGTTATCCTTTTTTACATGGGTTAGACTAGATGGATAGCAAAGTCCCTAATGACTCACTATATCTATCTATCTATCATCCATCTATCTATTTGTCTTGACTAAAAAACATGTGAGTATTTACTGTTCACAAATGTGATTTCATAATGAACTTGCAATGAAGAAACCCCCTACCAATGTAGACAGACAACTTTTCTTCAACTTATAGCCTTAGAAAGTTGTTCTGGACATTGAGATGTTAGACTAGAGTCAGGAGCTAAATTATCCTGACTCTGCAGTTGGTGTTCTGTTCACTTCATTCTATTGCCTCCTATGTATATTTGTGTATTTACATATGCACACACTGATGTATAATAAATACACATAAATGTGTATTATACATGTGCATGTATACACACATATATTAACTATATCAGGATTTTAGATAGATATAATATTTGTGTGCATCTATAAGTGGAGGGTATTGCCAACCTGGGAGTTGCCAGTGATAACAATACCATAGATCCTTCCACTGTTTATGTGCTGATGTTATGGAAATGTCATCTCAATTGGTTAATTAACTGACCTCTGATTGATCACTTTCAGCTGATTAAATTGAGATATATTTAATTGATGATGAAGAAATATTCCAAACCAGGAGCCACAATATCACCATGGGAAGGAATTCAATATTTTTTTCCAACCAAAAATTGGGACAGATGGTCTTACAATGGATATTCCTTTTTCAAAGCCTCATTCAAAGTACACTTGACTTGTGGGAAATCAACACTAGGGCACCATATCCAAAGATTGTGGGTTGAAACTCTGAAACCATTACTGCTTATCTTGTTTGGTTCTTTCTTCCCTTTTAAATTTGGCTAACTGTAAAAAAATTAAGCATCTCCTCTGTATTTACTCACTCAATTTACAATCACATTAATGGGTGGAGGTCTCCAGAGGGTCAGTTGACTAATAATACTCTCAATGTTCTTTCAGATAAACCGGAGGGGGCTGAATTTCTAGTAGCATCATTCTCATACCTGCCCTATTGTGTATCTCATTGATAATCAACCAATAGTCTCAACTTGCAACAAAAATATTGATAAAAGTGATATAGTAAGTAAAGGTCTTAATAAGAAGTTCTGGGAAAACTGGAAAACAGTCTATCAGAAATTAGGCTAACATCAACATCTTAAACAACATTCCATAATAATTCAAAATAGATATGTGACGGTAGTATTAAAGATCATATCATTTAAAAAAATTAAAAGAGAAATAGACATTTCACAAATATTGGCAGAGGAAGTACTCTTAAACAACCAAGGGATGAAGATAATTACTAAAGATAAAATAGGTAATCATGAATATATGACATTGAAAAGCTTTGGCAAAAAAATAAAGAAATAAATAAATAACATATAGGCTCAGATGGAAACCAGTCAATTAGGGAAAGAAAACAAAACAACAACAAAAAAAAACCCTTATCTCTTAGGAAGATTTGGTTTCCAAGATATATAAACCAATTACTACTATATAAAACCAAAAGCCATTGCCTGATAGATAAATCATCAAAGGATGTGACCAAATAGTTCTCAGAAGAATTACAAATTCTTACCAGCCATATGAAAGAATCCTCCAAATCAACAAATAACAAATGTAGATCAAAATAACCTTGATTCTTTACCTCTCACCAAACAAACTGGCAAAGTTGACAAAAGCTGGAAATAGTTAAAACTGGTGGAGAGGTTTTAAGGAGACAGTCTTGGAGTTATGGATGAGTACTACTGGTATAAAAGTTCAGGTAAGTAATTTGCAATTATGCAAATGAAACAACTAAAACTATCCATACTTTTGGCTCAGAGATTCCACTGTTAGACACATATCACATGGGAATCATCGACTAAAAGAAAACTGCTATACAAATAAACAAATGTAAAGCAGTATACATATATGTGTGTGTAATTCCATATATATATATATATATATTTCCATGTGTGTGTGTGGCAAAGAACTGGAAGCAATGTAGATGTTCATTAGTTGTGGAATGACTAAACAAAGTATTTCATAATATTAAGGTAATGAAATATTACCTTGCTTTAAGAAATAACAATGAGAGATGAATACATACAAGTGTGGAAAGACTTACATGAATTGATACAAAGTGAAATAATCAGATCCAAGAAAACAATATACACATGTTTGCTACCACATAAATTAAAAAATACAGACAAAACAATTTTTAAAAGAGTATTAAAAATTATAAAGAAAAGGTTTAGCCCCAGAGAAAGGATATGAAAAGGCACCTTTCCCTGGTCTTTTGTAATGGTGGGAGGCACCCAGGTGACACAGTTGAAGGAGCTCTAATACTAGACTTAGGAAGACCCTCTTCAAATGTGACCTTTTTCATCCTGAGCAAGGCTAGTTTCTGTCTGCTTCAGTTTCTTTGTGAAATGAGAATAGCACCTATTTCTCAAGGTTATAAAAATGAAATCAGATAATTTGTAAAGTAATTCTGCAAACTTTAAAATGATATATAAATCTTAGCTACAGTTGTATTGGAGTAGCTACATGGTACAGTGGATAGACTCCCAGGCTGGAGTCAGGAAGACTCATCTTCCTGAGTTCAAATCCAGCCTCAGAATCCTACAAGCTGTGTAACTCTGGGAAAGTCACTTAACCCTGTTTGCCTCAGTTTCCTCTTCTGTGAAATGATCTGGAGAAGGAAATGACAAACCACTCCAGTATCTTTGACAAGAAAACCCTAAAGGGAGTCACAAAAAGTCAAGCATGAGTAAAACAACTGTTGTTGTTGTAAATATTAGGCAGCTGGTGACACAGTGAATAGAGCACTGGACCTGAAATCTGGAAGGCCTGAGTTCAAATCCAGCTTCAAAAAATTACTAGCTATGTGATCCTGGAAGTCACTTAACTTCCATTTTCCAGCTTCCCTCAATTGTAAAATAATAGCCAATAGCTAACATTTAAATAGCACTTACTATGTTCCAGGCACTGTGCTAAGCACTTTACAGTTATCTTATTTGATCCTCACAATAAATAAACCTGCTAGGTAGATGCTGTTATCACCTCCATTTTATAGAAGAGGAAAATGAGTTAAACAGAAGTTAAGTGATTTGCCCACGGTCACATATCTAGTAAGTGTTTGAGGCTGCATTTGAACTCAGGTCCTCAAGACTCCAGGTCCAGTGCTCTATCTACTGATCACCTGCTATGAAGATTAAAATGAGATAATATTTGTAAACCTCTCAGCACATTGCCTGGCACTTGATAAATGTTTATTCCCTTCCCCCTTCCCTTCATATAATAAGACCTTTTCTCCTTCGTGGAGTCCTCATAAAGTCTGCACTAGAGTGTGTAGTCAGTGATAAATGAATCATTCCAATGGGCTGGCTCCTCAATGAGTGAGGCACAGCTGCCTGGCTGGTACATCTAAAGTGTGTATAGGTGTAGACAGATTTCTGGCCTCCCCCTGCATCAGCTCTCTTTTCTCAAATTTTCCTGGCACCCTTTATTTGACCTTTACTTTCCCTTAACCCCTTCATTTCTTCCTTTGTATTATACTTTCCTATACATATTTTTGGATGTCTGTCCACTAGAACATAAGCTCTATGAGTTCAGGGACTGTTTCATTTGAGTCTGAGTATCCCAGTGTCCTAAATATTGTCATAAACGTGCGTTTAACTGGATTAGAAATGAAAGAGCCTAGAAAGCATCTCTGGAGAGGTTGTGCCAACTCTTCTAAATGAGTCCAGAAGTCATATTCCCTACATGCCAAAGTTTTTACATCAGTGGAAAAGTTTAAAACTAACTATAGTAAGAGAATGTGGCTGAAAAGAGATCCCTAAAGGGAAAGGAAGTCTATTATCACTTCTATTTAATATTATTTCTGTTCTTCTGCCTTCCATGGTCAATACAATCACAACAATAACTGAAGCCACCATCACTTTTAAATTCATGCTGTATCTGAACTACAATGCTAGATGAGGAAGGAGGAGCAAAAAATAAAAAAAAAATGTCATCACTGATCTCTTGGAATTAAAAAGAGCTTAAGACTCTTCTACTGATACAGGTAGCTACAGTACTCAGTACGATAAGCCTGCATTAGACAGTTACAAAACAGCTTGCTTAGAAAGGCCTGAAGTGGGAAGTTGTTACAGCTTCGGTAAAGCTTAAACAGAGGAAGTAGCTTTTGAGTTTCACTATAAAATTGTGGTCTCTGAAGTGAGAATAGGGCATGACACTCAAGGGAACATGTGAACAGCCTATGTGGAAGGAAGAAAGATGGATCAAATCTTACTCTACCTGAAGTAGCCAGTCATTGATCTCTCTACTTCTCTTCTGCTGCTATCCCGACCATGGCCTGACTACCCTCAGCTCTACAGTTCTGTAGTTCTTCTCATTGAGAAAATTCTCTACTCAGGCATATCCATGCTCTCCCTGGACCCCTAGATGCCCCTCAGAGGATAGGCTCTATCTTCTGGGGAAGTAACTATTGAGTAAGAGCCCTTCCCCATCTCCATTTTTGTTTTGGGTTGGATGGAGTAAGTCTCAAAGTTATAATGTCCATAATTTGTATGTTAATATATGTACATATATTCATATACATATACATACATATATATATATATATACATATACATATATATATATATACGTATATATATATATATACGTATATATATATATATATATATATATATATATATACATACACACACACTCATATAGTGGGTGCTTGTTTATTTTTTTATTATAGGGTATATAATCAAAAGTTTGGAAGCCATTGGCTTTCAATTGCTGTTTGTTGTTATCAGTTATGTCTGCCTCTTGGTGACCCCATCTGGGATTATCTTGGCAGAGACACTGAAGTGGTTTGCCATTTCATTCTCCAGATTATTTTATAGATGGGGAATTGAGACAAACAGGGCAAAGTGACTTGCCCAGGGTCAGAGAGCTAGTAAGTGTCTGAGGCAGGATTTGAACTCATAAAGATGAGTGTTCCTGATTCTAAGCCCAGTGCACTAGCCACTGAACTACCTATCGGATTTAAATTGGGGATCCACAAAGTATGGCCCACAAGATGTCAGGTAGTTTTACTGATTTTTTTTTCATTATGTGAGGTATATAGGTACCAGTGTATACATCTAGCTGAAGTGCGTATAAGTGCAGATATATTTCAGGCCTCCCTCAAATCAGCTTTATCTCCTCAGAGTTCCCTGATACCTTTCATTTGACCTTTCTTTTAACTCCTCCAACACCCTGCTTCCTATTTTGTATTATATATACCTGTGTATATGTTGTATGCCTCCCCAGTAGAAGATAAACTCAATGAGTTCAGGAACTTAATTTTTCTTTCTTGTCGCATTTTATTGTACTCTACTAAACATCTCTATTCCCACTATTCCCACTACTACATGCTGGGTAGGTGATGGATATATCTAGAAATAACAGTGATTTAAAAAAAAACCACAATCAATAAAAGTCTTTTTTAATAGTGGGTGGAAATAAGATTGTGAAAGGCCCTGAATGTCAAGCAGAAGAACTTTACCTTTCATTTATAAGCAATAGGGAGCCACTGGAGATTTTTGAAAGATTACAGAATAAGAAAGGCAAAATTGCTGTTTAACTCCAATCAGTATTCACTGAACTCTCAGTGTTTTTACTGAAATAAAATTTGTCAAGGTCTAGTATTAAATACAATTCCATATACATTTTTAACCTACAGCCTAATGTTAGCTTTTTATTTTCATTGAAGTTTTTTTAGTACTATTCTTATCCTACTAGTAGATTATGAGTTCTATCAGTGAAGGGACTAAATTTTATTCAGTCTTTGTATCTACCATGAGCACACGGTTGTATACATAGTCACTAACTTCTTAATTCCTCTGTGGCTCCCCACTACTTGCAGAATAAAATATTCCTTATACTCCCAGAGTCTTTCACAATCTACTTCTAACTTGCATATTACTACAGCTTTATCTTGTATTTCTTTGTATTATATTATAATCTTTGTATATATATTATAAGTCCAGTCTTATCCTCACTACTTCTCCAACCTCCTGTCATGTACATGTGACACCAACCTTTGGAATACAGTTACTCTAGCTTTTTGCTCAAAATTCTTCCCTTTATTCAAGACCCCAGGTCAAGTGTCACCTCCTTCAGATTCCTTACTCAATCTTCTTCTCCAGCACTGGAGTTAAAACCTAAAGAAGATCATCATCTCCCCAATTTATCATGCTTCTCTTTAATTTCTCCTATGTAGACTGTCATTTTAACATGCTTATTTGTAGCTAACCTTCTATTAAATATTTAGCTCCCCAAGGGTAGTAGTTCTGTATTTTTTTATTCTTGCATCTTTTGTACCTAGAACATTCCCTAACAACTAATCAGGTCTTGTGGAATGTGTGATGGGTGAATGAATGAATGAAATTGGGGTTTCGGAGAGATTCTTCTGCTCTCACAGGATATATTGGACAGGATATATTATATAGGCTATGTTGGGGTGAAGGTGATGAAGATGTGATGTGATAAAGATCCAAACTAAGGTGACCACAAAAGGAATAAAACAGAAAGGGTAGGATGAAGCAAAAACACCTTTATAGCGAAGGGGAAAAGACTAGGATTTGGTAATCTGAGGAAGTGGGCTATTAAAGATGCCCTACAATTTTGAACCTAGTTTATTAGAAGGGTGAAAGTAGCATAAATAAATAAGTTGGGAAAAAGAACTTTTCAATCATTTCAGTCCATATTTTCCTTGTAATATCACATCTGAAGCTTTATGTTTAGTTCTGGGCATCAGAAGGAAAGAGATCAACAGAATAATGCAGATTGAGACTTTTTTGATGTTATTAAGGGGGGATATTTTTCTTGACTATAAATGGTTTTAATCATTTTTTATTCTCTCTCTTTCAAAAAGGGAGAGGTAAGGAAATGATAGGGAGAAAAAGTTGATTCTCATTGATTGAAAGAAATTATTTGATTAATAAAAAAGATAGTTCAGGGCCCTAAAGTCCATGCTACTTGAGAATCATTTGTAGGAACTAGGGATATTTAACCTTGAGAAGACAAGATTCAGGAAGATAGAATAACTATTTCTAGTATTGGAAGGGCTTTCATGAAGAAGAGAAATTAGACTTGTTTGTTTGCCCCCCTCCAAAAAAAAAGGGGGAAGAATAGTGGGCAGAAGCTATGCAGGGGCTTGCTCTTAGGGGGGAAAGGAGCTATCCCAAAGTGAAATTAGCTGCGTTAGCAAGTATTAAGTTCTCCCTCACCTGAGTCCTTCAGGGAGAGACTGGATAGCTTCTTGTCTGCTGTTCTGTAGAAGAAATTTGTTTTGAGGTATGTATTAAACTAGATGGACTCTGAGGTCTCTTCTAAGCTTGAAATTCTGTCCTTTTGATTCTATGATTTTTCTCTATCCATTCAAATTCTAAGGATTACAATTTTAACATTTTCAGAACCTTAAACATATATCTCTCTTTCTGTTGATGGCAACAGGGCTTACAAATGACGGCTGTAATCTATTTTACTATATTAAACTATGATTTATAGAGTACTCCATGATGTGATATTGACATATATATTGAAAGTTAATGTGCTGGGTTAGGAATACTGTTTACTGATTACAGTTTAATTAATTACTTTATGCATTTCGCTTGCTACTTGCATAGAATCCAGTCAATAAAAACAATTGCTCTCATAGTCTGGGTGAAATGGTTTCAGTGATTTTTCAAACAAGAGCATTAGAGTTTGGAGTCTATGTTTGATTCTGAAACAATAATGGGCCTGCAAGACTTTATGCTTATGCAAGGACTATAGCATACACTAATATAGATTTGACAGGGTATAAGAACTTCTCATCTCATTTCTGAAGCAACTGTAAATGCTGAGTGTTTGCACAGATCACATCGAAGAAGAGCTACCTTTACTACTCACAGAGGGCCAATAAACCATACACAATTTGGACACAGATTTTGTGAGCAAAAATTTGAGGTGCTATGCAAGTGGAAATGGAGGTGAGCTATTCCCTTGGTTCAAATGATATCTTCTGTTGGGTTCTGCCCAATTGGGTTATTTAATATTCATCAATTGCCTTCAGCATTTGGACGCTGGACATAACAGTAATTTGTTTCCTACTTTGTATCTTTCAATGCATTTTCACTTCATTATCTCATTTAGTCATGACAGTAATTCTTTAAGAGTGAGAAACCAGATATTTTGTATTTCATACATTGATAAGAAACAGACATAAAGCTCGTAGTTCAGTCACGAAGCAAATGGAGATGAGAATAGAAAGATTCAGCTTGGTTTTATCTTGGAATCAGAAAATCTGGGTTCAAGTCTTTTCACCAGAACTGATTTTATGTCCATGGCAAATCACTTAAAACTATCTGACCTTGGATATAATAATATTTGAACAACTTGTAACAAGTTGTCACTAAAACAGTGTAAACTTTAAAGCATTCCTTAATTGTGTGTTGTTATAATTAGGATCTTAATTGTAGCTGTTCTTTTTCTAGTAGACCACAGTGGAGAAATGTAGAAAGATAAACCAAGTAACCTCATTTGGCTGCCTCAGAAAAATACGTGTTCACTCATGTTTCCACTTACAGTAAAGAACAGATTATTATTTTATCCTTTCTGCCGAAGACATGATGATTTTTCTGTTTAATATCTCTCTCTCTCTCTCTCTCTCTCTCTCTCTCTCTCTCTCTCTCTCTCTCTCTCTCTCAATATAGCAGCTCACATGAATTTTGAACTAAACTACATCTCCCAATTAAGTCGTTGGATGCTTTTCTGCTCCTTCTAACTTTCCAATCCAACACTATTCCCCCAAACAACAGCAAAATGAAAGCCACCTGTGACAGTTACATTAGTATGACAGTTGGGACAAAATGTATTCTTTCAGAAAAGATCTCAAGGCTTTTTGGTTTGTTTGTTTGGTTGGTTTGATTTTGTTTTGGTTTTAGTTTTTGCACAATTTGCAAAAAAAAAAAGGTGCAACATGAGTAATTTTCAGATAATTATTTCAACCTCATATCTGAGCCCTTAATAGTAGAAATAGTACTGAATGTAAGGAGAGGAGACATGGATTCTATTCCATATGCTAACACAAAGCTCTTTATCTGTGGGCAAGAAACTAAATATTGATGTGCATGTGGACATGGTAAGAAAAGAGGAGATCTGATAAAACTAATAGCTTTTATTAACACTATGACTAAAGATTTAAAAATACAAAAGGAATTGTATTTGAGATTTACCTGTGAATATCATTTACATTGTATGGCATTTACTTGGTATTCAAGTTATAAATAGATTTAGATTTAGTTATGACTGATTCAGTAGTTGAGCTACTATAAAATTTTCAAATATTGCATTACTTTGACAAAAATAGTCTATTTAATAAAAATATTAGATGATCTCAAAGAGCATTATTTAAATATACTTCTTCAGTAAAATAGCGATATTAATATTTGTGCTGCCTACTTTACAGAAAGTTATGAAGGAAATAGCTTTGTAAACCTTACAGGACTTTAGAAATGCAAACTAATTGTAATCAATTGTAAATTCTTTGAGGTCAAAGACTTAGGTGTTTTTCATCTTAATGTCCCTAGTGCTTGTATAGTGTTTTGCACGTGAAGACAGAGACTTGGCCTGTGATTTCTTTGGTATAAAGAATTATCAGGTAATGAAATTCCCTTGATGTAGATCAGTATATTCTACGCAACTTATAGTCTTGCTTAGGGAGCATTGCCTGGAAACCTAAAGACTAAGTGACTTCCCCAGGGCCACACAACTACAGTACCCCCTTTTAGAGATCTGGCTTGAACCTAGGTCTTCATAATTCTGATGTGAATTATCTATCCATTAAGACACATTGTCACTGAGGAGGTCCTTAATAAATGTTTGTTGAGTTGAAATGAATGGAAAATAACAATTCTGTGTCAAGATCAAATGAGTTAATATTTATAAAGCACTAAGCATAGTACCTAGCACATGATAGGCACTTAATAAATGCTTGCTCCCTTCCCCACCCCTTTCCCTCTCCCCTATCCCTATATTTGTAAGAGAAACCCACTATTCTTCCCTAACAGAAATTTCCAGTTGATTTTCCCCATATATCCTCTGCTTTGGTTGGGGACTGAAGATAAAGTTTGTCATTATTTCTTTGTATCTCCAGTGCCTAACACAATCCCTTGTGCATCATAAGCAATAAATATTTGTTTAATTAAATAAGGGTGGAATGATTCCATAGAGATGAGAACAAAACAATTTACTCAATTGCCAATAAATATGGCACATTCCAAATATCACTAAACATGAAAACAAGTTCTAAGAGGACTAGTGTTTGTTTCAATATGGCACCAACAATGATTCAAGTTCAAAAGGGTACATGGAGCATCAGAGACTCCTGATTAGATGAAGTTTTATTTATTGCTTTCTGATGACCTCTCTGATGTCTTAGAGAGAATTTTCTAGACTTCTTTAGCCTCAAGGAAATGTACACTGGAAGCAGAGTGTATGAAACAAATAAGGAGGAAATAATTGATCAGAGTCCTTGAAAAGCCTGTAAGGATATTAGAATGTGGTATGTGAGGCATGCACACGGTAGCTAAGAGACAAATTAAAGGAGATGAGTCTAGCAGCTGGACAATTTTTGCTTCATTGCTACACTCTAAAGTTGGCTTGCAATACATTCCTTGAAGCTGGTATTCTGCTACACATTTTAACCAAGCAGCATTCCCAATGGGGCATACCTCTGACAACCTCTACATACCAGCCAAAGGGAAAGGGAGAAAAAAAAAATCACACTCCTCATACTGGAATAAAAAACCAAAATCTTTAAATTGCTATGACTAAGAAAACATTAAAGCTGTCTAGAAGATAGGGCCTTGATTTGTGATTTTCCTTTAACATTCCTCTCTTGGTTTCTGCTTTATAGAAAACAAACTGGGGCCAAGGGAGGCTCCTTATTTTCTAGTGTGGAATAGCAAGAATCTAAGTTCATTACTGATAGTGACTGTTCCATTCTTCAGATTTATGTCTTCAGTGCTTAACAAAGAGCCTGGCACTTAGTAGGTTTTTAAGAAATATTTGTTGATTGACTGATTTATAGCAAGTGGACTTGTGAGTACATCGAGAAGGGAACACTCAGATGAAGAAACTCCTGCCATTTTGTGTGGCATTGTTGTTATTTCCTTAAATTATGGTAGTATATAAATCCTGCCCAGAAGCATTTTAAAATTACACTTTAAAGAATATATTATGGTCCCTTCTGCTCTTTAGAGTTAATGAACCCAGAATGCTTCGTAGCCTACCAAAATTTTGTAGTTCAAATAAATTCATTTGATGTAAAAATTCACCTTAAAATGAGTCTTTCGTCTGTGGAATATATTATGCTTTAAATTGCCATTAGAATATCCACTTTAATAACTCTAATCTGAAGAAATAAACTTCTAATTATAAAATATTTAAATCAGATGCAGGTAAATAAAAGATAATGCTACTCTGAATCCAATAGATGTGTTCTTTTGAGTGATAAAGTTAATATTGTAAATATCAACGCAGGGTAGCAAATACCAGCCACTAGTTGTCTGGCACTGTTCCCAGGGGAAGTAGATGAAAATCACTAGAAAAATATCTCCATGTAAAGTCCATCTTCTTGTTTCCCTTTGTAGTTATCCATTTGCCTGTGAATGTAAATGCTTCCATAAACATGAGACAGCTAGATAATGCAAACAGTTGAGTGTTATTGGTATTTTGATAGTCTAAGGATTATAATAACACATATTTTTAAATTATATTCTGTGGTAATTTTCTCTAAGACTGTGTCATAGATAACAGGCATCTCTGCAAATATTTGGATCCTTGAAATTAGTGTAATTGCTGGGATTTGTATGCCAGATATGAGATTATATGATAAACATATTTACTATCACTATTTCAGGGCATGAAAAGAAATTTTGGTTCTATAAAGTTAAGTAAGTTTTTTTAGTGTTCTTAAATATTAAACATAGAATTCTATTAATTAGAAACATTTAACACATATTACTTAATGAAAGTGGTTTCTTTATACAGTATTCTTAACATATTTTGATGAGGAAAAAAAGAGAAATAAATATAAAAGTACATACTTAAAATGAAAGTGATGAGCAGAGGAAAATACAGGATATACCTTGCTGTGACAGTTACTTTAAAGAGTATGTAATACAAAAGGAAGAGAATCCAGAGGAGAGCTGAAATGAGGGTGAGGCAACTAAAGCTGTCACAAATTGTAAAACTGAGAGGGACTGAGGGCAATTGAATATTTAGCAGTGTAGAAACAGTATTTGGCAAGAAAATGTATTTGGCAAGATAGGCTTGAGTCAACTCCTTCCATCTACCCTACCTGCTTCCTCCATTATGGGTACCTTCCCATCAGCAGCCTTATATCCTAGATTCCCCATGTCACTACAATGGATGAGGTGGCATCCTCTTTCCTTCAATTAAAAATATGCTTCAAGTTCCATGTCTAAGGTATAGTTTGTGGTACATGACACCAGGGGCAAAAATTCCTAATTACCAGTTGGGTCCAGAAAAAGAATTGGTAATGCAAGCTAGAATGCAATCAGTGGAATTATCTTGGCTAGTGGCGACTCAGGAAAGGCAGAATATTATGTTTCTTGGGCAGATAAGTGAAGTGTGGGTATGATGTAGAATACAGTACCAAAGAAAAGTGAAAAACAAGCTCTTCTATCCTCTAGACTATGGAAAATACTTTGCTGCCCCTACTCTGCCCTTGAATAGAACAGCTGAGGCACTCTGCTTTATTATCCATTGTGAGATACTCAAGTGGAAATGTTTGATTTTGTAAGTGATAAATTTTGTTGTTTTCCTCACTATCAAGATTGATTTTTTTCAGTTAAAAGCCATGTGTTCACAACTATAGCTGTTCTCAGTAGTTTTACTTTCTTTAAGCTTTTGTTTGGCTTTTAAAGATGAGATTGAATAGCTTTGGGGAAAAAGATGTCTTAGAGACAGTATTCAACATTGATAGGCAACTTATTTTACATAGTCACATCAAATGTTAGCAATGCAAATCCTGTATCATCAGCACATTTTTATATGTCTTCGATTCCCCTCCAGGCATTGTCAAATGAGATTTCTTTCTCTCTGGACCTCCATTTCTTAAGCATTCTACTACATGTCAAAAATATTCAACCACATATGCCTGAAACCATTACTCCTTGCTAACACTGTGATAATCTTGATAATGATTTTGATTGTAATAGGGTAATGGAATTTGTCTTCAAAAGTTACTCTCAATGCTAACAATTTCTAGAAAAGTTAGAAATTATGCCTTGAAAATGAGGGCATATCCAAGAATATGAGATGAGTATGTGAGCAAAGCAATTGTGATAATATTCATTTTCTTGCTCTCTTTAATGTTTATCTTAAAAGTCAAGTTCAGAAAATTAATTCTAGAAGTTTTAAGTTTTGTAGATGTCTTTTGTTTTTATTACAGGCATTTGCCAATATATTCCCCATACCAAGACCTCCTTTGTAACAGAGAAAGTAAGCAAAAACAACCAACATATCAACTTCGTTTGACTACATATGCCATATAAAACCAAGTTTACTTCAAGCACAAAATCTTTTATTTTAATTTGATGCCACAGATACACATGCATATTTTAGTCTTGTGTGTGTATTTTGAAGCACCCAGGTAATATATGAACCAAAAAAAATTAGAAATCTGTCATCATCATTTACTACATATATATATATATATATGTATATATATATATATATATACATATATATGTATATATTACTTTTTTGCTTATTTTCTTTATTTATAATAAGCATATCAATAATAAAATCATTATAGGATGTAAACTAACAAAAATAAAAAGATAGTTTAACTAGAATTTTAGTTGAGACTACCTTACAAATTTCTCTTTTCTTGATTCACAGTTTTCTTGGAATTAATATTTATTTTTAATAGTCATAATCAATACCATAATCATAGTAAAATTAGAGAAAATGGCACCAGCATTCATTTTATTTTTATGCAGGGATTCTTAAGAGTGGGTCTGTAAAATTGTTTTTTTTTAAATACATATCTTAACTATATTTCAGTAAAATTGATTTACCTTATGATCTTATTATTTAATTTACATATTTAAAACATTCTGAGAGGTCTATATGTCAAAGGAGTATGTGGCACACACACCCACACACACATAAGATAAGGATCCCTGAACAATGGATTTGGAATAAGCAGATCTGGATCTGAACCCAAACTCTGCCATTCACTACCTATATGACCTTGATTAGGTCACTTAAGTAAGCTCCCTTGAACTTAGCTTCCTCATCAGTCAGGAAAATGGGATAGTTGGAACTGATAATTTCTGAAGTCTGTCTAGCTCTAAAATACATTGATCTTACAAATATACAGTGATCAACTATAAGGAACTCCCTCCATGGAGCAGATAGCTGTGTGTTTATTACTTACTACCTTAAGCCCTTGGGCAGGTCTGCACACCATACGTCCCATGGGCCACTTGTGGTCTGCCAAAGGATTTCAGGCAGCCTACAAAAAATGTAAAGGATGTAAAAGAAAGAAAAGATGTGTTGAGTCTTTCTCCATACCCCACCCAACCACCTTCTCCTAGTCATTATTTTGCCCATCATGTAACTTGGCTGGGGGGTTGCCACTGCTCACCCTTTCCTGTTTGTCACATGACCCTCGGCAACCAAACATCATCAGTCTGTCTTTAGTCTTAGAGGAGCAAGAGTCTTACCTTTTTGGTGTGTTTTTGGTTGTTACTGGCATTGAGGAGGGAGAAAGTGAGAGCAGCCATGGGCTAATACAACTGACTCACACTATGTGATGAGTGGCAGTAACTCAAGGGCTTCTTCCCCTCCCTCACTACACAGGCGCCCTCCAAGTTACATGAGTATCTGGTGCTCTCTCTGAGATCAACTGCTCAGTTCAGTATTTCTTTTTTTGTGAGTAGTTGCTGTGGAGATTTTTTGGTTCTAACATTAAAGTTTGTGGGGTGACTTTGTAAAATGAGTGATAAAAAAGAAATGGAAGCTCAAATCAGCACATAGAGTGGACAAATAGATACTTGTTTACTTACCTGAAAGACAAAATACTGTGCCTTGTTTGCTGAGAAGTAATAGCCGTTCTGAAGGAATACAATCTTTGTTGCCATTTTTAATCAAAACATCCTGACTTAAGCAAATTGAACACCTATGAAAAACAAATTAAACTGTCCAAAAATCTCAATAGGAAACAATGTTTTTTTTAAGAAAGTAGACTCAGAAAATGAAGTGGCTACTAAGATTATTTTTCAAAATTCTAAAGAATTGCTGATACTAGGAAGTCTTTTACTGAAAATGACTTCTTAGAGAAGTGTTCACTGATTACAGTTTCTTGATTATATCCTGATTTTTTAAAAAACAATGTTTTTGAGAAATAGTTTAATCGTTAATTATACCTTTACTTGGCAAGTGAGCTGCTAAAAACCTACCTGTGGCCCAAAGAAGTTTAACCTATTTTAATTTTGGACCCTACGTACTGCAAGTTGTGCAGGCCTGTCCTAGGGGATTACTTGAATCACAAAGAGGTAAGGTTGCACAACTAGGAACTGTCAGAAGCAAGATTTTGAGAAATCTTTCTAACTCAATATCTAGCACTTTTTCAACTTCTTCATGCTGTCTTTTGAATGAAGTTTGTTCAAAATATATTTGCATGCAATTTAAGACTTATTATATGACAAAGATTTTCTTTTTTTTCTTTTTTACACTACAATGTAAACCCTTCAAAATGTTTGAATTAACAGACTATAGCTGCCTTACTGTTCTGCTATATTCTAACATAATCTTGCTATGCTAGTGATTTGAAAAATAACATATATAAACCTATTTAACAAAAAACAAATTGTAATAGACTTTCTGAATACATCTATTTTTTTTCCTTTAGAGAATTCATCACAGTGAATGAGGGAGGGAAGGAGAATTCCCTAAAAACTCAGAATCACATTTGTCCATTGTGGACTAGATTCCCCTACAGCTTTTATTCTTCTTTCTATTTTCTTTGGTATTACTTTTTTCTTTCTACTCCCTATAATCCCCTTTTTAACTTAACTCTGCTGGTTTGTGTTATTATATTACTTGAAATATCAAAAAATATTTCATTGAAAAAATAATGTATTTTATTATTTTTCAATACTTGAAATGAGTTCCCTATTGAAATCTTTAGGGGAAATGTACTTTGGAAATCTCATGGAGTAAGCATCCTTTTATCTTTCCAGTACTATCCAAACTAGCCCTTTACTCACTCAACTGCTTGAACTGCCACTCTTTTGATACTCCTTCTGCCAAAATAAAACTCACATAGCTGATAGCAGCAATTACACTGTATACATGCCTCTAAGAAGAGAGGCATAGTTATAAGGGAGAGAAACACTTATTTTCAACAATCAGCAAATGTTAATTTTCTTCCTATTATATTCCATATATGGCATGGCAGGATGTGCATTTAGCTCTTGTCCATAAAAACACACAAATGTGTTTCTATGTATATATGTTAATGTACAAAAATATAAATTATGTGTGCATATATTTACATGTATGTATGCATGTGTGTTGCACATAGCTTTGGCTAGACAATAACACTCTTGAAACCAGCCCCCTTTGTTTTCATTTTCACATATTTTCATTTACTTAGGATATTGTTTTCATGCTTATCCTTTGTATTTATAACAATTTCAGTCACTCTTAAGTAGTCCCTGCTTATTTCTGATATTATCATGTCTTGCTCATTTTTGAAAACAAAATAGCACACACACACACACACACACACATACACACACACACAATACTTTAGTTTAGCTTACATACCCTTCTAGCATCAATCTTATTTTTCCCCTTGATTCCAAGTTTCTTCAACACCTTTTGTCTCCTTTTTATTTTTTTTTTGCTTTTCCCCATCACGTGTTGTTTTCCCCAACATTCCTTCCAAAGCTAAATCATGAAGATCGCCAAAACCATTTCCCCCCATCTAAATACAAAGGATTTTTATTTAAATTTGTTAGTCTCTCTAAAAAAATTAGTACTGTTGACTAACTCCTTGAAACACCCTCCTCTGTGGATTTTTTTTTTTTTTGGACACTGCTCAGTAATGACTTTCCTTCTACCTGTCTTACCATTCCTTATTTTTGTTCTTTGATCCCTCTTCCTCCAACTTGCTATGGGACATGATGAAATCCTCACCCTCTAGTGTCTTTTCTCTGTATTCAGTCTACTAAAGGAATCATCTTGCTTCCTATTTTCAAGTGCTACTTCTACACTGGAGACATCAAAATTAACTAGTAGTTCTTCATCCCCAAGTTCTTATCCAAGTTTCTATCCCATATTTGCAAGTGTCTATGATATATTTTTGTGCAAAACTAACATCTATTTCCCATGATCACCCCCAAATCAGTTTAGCTTCCCTTCCCAATCTAATCATCTCTTTTTTTAATGACACCTTTACTTTCTCAGTTTACTGGACAAAGAGTCTAGGAACCATCTTTTACACATCTGTGCTTTTCATTCATCACATCCAGTCAGAGCCTATGTCCTGTTGATACAAATTTCAGAATTTAAATTCATGCCTGTCGTGAATTCATGCCTTCCTCTTCCATCATCCAATCCAATCCAATAAACATTTATTAAGCACCTCCAATGTGCAAGGCACTGTGCTAAGCACTGAGGATACAAATTATAAAAAGAGACAGTCTTTGACTTCAAGGAGCTTGCAATCTACCATGGGGAGACTACATATAAAAGGAGGCAGGGAAGTGGGGGGACACCAGGGCTACCTGACATGAGGACACTCTTTGTTTGGTGAAGTTGAAACAAGGCAGAGCAGCAAATGCAGAGTGGAATGAGCCAGAGTCCAGTTTCCACCCTTTATGAAGGAAGTAATTAGGAGGAGTTTAGTATTCCACTCTCTAGTCCTCCAATTAGAGGAAAGAGGAGACTAAGAGAGGTCAGTCAAGGCTTGAGTTAGCAACATTTTGATGAGATTAGAGGTGATGAGCTCAATCTGGGAGGGACATCTTATTTGAGTGAACTGAAATCAGGCAGAGCAACAGATACAGAGCAGAGTGACACCTCCATATAGATGTGAGCCTCCATTTCTGCTTCTTAATTTTTTTTTTACCTCTAGTTTCTTTCTGCTTCAGTGCAACCTGAACAGTGTTGTAAAATTATTCTTCTTCAAACTCTATTTTAATGATATTATTACTAAAGTATACCCTTTTTTTATTTGCCACATGGAACCTAAATTGCTTTTCTTAGGTCTAAGGTTGACCAAAATGTGGACCTATATGTTTTATTAAACCTTATCTTCCATTATTCAATAAACACTTGGAGTACATTTACTGTGTCCTACACTTCTTTCTATCAAGCACTGAAACTAACATAGTGCTTTATACATACCAGTTGCTTAGGATCTGTCTGTTGATTGACCAGTTGTCTGAATGCTTTATTTATCACAGTCACTGAACCTTTGCAGAGTTCCTTCTTCATGCTCAACCCCCATCACCTCTACCTTATTAAATAATTCATTTATTCACTATGTATGTATATAGTATATATAAAGCTTTAATTTAGGTATAGTTACAACACTTAGCCAAGATGCAGCCCTTGCACCCTTGGAGATTGTAGTTTTATAGGAAGATAACACACATATGAATAACTGAGGCATCCAAGTTTCCTCCCCCAACTGCTAGGCCAGTATGCATCTCAAGCCACAGAGCCATTGTCGAAGACAGAAATTATTGGGAGAAAAGATCCACCTTCCTTATCACTGTAAGCAAAAATCGTTATATACCTGCCACCAAGAAGAAGATAATGCAAGTGGCAGCACCAACCCATAGTGCCACTCATGCTTCTGGCCTAGCCCTCACAGCCAACATCCAGGAAACTAACTCCCATAGAGTAGGGGCAACCACCCCCACAAACTACTAATCAACTGCCACTCACAGGGCAGGAAATCCTGCCTAGTTGAAGCATCAAGGCAACCTGAGGGAGAGAGTATAGCCAGCATGTGCCTGGCAAGTCAAACCACCACCACCACCACCATGATCACTTTGACCACCATTTCCCCTCAAAACCCAATGAGGACAGCCTGGGAACCTGGACACAAGAGTCTTTAGCAAAGCCATACTTCCTGTCAAATGCCCATGGGCAAAATCCTGGGATGCAACCTTTGTGAAGATGAAGCCTGGCAACTGCTCCTGCAGTAGCCACAGCTACTGAAGGTACAGAAAAGAAAATTCTTACCATCAGTCACTAGGCATATTGAAAGCTTCAACATGAGAAATTGATAAGATTTTGAAAGAAGAAATAATATTAAAGAAGAGACCTTAATATCTGCTTTGCTGCTATACCCTAAGAACCATGGGACTTTTCCATCTGACTTGAAACTGAAACCTTCCACCTATGTTGTCATCCTCCATTAGAATGTGGGATTGTTGAAGGCAGGAACTGTTTTACTTTACTAGTTGTATCTCTAGTGCTTAGCACAGTGCATTACCTATAATAATTACTTAATATACACTTTTTTATTAATTCATAACTACAATATACAATTCTGCAATTAGTAAATAATGTCAGAAATGTGAATATTCCTGTATATATATATATATATATATATATATATATTATATATATATATATATATATATATACATGCAGACAGAGAGAGAGAGAGAGAGAGAGAGAGAGAGAGAGAGAGAGAGAGAGAGAGAGAGAGAGTGTTAAATACTGGACCTATAATTTCATCAGTGAAGGCAGCTCTGGGTAAAGAACTTTCTCTGCCAATGCAAATTGATACTTTTTCTGCAATTTATCATCAGGAAGAATAGTTTCCAACACTAAGAAGTTAAACGACTTACCCAGAGTCACAAAGTTTGTGTGTGATAGGTGCAGGACCTGAACCCAGGCTTTCCTCATTTGAGGAAAGTTCTCTATGCAGTAGAACAGATGCCTCTCAATATGTTCATTTAAGAAGTTACATAGTAAATTATTACAAAAGGTATGAAAAGGAAGTACTTGTTCTCTGTTTCTCCAAATACTCAGTCATCAAAATTCAAGTTCCATTTCTTATATTTAGCCTCTTCTAATAATGAAGGCCCCAACTGATCTCACCCCCCTCTAATTCTTTTTGCACACTACGGCAAGCACTCTTATTGCCTTATTCTCTAATTGCCCATACACATAACCTTATACTTTGTTAAAGCAAAACTGCCTGAGCAGGATCCTCTTTCCCTACATCAATTTAAATGAAATCAACACAGAGAGGCAACACTGGTCAAATGCCATAGTCATTATTAGTATCATACTGTCAGAGCTGAAGGAAGGATATTCGTTCCTATTAATAACTGATAAACTGTTTCTAGATAAGGTACTTTGTCCAGGTGATTTGATTGGGAATGTGTTAGAGAGATATAATGTGTCAAAACCAAGTGTATCAAAAAAAACAAAACCTCCTTCTAAATAATTCTGATGCCCATGTACTATCAATAATTCTATATTACATACTGATGGTCTTCTATGGGCATATGGATCGATTGAGTAGACATTTATTAATCACCTATTATGTTCCAGGCACTGTGCTAAGCACTTTACAAATATTATCTCATGTCATCCTCACAACAACCCTGGGAAGTACATGTTATTATGACCTCTATTTTACAGATAGGAAACTGAGGCAGTCAGAGGTGAAATGACTTACTTCCACAGGATCACACAGCTGTTAGGTATCTGAGGCTAGGTTTTAATTCCAGGCCCAGTGCTCCCTCCACTATACTATCTAGCTGCCATGCAAATATGGAGAAGCTTTCTTTGGGCAGTAATGACATCTTATATTTCTTTTCTATTGCATGATTTTATAACATGATAAGAAGACTAGAGCTATGCATAGGTTTGGAGATTGTTGACCTTCTCTATCAGTTCTCTATATTTTGAAAGTTTTCTGTTTTTGTTCCATGTAGTTTGAAGATTATGAGGTATGGAAGCATCTATTAAAAGAATGTTCCAAGTTTTTGTTTTCCATATTATTATGGGATCATAGTATGGTACAGTAGACAGAGAACTGGATTTGAAGCCAGTGCATGTTAGAGGCTTTATGACTGTGGCGAAATCACTAATCTCTCAGTACTTTAGATTTAGGTAAGTCTCTGGATTCTGAGTTGCAGTGAGGCTGGTTTGCTTTGGTGGATGGAGTTTCCTCACTTGGAAATTTATTACAGCAGTGAAATCATGGGTCCAAACCTTTCCCCATAATCATCATCACCACCGCCACCATCATCAACATCCTCGTTTTTATCACTGTTATTAGAATATGGGAACAGGAGGGTACATACAACATCACAGTTTGTTTCCCCTATGATTTCTTTCCCATATGGGGAAGAAAAAGTGTCCCTTGCCCCTAAGCCCTCACCTAAACTGTATCCAAGCTTGCAATTAGAATGGATTGTGAATTTCTGAACCTACCTTGCATAAGATGCAAGAAATCTCCTGAGGTGATAGGAGATAAAATGGGAGCAGTTTTGAGAGCCTTAGGCTAGTGATATGAAACTATATCATTATAGCAAATAATCCAAAATGCAGAAAAATCTATTCCATTTAACTATTAAAAAGCTATTTCTGAGATAGATTATATGTGTATGTATGTATGTATATCCCAAAGTCTATGAGTTGAGAGTTGGAGCACTTTCATGAAAATCTCAAAGTATGTTGCTTTTTATCCAATATTTTTGGAAATGCTAATTGCCATGGATATCTCTTTCCCAGGCTAAACTTGAACATTCTCAAGTACTTCCCACCTCATTCATTCTAAGTTCTGCTTTAGGACTCCCGCTTGGACAATCAAAGGCAATGTAAAATTTGTTTAAATTCATTGCTGCATTGTCTTCATTCATCTGCATGAGCACATTTGGGAGCAGTAGGATAACAGAGAAACTTCTTCATTATTTAATGTGTCAAAAGCAATCAGAGCTACATTTGAAAAGCCCCAGTCCACTCTGTTCCACTTTCTCTCTGCTCAGTGACACTGACACAAACCCCAGGAGATGAATTCAAAGTAGTTCCATTACATGTATCTGAAACTGACTCAAAGAATCAGGAGTAAAATCTACCCCATCACTACCATGACCATCAAGAAATAATAGAAACTGGAGAAAGAAGAGAACTCAGTCAGAACAGGTTTAAAAAAAATCACATGGGGATTTACAAATTAAAAGAATGCAATGTTAATTGCACAGATTTGAACATATGGTCACCTCAATTACAAAAAAGAAACCTAATTTGTCAGTAGGTAAAGAGAAATAATGATGGAGCAATTATCCATCTGAACTTATTTCTTAATTTTCTAGACAAGACGGCTAATGATGTCCATTTCCTGGGTTCCGCTGGCATTACAATAATTAAAGGTCATAAGAGAATATTTGTCTCAAGGAGGCAGAGAGTCAAAATGGTAAACTCAGAATATAAACCTGAAGTCTAATATGAGCACAGGTTCATGGTGCAGAACCAGCAGTCCAGAGATTTTTATAGCCCCTGTGTTAATCACAGAACTTACTCTGTTTCATAACTGTAAACCCCATTAACCAGCCATGATTGGTAGTTTTATAATCTAGGTATTGAGTAGAAAGCTGAGAATATGTCAGATGAGATTACCTGATCTCATTACCTAAAAACTGAGGTGTCACATAATTATGAAAAGTTATTTTTAAAATTAATTTCCAGAATCTTAATCTGGTTTCACAGGCAGAGAAGCCATGCATGGTAATTGACAAGATAGAAGTCATGTGATGTGAAAAAGATGTTAGTCAGTACCGAGAGAAGAACTCTTATCCCTATTGCCCTAACGAACCATGCCAAAGGCATTTCACTGAGGAGACTGAGGCACAAGCTTGAAAATTCAAAACCCACATGACGGAGAAAATGTTTTCAGGAATAAGCTTCCATTGGAAATAAACAGTGTGTTTTTCAAGTTTAGTTTCATGACAGATGATATTATGCTGGTAGGTTATAAAGTATAGTCTCACTTGAGTTGAAAGACATTTTTCCCCTTCAGAGGCACATGAGAAAGCCAGGAAAAAAGTTTAAATGGTTCCTTGTAATCCACCTTTGTTGTTTGGGTAGAGCTATACTCATAATAAACTATATGTTTCACAGAGTTTTTGCGGTTTGGGGACTACTAAAGCAACAATTTCCCCCTCAACAGTAAGCATTTCTGACTGTCTAGATCTAGGACTATATTGTATGTCTTTAAGTAGCAGCAAGCAGTAGACTGATATCTAGTCAGAAAGTATTGAAAGTATCATTTTACTTTTGTGAAGGAATAGATGAGGAAAATAGAACTTGCTGAACAGACTTGCTCTTTTCCTAATAGGACTATTCTTTTCAACACATGCACCTTCTCTCCCTCTGAGATTATTTCATTTCCAGTTTCATCAATATAGCAAATGAATCCAAGGAAGAGATTGAGATTTTTATCATTTTTCAATAGAAGTGTTAATTGGAAGAAAGACAATTCTTGCCTTATATCTTTGCATAGATTGGTAGAATTTTTTCCCCTGCAGAAACCTGTGTTACAGATTTATTCTTGCTCAGCCCACTCACTCTTTTATTAAAAACCACAAAACGTGGATGTGAGGAACTGGGAAAGAGAGGAACAAAGACTCTAGGAAAGAGAGAAAAGAAAGCAACTTTCATTTGACCAATATTCCTAGAGAGATAACATAGCCACCTCTTATTTCCCAATAACATAGGAAAGAAGGAAATACTTATTAAGCATTTCCTATGTCTGCCTGGAATTTTGCTAAGCAAAAGGGATGCATATACAAACAGAAAGAAAGATAATCCCTACCATCAAGAAAATATTATAAAATACACACAAAAGATAGCTGTTAAGGGGACAAAATTGGAAGGTGCTTGGAATGGAAGCGTTGTTTTGCAATCAAAAAATTGAGAAAGAGGGACAGCCCAGAGAGTCTTTCAAAAAAAAAAAAAGGAAACTCCAGGAGAAACTCACCAATGGGAGAACTGGAGCTGGGACTAATGGAGGAATATTCCAGAGTGAGCAGGAAGCAGGTGTGAAAAACTGCTTCAGGGAAAGGAAATCCTAGATACTTAGGGAAGTTTCAGGGCTAGCCAAGGAAGTGATGAGTGTTTGGAGTCCAGAAAGTTAGGGACAGATCCAGGAGAAGGAAGGTTCTTAGTTCTTTTTTTGACTGGCATCTCATTCTTCGAAATAAATAAATGAAAAGAAACTTAGAAATACCAAATGTGAAAAACAATGCAAAAATCAAAACTAGTTACTCATGTTATGAAATTCATGTCTACCTTGTTTTTGATCATTTTTAGCCATACAAAATTCAACATACAGCCCTGTAACAAAAAGAAACAAATTGAAACCAAACCTGCTTCTCAAATACCCAAATGAAGATCAATTCAAATATGATATCTGTTACCTCAAGCTGGAATTTAGAGATTTATTTCCTTACTTTCTGAAGGAAAAACAACACAGAAACCAGTGGGCCAATTTGTTAAAAATTTTCTGAAAGTAGAGCACTGTGTTTCACAGTATAGCCATTATTTTGAGAAACAAAGGCATGTACCATGTGGAAAACATTAGTACCTCCTCCTGGAGTAAAGGATATTTTCTGAATCGTTTTATCCTATTTGCAGATAACAGATGACTTATGGGTTTCATAGATGTATTCAATGTGGCCTTGGTATCTCCACAGCATTGTGTACAGAGGCTACACACTATGTCTGTTTAACATGCTCTGTTCAGAGCCCAGGGCAGAGTTGATAACCTGCCTCTGACTGCAATAAATGTCTTTCCTGGATTTCCTTCTATTTATAGTAAGGAGGATGTAATATCTGAGGATATTAGCCAACCTTCAGTACCTATGATAGTGCTTTGAAAGCTATAAATATATAATAAATGTTGGTTAAATTGAATTGAATGCACATGTGTCTTTATGTATACATGCATGTACTTCATTTGTTTCTAAAGATAGCCTCCTGGTTAATGTCTACAAATAAGAAACAACTTTAGAAAATGAATACTATATACTAAAGCGGGGAGATTATGTAAGTATGATGAGATGATTTATTATCTAATGACTTATTGATTCTCAAATGGTATGTGATAACATGTGTAGCATAAGCACTGTTCCATTTATTAACATTCAACAAATATTTATTAAATTCCTGTTTTCTGAGAATAAAAGGGAGAGAAATTGAAAATAAGTGGGCAATAACTAGTTTTAGTAAATCAGTTAACTTCTCATTTAAAAAAATACTGTGAGAAGTAATAATAACTTAGTTTGGTTAACATAATATCCCTCTTTGAGAATTGTTACTATATGAAAATATTGACTGGGGATGAGACCCTACTGAGCTCTACAAAATATGTGCAATTGAAATGTATTTGTAAAAAGCAAGTATGTAGTATCTTATTGGAGATTGTACTTGGTATAATAAAGTAATGAGTGCTTCATTCGATTAATTACATCTAATGGTCTAAATGTAAAAATTCCTGTGATTAATAAAATACTAATAGTTGTTTCTTACTCAGGAATATTAGCTCACATTTTGTCTTTAACTATAAAATGTTAAGAAACAACATAAAGACAACATTTAATCCCTATGTATGCATGTGTAAACATACACTGAAGAATATTTATGAATATATATGTTTATGTATATAGTTATAGACATACACATATATGTATGTATGTGTATATATGTACATATACATATATACACATATATACATATATATATATATATACATATATATATCCTTAAGATTCAATGTGTTATTTTTCTTGAAAAGGAAACAGCTAAATAAAAATATACTGAAAATGCTTAAGGCAATGAAAAGAAATTAAATTGATTAAGGGACTTTATAGCATACAGAGGAGAAAAGGATCCCTTTATTTTCCCTTCTTCCCCCTCCCTGGCCTTCCATCCTGACTCCTCATAAAGAGGACTTAAATCTAGTAAAAGGTACTTATTGTAAGTGGTTATTGATTGACTGATTGATTACAGCTAATGTTCAGTAAATACCAGTTGTAACAGCCTGAAGGGTTGTCTAATTTTTAACAATGAATTAACGAAAAAATATTAAGTGCTTATTATAATGCTAGGCACTCTGCTGAGCACTGGGGACATAAATATAAGCAAGGCAGACAGTGCCTAACCACAATGAGCTTATGTTCTACACACATAAAGGGGAACTATAGGGGCAGCTAGGTGGCAGAGTGGATAGAGCACTGGCCCTGGAGTCAGGAGGACCTGAGTTCAAAGCTGGTCTCAGACGAGAGACTTGACACTTACTAGCTGTGTGACCCTGGGCAAGTCACTTAACACCAATTGGCTCACCAAAACTAATTAATTAATTAATTAATCAATTAGAGGAACTAGAAGGGAAGTCATGGTTTAGAAATGGCCAGGAAGTTACCTTCAAAGCCTGGTTAGACAAAATCACACCTATCTCAGGTTTCAATGTAATAAAAACATCTGCCTGATGAGAATGATCAAGAATTCCTTTGATGAGAATCACACTTTGGATTTCATGACCATATCTTTCCCAACTGACCTAAATTGTTTGTTTAAGTGAGCCATGGCTGTATTTTCATTATATTGAAAATTTTTATCAAGAAAACCTTCTGAATAATATTGGATATGAACTACCTAATTTAGACCAAAAATAAAAAAAAAACCTACCTATTGTTAATCATTAGATGTAATATGTATACAAATAATTTAATAGAAGTAAAAGTTTACTATGTATCCTGGTTGATAATGTTGTCAGCTATAAAGCCTGAATATTTATAAAAAGTCACCAAAGCCCAAACAGATTAACTATAGTTGAGGGAATTGTGGGTTACCAGTCCCTCTCGGTATAAGTATATTGAACATGGAAACATTAGGTACCCAATCTATCATGCAGATCAATGCATTTCTAGAGGCATTTTCTATGATAAATACAACAGTTATAAAAATGTATAGTAGGCAGAGGAACAGTTCTTTTTAATGTTAGAGAGAATTTCTTCTAAACTCATTCCAACTATTTTGTTTGTTAGATTTTTTTTAATGCCAAATTTACTTCATTTAATTGAACCACATGATTACGGTTCATGATTATCCAAAATTTTAAGTAAGCCTGTAGATTTTAGGGATGCTGGCACTTTTCTGTTTGTCCTACAACTAGTAGTAATTACTTTAACTTTATAACATGTTGATATTTTATAAAATGTACATATAAAAGAAAATATCCAGTGAAATTGTAAAAGTTATGTTGATCCAAGAGCGAAGAAAATCAATTAGGACACATAGAGGAGTTCATTTGAGAAAGGGACTGTTTTAGTCAATCCACAATGATCTCTTAAACAGATACTATCTTCCAGGCACTGGGCTAAGCCTGGGGATACAAAGATGAAGGAAAAGGAAAGACCAAATAGTAATAATACACACTTCCTTCTGTCGAACAGTAGATGTATTATGCTACTGAACTCTCAGAGTCTTTGGCATCGAGTTAGGTAAACTCTGGGTAAAAGTAAAGTTTTGTACCTCCCTTTTTCCGCATTAGATGCAGAGTCAAGCTAGCCTGTCTACTGCATTACTCAAAGGTACACACACACACACACACACACACACACACACACACACACACACACACGTGTGTGCACACACAAGAAAATAGAGGGAAAAAGGATAGTTTTGTTATCTGTACTTTCACATGTCTATGTTTTGGTTATCTTATCAAGTTTAGGGGAAGATGATGTTACCTTCAGTCCATTTATTTTGACTTCAAGACAAGGATCTACTTTGATATTATGGTGAAAATGTATCCTAACACTCAAATCTAAAACATGGTAATATATTCTATTCTATCTCTGTAAGAACAAACAGTGATTTGTATTAAAACAGTTTTTTTTAACTTTCTAAAAACAGTAATATTTCACTTTATACAGTATTTTAGGTCTTAAAATGACTTAAGTAAAGGAAAATTAATTCAGTTCAACTCAAGAAACACTTATTAAGCACCTATTACGTACAGGGCACTAAGGATAAAAAGACAAAAACAAAATGGGCCCTGCTTTCAAAGAGTTTATATGCTAGGTGGGGGAAGGTATGATGATGGTGGTTGAAATGTAATGCATGCACAAATAAAGATGATGCAAATAGAAAGGAAGTAGGCAGGAAAGAACACCAACAATCCACAAACAGGAAAGCCATTATTGGTCAATAATAATAAGTACTTATTATGCTAGACACTGGGGATTCAAGTACAAAGAATGAACAGTCCCTATCCTCAATGAACTTCCACTATACTGAAGGACAAAATCCTTAATAGTTGCTATAATGATGGAGAATGGAATAAGCGGTGAATGTGGGAATGGGGAGCATCAGCTTTCACAGCTTTTCCTTTCAGGTCTTGGGGAGTTTGAGGTAGAGTTGGGATAGAGTTTGGATCAGATGTAGGGGGTCAATAAATGCCAGATAATTGGGCTTCCAGAGTCAGAATGAACTCAGAATTAGCCTTGGTTTTATAACAGCATCCCAAGATGGCAGGAGGTGAGGTACATAGCCCAAATACTCTTAAATAAAACATGTACTTGACTCCTTATCTCTGAGTTCCTCTCAAAAAAAAAGACTCTAGTAACTTTAGATGGATAGATATGAGTTCTTTAGTGAGTGGAGTGGAATCCTCTAGACCCCAGTATTGAATAGGTGTTCCTTATGTGGAATAGTTTATGTCAGTCTTGAATGTAATTATGAAAATTAGTTCACATTCCCCCCCCAAGATATATAGCTGTATTGACATGAATGAGTAATAGAATTATTTTTAATTCTTTTCCTGAATTGGTGAATGATAGGTGCTATTAGACTCATAATATAGCTTTATTTCTATATTCTCAATATGTAGCATACCTTCACACTCTGTGTGTATTCATCTATGATCATAGAGATGTTCCCGAACCGTGTCTACATACTGCCAAGTATCTGGAAAAAAGAAACATCTGTCTATCTATCTCTAAGGATCTGGATGTCTGTTATCATTCAGCTATAATAAATACAATTTTCGTTTGTATCAATAGAGGTATAATCTCTCTCTCTCTCTCTCTCTCTCTCTCTCTCTCTCTCTCTCTCTCTCTCTCTCTCTCCCTCCCTCTCTCTCTCACACACACACATACACACACTTTGCCTATGAACTAATTTTCTGATTGCCATGGACACAATGTATAGTTGGTACTCTGACAACAAAAAGGATCCCATCATTTTTTTTTAATATCCATAGTCCTTTCTGGTGCAGTGACTCTAAGTTGTCACCTTTCATCTGCAAGTATCATCATCCTCCAGCACCCAGCTTTTGTATCCATGGTACATTCTAACCCACAGCAATGGGTCCCTCCCACCTTCAACCTACCAATTGGAAAGGATGACATTTTTGTGTGATGTCATTTTTAATAGAAATGCTGGTTTTACAAAATGAAAATGACTGGTTAAGTAGATTTGAATGATGCTTATGAGCCTTTTATGCCATTTTTATTGAGTTTTCTTGTATCCTAAATCATTAATGAAGGGAAAAGCAGGAACACTCACATGTTTTATCTCTCATCGTTATTCAAATGGAGATTTTTTTTAGCAGAAAGTGTAAATTGCTGATTTCCATTTTTCTGGAAAATCCATTTTTATAGAACGACCTTTATATTAAGCCATTCCATACACGGGAAACTTTTTTTCTGCTTCTGTGACCACAGCCCTGAAATGAGAATGACCAAGGAGGTAAAATGGAACAGACAGAATTCCTCAAATATTAAACTTTCATAACCTACCATCTGGCATAATGCCAAAACAACTTAGTAGCTCAAGGTCATTGCTAACACATTATTGCTGTTGCTGTATACAATGTTTTCTTGGTTTTGCTCACTTTGCTAATTGAGTAGATGTCAATTTGAAAGTCATCCAATAAAGGGTTAAAGCTAATGATAGTTTAATTTTTTACCATTCTATATGTATTTGAATTTTATAACCATATTTTTTTTAAACTTGGAAGGGCCAAATTTGTCGTCTCATTCACTTTCCATCAAATTCAGGTGCCAAGGACCTCTGTCCTTGTTCTTACAAAAAAAAATTGAAAAGCGCTCAGAATGGGTTGTCAAGGATACTTCTGCCTTTGACCTCATGACAAAAATCTGTCACCACCTAAAGCCTTCAGATTCTCTATGTTTAAGACCTTAGGTGGCTCACACCACAACCTGGAACCCAAATTACCTCTAGAAGAACAAAATGATATATAGGAAAAGCTGACCAGGAACAACAGACCTCTTGATTCTTAATCTATGCTTCCTAAAAAGACAATCAGTTCCACAACTGCAAGATAGTGGACATGCTTCTACATATATCCAGATGGCCAGATATAAATCTCAAGATCCTTGCCAAAAGCTGCTACTTAGTGACCCTACTACCCCACTGTTCCTAACTTTCTTAAAGTGATAAAGACAGGAATCCCATCTGTACCATCCCTGACAGCTGGGTATACTATGTGTTTTCAAAAAGGATGCCTACAGACATCAAGTCATAAATCACTGACACTAATTTATAAAGGAGAAATAATTGGATGTAGGGACATTGTCTGACAACCCTCAGATCATACAACATGATGTAATTATTTTCTCTGAATGTAAGTAATGTTAGCCTGGGTCTTACGTGAACTTATAAGAAATTAATAACTATATTTGGGTTGCTATGAGAAACTCTGATAAAATTTCACTCATCCAGGAAAATTACAAATGCCAGTAACTTAGACATTTGGGGAAGAATCTTTGCAATACAAACCATGCCTGAAATTATAGGCTGTGGTGGAAATAAAACCGAACTGCATGTCAAGAATCATAGACTCTTAAGAAGAAAACTTGCAGGTCATCTCCTCCCAGCACTCCTCTTAATTCCTTAGACATACATTCCAGTCTGAGCTCTGCTAACAAGTTATGCTGCAAAGACAATCTACTATACTCCTCTGGACCTCCATTTCACCTAAAAAATGAGAATACTAGACTAGATTATGGATTCTTAACCCTTTTGTGTTATAAACTTTTTTTTGTCATGAACGCCTTTGGCAATCTAGTAGAACTCTTCACAGATAATATTTGTTGTCTGAATCCACAATAGAAGGAAATGCTAGATTCCCAACTAGAGATTAGTGAAAATAAAAATTTATTATTCATGCCTGACTTCATGAACTCTTTGAAATCTACCTTTGGATATAAGGTCTTTTTCAGATATGCTGTCAAGTGCTTAATGTAGTTCCTGAAGCATAGTGAAAAAAAAAATGCCTACTGGTTGATTCTAAGTACAGTTATCCCTTCCACATGGTGAGTTTCCCCATCACAGTTTTGATATACTGTGCATCAACATAAGAAATTGAATATCATTTTTGGGGGAGCTTTGCAGAAGTCAAAGATAATATGTGAAAGACAGCAAGCAACACAGAAAAAGTTTAGAAACTCAGAAATGCATAAAATATTTGTATGGTATTGTATAATAGCAACATTTTTTATCTTTTAATATCATAATAATTCAGACTTCTTCTCTGGCATGAACAAAAGGCCGAAAAAATTTACACAGATTTTCCAGGGGGTGCCATGTCCCTAAACCCTACAATAAAGAATAATTTTGTATCATGTTGATTAGACATCACTATGCTCTTTTACTGCCCCCCCCAAAATTAGCATTTCTATATACCTTTCTCAATATTTGTACTTCTGTGTAGGCAAAAATTGTTTTGACAGTCTGGAGCAGTAGTTACAAAAAGAGAAGGAAAGGAAAGAAAAAGTTGGCAATTTCAGGTTATCAAACATGTCTGGGCTATTCTATAAAGGTTGGTTAAACATCTTATAAAATTCATTAGCAAACCCATCTGCACAGGGTCTTTTCCAGATGGAAAGCTTTCATTATCTCCCATAATTTGTCATAGTTTAATGTAGGTAATAGTTTTATTTAGAGGAGAGGGAGAGTTCACAGATAAGTATTGTAGAGCAGTACATACAAATCCTTGACATCTTTAGAAGGGCAGGTTTTGCTGTACAGTCAAGTTGAAAAAAATAAGGTGCTTATTAACAATTTTCATGAGACTTGGCATACTACTGTGATTATCTATTTCTGAATTACCAGAGGGTTATTTTTTTTTCTATCATTGCTGGAACTTATTTATTGCTATTGTTTCATTTTTTTTGATGTATCTAATGTTCTAACAGTGTATAGCACATAGTAGGTACTTAAATGTTTATTGGATAGTTACTATACATAATTTTAAAAAGTCAGTCTGCCTTTATGTGAATTATATTTTAAAGCAAACAAGATGAGTCGTTCACAGAAACATAAACATAATAAGAAAGAACTATTTCCAAGCCTTTCTTGATGACCAAAATGAAATCCATACTATCTCAACACTATCATTAAAAGGGGAGAAAAAGCTCTCCTTTTCTTCCTCTGTATGGAACTTATGAACATAGACACTGATTTGAGTTGTCTTCTACATTTGGGGCAAAAGAAATTGGAATCAATAGATTATTTTTCTGGAAAATTGGGGTCATCATATTGACCAGGGAATCATGAAGTATATCATATTTATTTTCATTTCCAAAGACATTTTGGCATTTTGTGGCTAATAAGTGGGTACAGACTGCTAGATTACTATTTGATTACTCTCTACCCCTTCTGCCCCACATGTTTACAATAGACATGCACACAGGTACACACACACACACACACACACACACACACACACATAATCTGTATAGAAACATTAGGAAAAGATCCTAACAAAAGGATAGATTCTGACTCCTAAGTGTCATATTTTCATCTGTTTATAGGATGGTCATGTCAACACTCTCATTCAGTACCTCAGTTTCCAGTGCTTAGTATAGTGACTTGCATGTGGTAGGTACTTAACAAATGCTAGTTGACTAACTGACTTTTTAAGTACTTATCATAGGAAAGAGAAAGGGAAGGCAATAAGTATATGTCTATAGCTATATCACCTATTATGTGCCAGGCCATGTGCTAAACACTTTTTTGGGGGGAGGGGATTTTTTTTTTACAAATATTATCTCATTTGATGCTCACAACAACCTACGTAAGTGAATGTAGGAAGTGTCTTAGAATAAATTTGAATTCACATCTTCCTGACATCAAGTCTAGCACTCTATCTACGAAGCCACCTATAAACCACTATATTAGCTTGATTGTTCTAGTATTACAATAATCCATGATGTCAGATGTATGGACCTCTACAGACCACAACTCCTCTGAGCCTTCATGGAATGTATCCATGAGTTATTATGACTAAATAAATTTATAATCACATAGTCAACTTCCCAGAGATTAGAATCAGCTGAGTAGTACATGAAGTGCCAGGGCATGTACTCAGGATGACTTGAGTTACAATCCAATTTCAGACCCTGACTAGTCATGTGACCCTGGGTAAGTCACTTAACCTATGTCTACCTCAGTTTCTTCAACTGTAAAATGGGAGTTATAAGAGCACTCAACTCTCAGAGTTCTTGTGAGGATCAAATGACATGGTGTTTTAAAAGTAGTTAGTATGGTACCTGACCCATAGTAAGCACTATATAATTCTTCTTCCCTTTCCTCCCTCTTTCCCTTTTATGAATTTAGCAAGGCCCTGAACTTACTCAAGGCCTTTCCAGCTTGGTAGGTTTTGCTAAAGCTTAAACTTTTGTGGTATGAACTTGAAATACAGAATCATCTCCATACCATGAACATTTTTCCAAATTAGGGAGGGTATTCAGTTTCTATAAGGATAAAGAATATTTATACTATAAAAATAGAATTATTTAATCCAAAAATAGAAACTCATAGTCAAAAATTCATTTGAACTTATAGAAATTACAGTCTGTCTCATTATTTTGGCAGTTTAAATAATACTAGGTAGTGATATATAATTTCTTACTGAATATGATATTTGCAATGCTTATCTGCAAATGAGGCATTCTTAAAATAACTTATTTCAGTTTAGAAGTCAAAGTCTCTCTCTACAATACTAAAAACATCAACAAATACCTGTTGAAAATGGGTACATTCAGGGTAACTAGGTGGTGAAATGGATAGAGCACTGGCCCTGAAGTCAGGAGGACCTAAGTTCAAATCTGTCCTCAGACCAAACACTTGACACTTACTAGCTGTGTGACCCTGGGCAAGTCACTTAACCCCAATTGCCTAAAAGCAAAAAATAAATAAATAAACAAAATGAGTACATTCCTAAGAGTATAAAAGAAATGACCTAAGTGTTTACTACCAATGTTTCTGTCTGAATTGGAGAGAAGAAGGAGGCAAAGGTAGAGAAGAACAGAGCACAAAGTGAAACTGATTATGTGAAGAGCCAACCTTGGAACCATAAAGAAAAACATAGGTTCAAGTTGCTACTTCTAACATATATTGGCTATGTGACACGACAATTCATTTAATTTATTCTAGGCAAAAAATCTTTAATAGAATGGATCTCTGGGAGGAGAAAGGACTATGGGGAGGGGAATATGGTGATATAAAAAAGAGACCAATAAAAATGTAAGGCAGTTGCCAAAATGTGTTGTCGGTAGGGACTTTTGTGATCCAGAAATTCTTTATACCACAAAAATTACAAAACCATTCACACACATACCCAATCTCTCTCTCTCTGTGTCTCTCACACACACATGCCCATATATACATATGGATATGTATGTGGGAAGGTGATATATAAATAAATATAAAAATATAAATGTTCATATCCAATTACTTTTTAGATGAATGGAGATGACATTAAATTAGGTGGAGTAATTTTTACTCTAATGATCAATTTTCTAGTTGTTCTTCATGACCCTTAAAGGAACTATAAAAAGATAGTTTAAAAAATAGCACTAATTTCATTATTATGCGACTTGGACACAATTACTTGTGTTTCTTTCTTCCCTTCCTCCCTCTTTTTTTTTCCATGGTCACCAATACCCATTTAAATCTACGCTATAAATGAAATTACCAAACAGACAGATACGCTCCAATGAATGGACTTCCCTTAAATTTGAAATGTTAGCTAGGGTCAAGCAACGTTAGTCAAGGGCATTTAGATAAACTATAAACTATTATCCTTCTGGGGCCAAACTGATGTCTTTTATTATGCCAAAGAAGTTTATAATAAATACAATTCAGGTCTTTTCTTGCCCAATCTTTTTTTTTTCCCCTACAGAGTATAAGCCATGGTTAGTTTGTATAGCTCAATCTCCCTGTAGCCTAGGGATATTCTTGTGTGCTTGGTGAGTCCGTCTCCTACAGAAGTCCAACATGCTGCCATTCTTTTTAGTATTGTCAAGATTCATTTTCTCTAGGGGAAAGAAAGAAATAAATCCTTAAAACAAGTAAAACTTTAAAAGAAGATAAAAATAAGATATCCTCATGTAATGTTGCATTTGAAGGTCACTTTCCAGCATAGGTTCACAAGTAGCAATTCACCCTTCTTATGAATGTTTCTACTCTGAGGTCAGTAACGGCACCTTCAGAGCAGGGCTGTAGACAGGCCACTCAAGTAGGGCATTAGGAAAGAAAAAAAAAAGTAGAGTCACCTCAAGAAAAAGGTAGAGTAGAAAAAGTAGAAAAAAGGTAGAACCTTAAGAAAAAGAAAATCTTTCTAATCCCCCCCTTTTCCCAAAAGGGAAAGATGAATACAATTAATTGCTACAAACATTTATTGACACAGAGGTCCACAGGAAAAAGCGGATAATCTTTTTTTTTTGGAGAATAGTGTGGATTTTCCCTCTATGAACACAGCAATTAAAAAATATTAAGCTCCTATAATATAAAGAGGCTATGGTAGGCAGTATGAGAGATACAAGTTGTGAGAAGACATAGACTCTACTCTCAAATGAGATAATATTTGTATTAGACAGCACAGTACCTGGTATGTAGCTGGTGCAATTTTTTATTGTTTTTAATCATTTTCTGTCGTGTCTGACTCTTCATGACCCCTTTTGGTTTTCTTGACAAAGGTACTGGAGTGGTTTGCCATTCCTTCTCCAGCTCATTTAACAGATGAGGAAACTGAGGCAAACAAGGATTAAGTAACTTGCCCAGGGTTACACAGCTAGTAAGTATCTAAAGCAGGATTTGAACTCAGGACTTCCTGAGAGTCAAGGCCCAGCACTCTATCCACTGTATCACTTAGCTACCCAACTGTTCATGACAGTAAAAGGTGCTATATAAATGTTTATTCCTTTCCCTTCTTCATGAAGTTTAGTATTACACACATATTCACATTATAATAACCTCCATTTCATCCAATGCAGATGGTAGAAAGCTACTCTCAAGCTAACAAAATGTGGAATTCCCTTCCTGTGACTGTGAAAATTTCAACCATTTACCAAGCAATGAATGGCACATAGTTGGGATGTGTGGGATGAAAGCAAATAAACACTGAATCTCATAGGGTGCTTCCTTTCTCAGTTTTTGAGCATAGTGTGTATAGTATCAGTACGAATTGTTCTTTAAAATATTGATAAATTTTTCCTGTGAACCCAGAATCAGGAGTTTGTTTCCCTTTGATACTTGCGTTATAGTTAGTTCTATTTCCATTTCTGAGATTTTTAAGATCTCTGTTTGGTCTTCTGTTAGTTTTAGCATTTTATATTTTTTAAAGACATCCCTCTATTTCCTTTGTGCTGTCAGTTTTGTTAGGATATTGTTGTGTATAATAGCTTTTGATTATTCTTTTTATTTCTTCTTGTTTTGCTGCTATTTCACTTTGATCAATTTCTTTTTTGTTGCTTTGATTTGATGTCCTCTTCTTTTTAATCATATTTGCTACAGGTTTAAGAATTGTTTTAGTCTTTTTAATAGCCAGTTTTTAGTTTTATCATTCCATAATTTTTTTTTCCAGTTTATTTTTCCTCCAATTTTAATACTCTACTCTTTGTGTTTATTTGAGGTTTGTTTACTTGTTGGTTTCTGTTTTTAAATGCAAATTCAATTTATTAATCATCTCTTTTTCTATGTTGTTAATGTATATTTGCAGAGGTATGATTTTTCTCCTTTTGAATCAAATCTAGTTTGTTTGTATTTGCTAGAGGAAAAGTTTGTTGTCATGTAGATGGGGTTAGACAAAAAATGAGACTGAAAAAATGCCTTCTGAAAGGGAGAGATGCCAGAAATACCTGACATCACAATTTATACATAAAATGTTCCCCAAATAAAATTACACCAATTGAGAAGGGGTTGAGAAGAAATTTTGTCCGCTTTCTCTAATTGGCCTGGAAGAACTTCTGTGGAGTAACCTGTGTGTAAAAAGAATGCTTACAGATCTCCTATTTAAAGGTGCATGCATTTTTCCCTCATTGACATACTCTTTATTCTACAAAGGGATTAAGTTGGGACTCTTTTTTTTTTACTTTCTTTTTTTTAATATAAATTTGTTTATTTTTAGTTTTCAACATTCACTTCCACAAGTTTTTCAGTTCCAAATTTTCACCCCATCTCCCCCTCCCCCACCCAAGATGTCATGCATTCTGAACCCCTTCCCCTAGTCTGTCCTCTCTTCTACTCTCTCCATCCTTATCTTATCCCCTTCCCCTTCTATTTTCCTATAGGGCAGGACAGACTTCTGTACCCCATTTCCTGTATTTCTTATTTCCCAGTAGCATGTGAAAATATTTTTTTAAAAACACATGTTTTTAAAAATTTACGTTTCAAATTTTCTGTTTTCCTCCCTCCCCACCCACCCTCATTGAAAAGGCAAGCAACTCAATATAGGTTGTACATGTGCAGTTATGCAAAACATGTCCGTAGCAGACATGTTGTGAAAAACTAACTCCATTTCACTTAATCCTATCCTGCCCTCCCATTTATTCTATTCTTTCTTTTGACCCTGTCCCTCCTCAGAAGTATTTACTTCTGATTACCCCTTTCCCAATCTGCCCTCCTCTCTATCATCCTCCTGTTCTCTTCTCCCCTTCTCCCCCTATTTTCCTGTAGGGTAAGACAGATTTCCAAACCTGATTGAATGTGTATGTTATTCCCTCCTTAAGAGAATAAGATTCACTCATTCCCTCTCACCTTCCCCGTTTCCCCTCCACTGTAAGAGACTCTTTCTGTTTTTTTTGTGAGATAATTTACCCCATTCTACCTCTCCCTTTCTTCTTCTCTGAGTATAATCCTCTCTCATCCCTTAATTTTATTCTCCAGATATGACCCCTTAATCTTCAACTCACCCTGTGCCCTCTATCTATCTCTACATATACATACATATAATTTTTTTCCTCCAACTACCCTAATACTGACAAAGGTCTCATGAGTTATAAATATCATCTTTCCATGCAGGAATGTAAACAGTTCAATCTTAATAAGTCTCTTATGATTTCTCTTTCCTGTTTACCTCTTCATGTTCCACTGAGTCTGTATTTGAAAGTCAAACTTTCTATTCAGCTCTGGTCTTTTCATCAAGAATGCTTGAAAGTCCTCTATTTCACTGAATGACCATTTTTTCCCCTGAAGGATTATACTCAGTTTTGCTGGGTAGGTGATTCTTGGTTGTAATCCTATTATCCTTTGCCCTCCGGAATATATATTCCATGCCCTGCAGTCCTTTAATGTAGAAGCTGCTAAATCTTGTGTTATCCTGATTGTGTTTCCACAGTAGTTGAATTGTTTCCTTCTGGCAGCTTGTAATATTTTCTCCTTGACCTGGGAACTCTGGAATTTGGCTACAATATTCCTAGGAGTTTTCCTTTGGGGATCTCTTTCAGGAGGAGATCTGTGGATTCTTTCAATTTCTATTTTGCCCTCTGGTTCTAAATATCAGGGCAGTTTTCCTTGATAATTTCTTGAAAGATGATGTCTAGGCTCTTTTTTTGATCATGGCTTTCAGATAGTCCAATAATTTTTAAATTCTCTCTCCTGGATCTATTTGCCAGGCCAGTTGTTTTTCCAATGAGATATTTCACATTGTTTTCTAATTTTTCATTCTTTTGGATTTTTTACAATGCCTTAATTTCTCATAAAGTCACTAGCTTCCAATTGCTCTATACTGATTTTTAAGGAAGTATTTTCTTCAGTAATCTTTTGGACTTCCTTTTCCATTTGGCCAATTTTTCTTTTTAGGGCATTTTTCTCCTCATTGGCTTTTTGGACCTCTTTTGCCATTTGGGTTAGGCTATTTTTTAAGGTGTTATTTTCTTCAGTATTTTTTGGGTCTCCTTTAGCAAGTTGACTTGTTTTTCATGATTTTCTTGCATCACTCTCATTTCTCTTCCCAGTTTTTCCTCTACTTCCCTTACTTGCTTCTCAAAATCCCTTTTGAGCTCTTCCAAGGCCTGGGACTGATTCATATTTTTCTTGGAGGCTTTGGATGTAGGAGCTTTGACTTTGTTGTCTTCTTCTGGTTGTATATTTTGATCTTCTCACCAAAGTAAGATAATATAGTCTGACTCTTTTTGCGCTGCTTGCTCATGATCCCAGCCAATTACTTGAGTTTTAAACTCTTTGTTAAGGTAAATCTGCTTCCAATGTGGAGAAGTGTACTGTCCCAAGCTTCAGGGGTTTGTACAGCTGTTTTCAGAGATACTTGGGACCTGTAAATTTTCAGTTCTTCCAAGGTGGTATGATAAGGGGCGAGGTGTTTACTCCTTTCCTGGCCTGTGACACAAGTACTCCTTTCTGTCCATAACTGTGAGGAGGGATTCCTCTTCACAGCCACTACAAGCTCCACCAAGCCAGCGCTCCTCCTCACCCCAGCACTGCCACCCAGAACTGTGGCCCAGATTCAAACACGGGCAAAACAAGAGATTCCTGCCTCAGCACTGGCAAAGAGATCCCTGCAATTCCTCTCTGATCAGCCACTGGGTTCCCCCTCAGTCTGTGGGCCGGAAGCTCAGGAAGCAGCTGCCCCCACCAGGGCCACGCTCTTGGGGAATGAAGCTGAAACCCCGTCTTCCTTTCTCAGCACCAACAGAAACAGACTTTTCCCACTGACCTTCTAAGTTGTCTTTGGCATTCATGGATTGAGGAGTCTGGAAACCTCCACAGCTGCCCGCGATTCAGTCCTCTGAGGCCTGCTCCAGGTTTGCTGCAGCCTGCGTGCCCACGCTGCTCTGCGCTCCCAGCCCAGCGCGATACACCTTTCTAATCAATCATCCAGTTGTCTTGGGCTGGAAATTCATTTCACTCTGTCTTTTTGTGGGTTCTGCTGCTTCAGAATTTGTTTAGAGCCATTTTTTATGAATATTTGGAGGGGTTTGGGGGAGAGCTCAAGCAAGTCACTGCTTACACTCCATCATTTTGGCTCCGCCTCTCTCAGCTGGGACTCTTTACAGATGTATTTGAATTTTAAAAGAGGGTACTTAAACCTTTACCTCTTTGTCAAGTGAGGTAACAAAAAAAACCTAATGGACTACAAAGTTTTGACTAAGAATTTAAATGTTTTTTTAAAACTAAATTCTAACATTTATGCATGTTACTAATTTAGAGGGTTGACATTTTTCAATCAATGGTAGAATCCAGAGCTTTGCCTCTGAGGGATCCGAAAAAATAAACAAGTAAACAAAAAATGTGATCTATGAGAACAAAGGGGCTATATCTTTACACTAGTAAGTGGTGTACTTCCATTAATTTGGTGACTTGTGCAGAATGTATGGGATGAAGAGACACTGGAGGCCTGATCTATGCAGAGATTATTGTAGTGCTCCTAGACTATCAGATATTACATTACCAGAAAGATTCCTGATTCAGAACATAGGCTACATTGTTAAAAAGAGGCAGAATTGTACAACTGTTGACTTCTGAATATATGAGCCACTAGAGGGCTGGCTGACAAAAATTCTTATTAATATTGGAATGGTTGGTCATTTTGATGAGATATATAATCAGTCTGGAGACATCATCTCCTTAGCATAATATACATTTCAAAATGCCTGACATAGTTATGCTTTTATTCTAATAAAGAACTTAAAGGAAATAATTACCATTATTTACTTTTGATATAGAGAGATAGTGTTTCCTAGTGGATAATTTTAATTATCTCATTGGTTTATTGTGTATACAACAGTTAGTTTGAATAGGGTATTTTTATCTTTTTTTTCTAGAAATGAATATACATTTGGTATTAATATGTATATGAGTATATATGTGTGTATATGTATACAAATATGTGTGTATACATGCATATACAAAACTAAATATTTTATTTTAGATGGATAGTTTTGTTGAACATGAATCAAGCATGTGCATTTTATTTTACCAAGACTAAGGTAACCCAATTGAAAACACACACAGGTGATGTATATTTCCCTCTCTATCTTAGATAAAGATATAATAAAAGAGGTAGAGACGTATATGTATGCATTGAAATATGCATATATATGCATATGGTTGTTGTCCTTCATTCTTGAAGAAGACCAAAATGACATCACTATGTTAGAATTAAGGTACAGCATATCGAACTGTTATTTGTCAGACCAGTGGGAGCTTGGAATGCTCTACTACATGTTGGGCACAAATAATCCATATGAACATTTGGAGTGGACATATCTCTATATTTGTGGATCTCACTATAAATGCATATGGTGTATATATGACAAAAATGCACTTTTTCTGAATCTATAACTGTCATTGACATGTTGAAGTCTCTGCAGAAATCAGTTACATAGAACTTTCACCCAAGTTTCCCTGATTCCAAGGCAAGCATTCTATCCACTCCCCTAAACTATCTCTGGCAATACTAGCTATGTGAGCTTGGGCAAATCATTTAAATTATCATCGCCCTAGGCATTTGTCCAAGAGTACAAGTTACAGGCTTCAGGAGATTTCCTTATCTACTTTGATAGGACTCTGGGAGAATTGCCCCACCTCGTAAGTCTGGAGCCAAAATATAAATGTACCAAACCACACACACACACACACACACACACACGCACAATTTTGCTGAATTGAAGATATATGTAAGGTTAATTTTTTTTAAGTGCATATATTGATGTCTAATAAAATTATATAATTTTACAGTCAGGTATGCTATAATGCTTGTTTTGAAAATGGATAGTTGTTCAAATGTGAATATTTTGAGCGTAATGCAAAATTTGAATTTGCTTCTGCTTTATTTCATCCTCAAGAAACAGCAAGAATGCAGAAACCACCATTTCACAGTAACTATAAACTTACAGTCCTTACCAAACCCACTTCCACTTCCACAATCAAACTTTAGGTCTTTGTCAAAGTAAAGTGCTATTGTTTCAGGGACCACAAATAAAAGACACAGACCCAATGAGAGACTTAACAATGAAATCCTACATGATGAATGGATATAACAACAAATCATAGAAGCAATTAATAATTGTGGGAAAGAAAATGAGAATATTAAACAACACAACAAAGTAGAAAAAATAAGAGGGAAACAAAAAAATTGAAAAATGAATAAAAATGAAAGTTGATTCTTTGAAAAGGCTAATACAACTGATAACCTTTAGGTAATCAGATTAAAAAGGAAAGGGAAGAAAATCAAATCAACAAAATAGCAACTGAGCAATGTGAAATCACAAAAAAAGAAAAAAGGAGAATAATCAGAATATTATGCAATTATATGCTAACAAAATCAAAAATGCAATAGATATAGAGGCATGCTTTCAAAAATATAAATGATTGAGGTACAAAATACTATCAGAAGGTGAAACAAATATTTTAAATGACTGAATCTCAGAAAAGAAAATCAGACTAGCTACAAAGGAATTATCCTGTTCCTGATGCATTCACCAAGAAATTCTATCAAATTTTTAAGAACAATGAATACCCATATTTTACAAATTATCCTCAAAATTTGAGAAAGAAAACGCCCTACCAGAAATCTTTTTATGAGAAAAATATATTCTTGGTACCTAAATGAGGCAAAAATAAAACACAGAAGAAAAACTATAGGCCAATTCTATTAATGAATATTTACTCAAAAATTGTAAAGACAATCCTGTCAGACTACATAAATCATTCATGATAACCAGATGGGATTTATATCGGGAATACAAAGATGATTCAGTATTAGGAAACAATCAACAGAATTAATCACAATAAAAAATAAAATATCCAAAACCACATGAACATCTCAATAGATGCAAAAAAATGCAGCATTTTTATGCTAAAAACCCTATATTGCATAGCATAGAAAGACCTTTTCAATTATCATAAAAACATTTCTTTAAAACCAAAAGCAAGCATCATATGCAATGATGATATACTAGAAGCTTTTCTAATAAATACAGGAGTGAAGCAAGAAGATTTTTTTTCTCTCTCTTTTCCTCTCTCTCTCTTTCTCTTTCTCTCTCTTTTTATATACATATATGTATATATATATATATATATATACATATATATACATATATGTGTGTGTGTGTGCATGTATATATGTATGTATGTTTTTTTCTAGAAATCCCAGCAAAAGTAATAAAGGAAGAGAAAGTAAAGATCTACATGTAGGTACAGAGGAGAGAAAAAAACTCTGTTGAAGATATGATGGTATACTTGAAAAATCCTAAAGAATTAGCAAAGATAATCATTGAGACAATTAGTAGCTTCTGTAAATTGCAGGCTGCAAAATAAACCCTCAAAAATCAATAGCATTTTAAATTAATAATAACAAAATATAAAAAGTAAAAACAGGAAAATCTCATTCTAAATAACTACAAAATGCATAAAATATCTGGGATCAACTCATCAAAGCACACAAAAAACTTCTATAGATTCAATCTCTAAGTGTCTTTGAAAGAAGTAAATAGTTGAAATAATATTCAGTACTCGTGGCGAGGCTATGTCAATATATTTTTATTATAAAAAGATTTCTGGTAGGGTGTTTTCTTTCTCAAATTTGGAGGATAATTTGTAAAATATGGGTATTCATTGTTCTTTAAAAGTTTGATAGAATTTCTTGGTGAATGCATCAGGAACAGGATAATTCCTTTGTAGCTAGTCTGATTTTCTTTTCTGAGATTCAGTGCTACCAAAGTTAATTTATACTTGTAATGGTATGTCAATTAAATTACCAAAGGGATAATTTATAACATTTGATAAAATAATAATAAAATTCATTTTGAAAAACCAAACATCATTCTAAGATATCAAGCGCAAAAAAGAATTAAATAGGATTGATGGGGAGCTAATATTTCTAGACTTTAAACTATATTATAAAGCAGCAGTCATGAAAACTAGCTAGTATTGATTAAAAAATAGAAAGATAGATTAAATGAAATTGACTAGAAAGGGGGAAAATAAGAAAAAATGGAACTCAATAACCAAGAATTTGATAAAATAAAAAACATAAGTTACCTTAGGAAAAAAAAAAGATCTTTATTTGATAAAAACCTAATGGGAAAACTGGAAAGCAGGTCTAGAAGAAACTAGGCTGAGACCAGTATCTTACACCATCTTACAATACAGTCTAAATGAATACTTAACCTTAATATTAAAGATCATTTATTGTATATCTTCTGATACAGAAGAAGCTGTGGGTAAAGAGTGGATGGCTTGTACCACCACAACTACTCCATCAGCTCTGGCCTTGTCCATACTCCGAGGCCAGGAGATGTGGATTGCCCAACTTGCAGGACACTTAGCATTAGCCCAAATCCAGGGACAATGCCACTATTTATTGTAGCATTTGTGTATTTCTTAGCCATTTAACATGTTTAAAACTGTACTACCATTTGTATTATATTCCTGTTTTTTGATGGCATTGATGAACTCTTTGAGCATTTGCCCTAATTCTATTTTCTGCATAAGGTCTGTGGTTTTATTGTTCGATTTTCCATTGCATTTTACTTTTTAGGAAGATATATTCCACTTGACAGTAGAATCGACTATGTGTGCATATAATATATGTGTGCATATGTAAAACACACACACACACATACAGACACACACATTTTTGTTGTTCAAGCATTCAATTGAGTCTGATTCTTTGTGGCCCTGTGGACCATAGCACTCCAATACTGCCCATGTGGTTTTATTGGCAAAAAAATTCAAGTGATCTGCCCTTTCCTTCCCCACTGGACTAAGACAAGCATAGGTTAAGTAATTTGCCCAGGGTCATATAGCAAGTAAGTGTGTGAGATCAGATTGAACTCAGTTCTTCCTGACCACAGGCCCGGTGCTCTATCCACTGAGTCACCTAGCTATCATATACATACATATGTGTATACATACATACATACATACATACATACATACATACATACATTTGTGGAGAAAATAGACCAAAAGGTCAGTGTGCTGTGTGTTTTGGAGAAACATGTCTCCAGAAATAGTACCCTTAGAAATCAAAGAAATGTAGCCCACGGGGTTGTATAAATAAAGATAGACTTTCACTCTGATGTCATCTTAAAGGAAGGATTCTGCTATTTTAGACCTCCAATCCCACTTGAATGTTCTGATGAGGTTGACTAAAGACCGCCTTCCCTATCAAGATGGTCTGATGAAATTAACTATAAGGAAAACAACCCACTCAGAACAGACTTGGATGACCCCAAACTTAAGTCATTCTCCTTCCCAAATTGTTTGATGTTCTTTCCCAATTATTCTATCTCCCAAATATGGAAAGCAGCTGAGCAGTCTTACCTATTAGGCTACTTTGGCCACCTACATAAAAGCTGTAACATCTCACATATATGTATTTCCCTCTGTTCTGCAGAGCTTCTATTGACCTGGCAACTGGCCAGCAGTTGGTGCTAGTTAAACTTTTTCATCTTCTAGCCTTGCATCTTGATGTATAGACCTCTAGGGCCCTAGGCGGGAGAAATTACTTTCCAGAAGTATTTCTGGATCTCTGTGCTAAAGGAATTCCCCAACTTATATATGCACCTGTTTTTTCTTTTCTTTTCTTTTCTTTTTTTCCCTCCGTGATACAAAAGCCTGTTTTAAAAAATAAGATTATATTTTCTGGTGATGTTGTATAGTTACATATGAATCTTGGAATATTACAATTTCTAAAGAGTCACAATGGTAGGATACCCAAAAGGCAATGGAATAACATATACTGGTTATAAGCAAAGTATAGCTTAAGAAGTAGCCTGAAAGACATCAATGACATATATGATTTGAAAGAGTGATAGAATAGTTATGGAGCAAGAAAAAACAGATAAGAACTGCAAGTCTAAGAATTGTACCAATATTCCTGGAAATAAAGCTTCCAGCACTTTGGGTAGATTCTCTATGGAGGATTTATTGTAGGAGACAGGCAAGAATACCACATATTGTTCTGTTATGACACATAGTAGCCATTTAATAAATGCTCTTTGGCAAAAAAGTTCAATTGATTTGCCCTTTCTTTCTCCAGTGTATTAAGACAAACATATGTTAAGTGACTTGCCCAGGGTCATACAGCTAGTGAGTGTATGAGATCACATTTGAACTCACGTCTTCCTGACCGCAGGCCCAGCGCTCTATCCACTGAGTCACCTAGCTGCCACACATACATAATCATATGTATGTACATTTGTATGTATGTGTGTGTATGTATACACAATATATGTATATAACCATATACACATATATTCATCCTTACATTTGTGAAGAAAATAACCCCCCCCAAATTGGCTACTGATAGACCATATAAACCACTTCTAAATAAGCATATGTAGCATTTCTATGTTAGGAACATTGTTATTGGTGTGTTGTCCTTTGTACAGATGAACAGGATGAACACTCTCATCTAGTCTAGATTTTTCATGTGTTGATGCATGACCAAGTTTTGTGTACCACAAGATAACTTCTTTGGGTTAAGAATATGGTCAACCATGGAACAGACCAAAGCAAATTTATACACAAATAAATCAAACCTTTTCCACAGTCCTTATTAACTTGGTAGTGCAGCTAGGTGGCACAGTGGATAGAGTACCAGGCCTGGAGTCAGGAAGACTCATCTTCCTGAGTTCAAATCTGGCCTCAGACACTTGTATGACCCTGGGCAAGCCACTAAACCCTGTTTGCCTCAGTTTCCTCATCTGTAAAATGAGCTGGGGAAGGAAATAACAAACCACTTCAGTATCTATGCCAAGAAAACCCCAAATGGGATCATGAAGAGTCAGAGTAGTGTCCATGAAAGTGACTAACCAATAACAATATTAACTTTGTGCCCTAATTAGCAAGCTATGATACCCACTAGGGAATATGCTATTTCTAATCTTTATAATATTTGCAAAACTGATTTTAGATAGACAAATATAAATTTTAATACATTGCAAACATCTCCAGAGAATGGACTATTCTTCATATTTGACCCTTTATCCCCAATGCCTAGCACTACTTTGCATGCTTTTGGTACTTAATGAATTAGATAGAATTGAATAAACAAAATCCATAGTTTCATTTTAGCGGTAATGGCTCATTTGCATCTAGGTGTTCTGTCAGTATTGACTGATTAGTACTATCAGTTCTTCAAAGATACCTGTGAATCCATCCAATTTATATAAACTGCACTCCATTCATTGCTTAGTAGATGGCATTCATGAGTTACCACTCCCAAAGTAAACCAGAGATTGGCAATGAGCTTATCAGAATGTAACTAGGCTGATCCTCAGAAGATATGCACACAGTTTGTTGTTGAACTGATATTCAAAACCCCTCTCGCCTGTCAAAAATGATGTTCCACAGAATTAGCCCTTGAGAACTCAGGATCACCACAAAGCCTGATATATATGTATATATAAAACATGACCATCATTACCCATTGCAGTAATGTCCTATTTGCATTTATTTGGAATCTATTTTATTCTCATGATACCTGTCAAGGCACAATCCCTGTAATAACTGAGTTCTACTTCTTTCCCCACGTTGGGACAGTTGCCCAAAGCCACTAACCCAAATTCAGAACCATTGCTGTTCCCTGGACGCTGACTCAGGGATCCACCAGTGGTAGGGTGGTAGGAGAGTTAGGTTTGTGAATTGATAGAGAAGTATGCACATGCTTACACATAAAAGGACCTCTGATCCCCTAAGCATCAAGGCAAATGAGGAAAAGTATTGATTCTCCCCATTCACACCCTTTCCTTCCTGTTCAATACAGCATCTAGAGACATCTTCATTCTAATCTGGACTTTTCAACACTTCATTACAGAATTATAGAGCTGTGAAGGACCTCAGGAAAAAAAAAATTCTCCATAGCATACTTGATAAATTGCCTTCCAGCTTTTAAAGACCTACAGTGAAGGGGCTCACTAGCTCCCTAAGCAGTAGAAACTAATCCTTAGGAGGTTCCCCCACTGACCTTGGGATGGATTAGGAATCTCTCTAATCTTCAGAAAGATTGCTTTATTTTGCCCCCCCCCTTTATATGACACCTTTATGTGGCTATTGTAGACATCCTTTTTAAATTTATTTCACCCTTTTATATTTGGGGTCAAGGCAGGACCACAAAGTATAGATTCTGTCACTTTTCTTGACCAGCATTCTATAGTGCTCTAGAGTCAACCCTGAGCCATCACTGTGAATTAGTTTTTTTGTTTGTTTATTTTTGTTTGTTTTTGTTTTTGCCAGAAAGGCTTTAGGAAACGCTCACATATATCATGCTTGTTTTGAGACAGCTATTAGTGTTAAATTCTAGTGTCTGAACCTCTTAATGTTCTCTGGTAAGGTGTAGATTTCCTAAGGGAAAACACTAACACCTTAATCCATGCTTCTAGTGCATTTTTTTTTAATCTCAGATACATAGAAGAGTCCTCTTACACTATGCCCATGACTGTAGGCAGGCATCTACAAGTAATTGCCTCCAGGTGTTTGCCTTTAGAAAAGTCATTAAAAGTTAATATAAGTCAAAGAAATTTCCCCATTAGCAAAAAATTAACTAACATTCAGGAAATCATCAGTTTAAAATGCAGTAGCTGATTAATCTTCCCAGGTCCCAGTTTTGTTTGGTACTTCAGACTTTGGAAATTTGTGCTGAATTTCAGTCCTTTGGCAATATAAGAAAACAATATTGTGGAAGGTTGAGAATTTTACTCCAAATTTTAAGTGAAAATACACTTTCTGTGTACATTAAGAATAATGTGTATTAACCAATTTCCATCACAGAGTGCTACTTCTTGGATGAAATACAGCTAGGTTCCAATTAGAGCACATTGTACAGCCTATGAGATAATGGCATTATGTGAATCCAAACAGCAAATTTCCATTGGATAGAAAGCAATTTCCATATTTTACATAATTATGACTTCAAATAATATGAATTTTAAAATATATCACCATTTCACTGAATTCATTTTTTTGCGTTAATCAAACCTACCTGTAAATATGTCCAATCTGTAAATACATCTCAGTAAATGTCTCTAATATATTTGTAAATACTTCAGTAAATGTATCTCTCATATATCACTCAATTCCTAAAATGAAATACACTTTAGTGACTATCAAGATCCCTTCATGCTAATCATTTATATTGTTATTTTTAGAACCATGAACACCTCATTCCTAACCTTTGAATATAATAAAAATGATTAACCCAATCAAATTATAAATTTCTTTTTTTTTCAATCCACAAAGTGGTTTTAATGTTATCAGTCTCAAAAACACATTTTCTCATTTTGGGCAGGTGTATGATCACAAAAGGTCAAGGCAAAATTACCAGCATACTTAACCAACACATTTTTGCAGACTGTTTATAGAAATCCTTCTGGTTGCATAGCAACAGTTTTTTAATTACTACTTGCATTCCAGATTTTAATAATTTAATTAGTATTTTTTGCTTCATTAAATTGCTACACCCAATAGATTTAATGAATTCAACCCATTGCATATTTTAAGAGCTTTTTTTTATGTTTTGCTATGCAACTTAGAATCTTATTCACCTACAAACCTGAATATAGCATTCCAGAGAATTTTTTTTTCCTTTCTGATAGTATTCATTTCCTTTTCTGTTAGGAGATAAAGTCAATTAAAAGTTTGGAGATATAAAATATTTTTAATGAATGATAAAGGAATAATTATTAATTTAAAGGAGAAAAGTATCACATGTAAATAGTTGTGACAATGATTTGTGAAAGTTACTTCTGTGATGGCTGAGTGAGAATCTGTGTATAACCCTTCTCCCATCATCTCAAAACTGGTAGAAATGCTAAATAAGTATACAACTAAAATAATAACATTAGCAATAACAACAGAAAGAGAGCAAAAGGAAACATTCCCTGCAAGGAAATTCCCCGTAGAAAAAGTAACCTGAGCCTGAGGAAATAAGCAAGCAAAGAAAAGAATGAGATACAAAAATACCACTGAACAAGAGAATGCCAAAGTTAAACTCAAGAAAAGAATATGTCTGTGAGGACTTCAAATAGAAGCCTAGTAAAGGATGGCCACAGAAACCACAAGAGTGGTTGAAAAGCCTAAGAATGGGGAAAAAATGTATTAAATTAGAGATCTTGATAAAAACCTTGAAAGAAGATTGCATGGCTTGGAGACAACAACTGGACAACTTTAACAAGGCAGTGGAAGTTAAAAAAAAAAAAGAGTGAAAGAATCCAAACTGAAATAAGTATGTAATGATATATAGAAATCACTGATTGTGATACCATGACAAATGTTCATGATTTATACAGAGACTTATTTCATAGCTTATTTCTATCTAGAAACACATATTTTGACCAAAGTTAAGTATAAAATGGATAATTTTGATTGCACAAAATTAAAGAAAAGGTTTTACACAAACAAAACAAACGTAGCCAGCATCATAAGGGGGGGGAGGATTTATAGAAAATTTATCAGATAAATGTCTCATATCTATAATACATCAAGAACATTGTCAAATCTATAAGAATATGAGTCATTACCTAATTAATAAATGGTCAACAGATATGAATAGGCAGTCTTCCAAAGAAGAAATCAAAACAATTTGTAGTCATATGAAAAAATGCTTTAAATCATTGATTAGAGTATTGTAGATTAAAACGACATGGATATATCATTTTACACCTACCAGATTAGCTAAAATTATAGAAGTAGAAAGTGACAAATGTTGGAAAGGATGTGGAAAAACTGAGACACTGGGTAGGATTATGAACTGATCAACCGTTTTGGAGAGCAATATGGATTTACGCCCAAAGAGTTATTAAACTACTTACACACTTTGAACCCTCTACTTGGTCTGTTTCCAAAGAAGACTAGGGAAAAAGACAAAGAACCTATATGTTCTAAAATGTTTATGGCAGCTCTCTTTGTGGTGGCAAAGAACTGGAAATTGTAGGGGTGCCAATCAATTGGGGAATAACTGAATAAATTCTATATATGATGGCAATGGAATACTACTATACTATAAGAAATTACGAGCTCACTGATTTTAGAAGAACATGGAAAGACTTGCACAAAATAATGGAGAGTGAAATGAGCAGAACAAACATAACATTGTATAAAATAACACCAATATTGTTTTAAGAATGATTTTGGGCAAATAAGTTATTTTGTCTATTATAAATACCTAAATTAATTGTAAAGGACATATGAAGAAAGATGCTATCCTCATCCAGGGAAAGAACTGATAATTAGAATTACGTATAAAATAGTTTGACATGTATATGTGTATACACACACACACACACACATCTATTTGTGTCTGATGATAACAATCTCTAGAGTGGAGAGAGGGAGGAAAAAAGTGGAAAATAAATGTACATAATAATTTTGTTGTATATTTGAAAGGAATAGCAAGTTGTGTATAATACATTTTCAGTTTCTTGTGGAATCATATTTATATTGTACTGTGTTATGAAAGTGATTGTTTTATTCCATAAATTAAAAGCAAAATAAATTGAAGTGAAAATGAAAAATTAAAAAAAGATAAAATAAATAATTCTATTTCTGGGGGGGAAAGTCATATTTTGGACAAATGAGAGGATATTTCAAGACACAAGCTTATATCTTTATCAAAAGAGTACTGACAGTGCTTGACTGTGCAGCTGTTGAAAAGGAATCATAGCTAAAATAACTTGATCAATTCAGCATGATTTTCTTAAATGCCTTATATGGTCAGGACGAAGTAGTGTCACATTTTCTCTTCTCGGGCTCAAAGATCACTGCAGATGGTGACTGCAGCCATGAAATTAAAAGACACTTGCTCCTTAGAAGGAAAGCTGTGACAAATCTAGACAGCATACAAAAAGCAGGCACAATACCTCACAGACAAAGTTCCATATAGTCAAAGCTATTGTTTTTCCAGTAGTAATCTATGGCTGTGAGAGTTGGATTACAGAGTTGCTCCTGAACTGTGATGGTGAAGAAATTTTTTGAGAATCCTTTGGACAGCAAAGGAGATCAAATCAGTCAATACTTAAAGAAATTAATTTAAATTCTTCATTGGAAGGACAAATACTAAAGTTGATGTTTAAATACTTTGGCCACATAATGAGAAGACTCACTGCAAAAGACCCTGATGCTGGGAAATATTGAAAGCAAAAGGAGAAGGGAATGGCAAAGGATGAGATAGCTAGTGTTCTGGAAGCAATGAATTTAAGCTTGGACTGACTTCCAGAGAGAGTGGAGGATAGAATGGACTGCCATGCTATGGTTCATGGGGTCATGAACAGTCAGACATAACTAAACAACTGTACAGCAACCCCCCCCAAAACAAAAAAGAAACAGTCAAGACAATTCTCTAGGCATCGTGGAATGGGGTGAGTTAAAAAGACAGAAACAAACTATAACTTTCCCTCAAGGAGTTAATTTTGACCTGGGGGTGGTATAACTTGTACAGAAAAATGCAAAATACATATCAATACACAACAATTACGTTCAAAATGAGGCTTAATAACAACACTTCCTCCACAGTCAGGAAAGGCTTTGCATAGGACAGAGATAATACCTGAGCTGAGTTTTAAAGGCAGCTAGAGATTTCAAGGTGCAGAAGTCAGGAAGGAACATATTTCAAGCTTGGAATAAAGCATGTGCAAAGAGTGGTAGTAGTAGATAAAAAGTTGTGTACAAGGAAAAAGCAGTAAACTATTTTGGCTACAAAGTATGCAATGATGATATATAAAAGTTATTTTCTCTGCTAAGATAACACAATTTCTCTGTGAAACCATCATGTTGTTTAGGCATATGGACTTTCAAAACTTTATTCTCATAGTTAACTTCCATTATACTGAAGTTCAAAATTAATTTCTTCTTGTTCAGCCCCCCCCCCCCAAGGATTTGGTATATATGCTCACTCTGTTGGATAGGGTGGAGGTAGGGATGGAAAGAACATTTTTTTCTATGACTTTGAACAAGTCACATCATCTGTTTTCCTCAGTTTTCCATGTTTAAAATGGGGATATAACACTACCTCCCAGGGTTCTTGTCAGTATCAAATGAGATAATGATTGCAAAGTGCTTAGCCTAGTATCTGGCACATAATAAGAGCTTATATAAATGTCAACTATTATTATTAGCTATTATTTTTGTAACATTATTTATCATGTTCGTCCTTTGGAGTAGATGATAACACATTGTAGAATGGCATAAGAGCCAAACTTAATTGAGGAAGAGTTTCAGGAGTCAGGAAGCAGAATCAGGAAGTCTTGAGTTCAAATCCAGCCTTAGACACTTAATAGTGATATGAGCACGGGCAAGTCACTTTGCCTCTATTTCCTCAACTATAAAATGGGGGTATAAATAGCACCTACCTCCCAGGGTTGTTGTTGAGGATCATATGTGATTGTATTTGTAGAAGGCACTTAGCATAGTGCCTAGCACATAGCTGGTGCTATATAAATGTTTATCTCTGCCCCTCTTCCCTTCCACTCCATTTTAGGCATTTCCACTGAGTTGACAGAAGCATTTTTTCCCCCTAAATGAAGCAATTCCTTCCATTCACTTTTACAAGTGTGCATATCTCCACCGCACAATAGGCTAAAGTTTCAAAAAAAAAAAATCTCCTTTAAGTACTGTCACAGGTGGTCTGTAAAAATGGAAACTGTTTAGCCTTCTGGCCAAAACCGGTTCCCTTGCTCCTACAAAGATAAACTTCTTACTTTTATTGTCTCTTCCATTATGGCACATTTATCCAAGTGGAATTAATAAAGCACCTACCACAGGTTTCTTAAACTGATTGCATGAGAGTTTGAGAATGTTAATATTCAAGGACATTAAAAACAGAATAAAAGAAATTAGATCCTTTCAAATCAGAGATATTTTAACGTTTGGTCTCATAAAATAAAATAAACATTATAAAAAATGATGCCTATAAACATCAGGAAGATGGATACGTTGACACATCATTCTGCATATCTCTGTTTAATAATATTATATTTTCATTTCCCGTGCTAAGAAAACAACCATTACCCAAAGCAGCCATTCGTAAACAGCCATTGTGAACAGATTGCATCCTTGTTGGTGGTATGATAATTGAAATAAGTTTCCTAGTCTTTTATGAGAAAATACCAGATGTATAAAATACCTATTAATCAACTCACTAGCTTTTGCAAATGCTAGTCTCAGTATCTATGGCTATTAAAGAATAAAGGCTGCGGTAGAAAACTGAAGGTAGAGGAAAAACCAAAGAATTAGCTCCATGATTCATTTATCTGTGTGGAGTTTCTTCATTTCTCTTGATTTGTACTAGAGAAGAGTGTAACCATGGTTTGAAGTCCTTTTGGAGACTGCTGGGTGGTCATCATTTCTAACATTTCTACATTGTTAATCTTGGAGAAATGAAAGGCAAGCAAAGAAACTGATTGCTGGCTAGGCTACAGAAAGCTATCTTCTGCCAGTCTTGTCTCAATAATTGAAGTTTCAAATAAATCTTCCCTCAACTGCCTTTCTTAGAAACTGAAATATTTGTTGTCAGTAGATAACAGTGCCTTAAATGCAAGAATTACCCCTTCCAATAACCTTACCATTTTAACACACAATTAAGGAAGAAAATTACAAGACAGCTGATGGTAAGTTAGAGATGTTAACCTTGCAGGAGATAATGTGAAAAGTGTGGTCATTTTTCTGGAAGTACCTTTTATCATGGACATTGACTTTTGTAGTAGAACCATTCTAACCTGCCCAGTCTTTCACATACAAGTGATGAAAGAAAGGGGCATACATTCAAGAAGGTGTCTTTGTAGAGGACAAAATAGGTAGTTTTAGTAAGCCTATTGTAAGTTGCTTTGTTTTGTTTTGTTTTGTTTTGTTTTACTATGTGAATCATGACTTTCAATATATCCACTTTATGGTAGTATCTAGAATCTGGAATGTGTATCACTTTACTCTTAATGTTTCAATATTTCAAATTTAGTGTGTGGCTACAGTAGTCTAGTTTTATTCAGCCCAGAGTTCTTAGTTAACGTGTTGGATATTGTTGTTATCTTACTTTTCCTTCTGAAATATGTGAAAGCAAGGGATGTCATTTTCCATGATTTTACCATATGAAAAAGTACTAGAAAAATGTTATTTCGAAGAATAGTAATATTCTTTCCCAAGTAATTAGCAAAATTCCACTTCTATTGTATCGGATTCAGTGTTGCTAAATTCCAAATGAAGTCAAAAGCATAAAATCAAGGCTATAATAGTTTTATGATTCTAGGTCACCTGATCCATAAAAGGTCAGTCAGGGGTATATAAAGGAGAGAGAAAGAATGTCTTTGGGCAAAATTTTGAAGCTAAAGAAATTTTTCTCTTATGGTTAACTCCCTCTGGTCCTGTTTCCTTTTGTTGTCCATTTGTCCACCTTCTCCAACTGGCTATCACTCTCTTCTGTGAAACATTGCACATGTATATTTATTTCAACTAATGCTGCATGTTCCAAGCATGATTCTATCTTCTTTTTAATGCCTTTAATATGTCAGCTAACTTAGGTGAAAATTAAACCTGTGCTGATATGTTGTTCTTTTTTCTAGATTTTAAGTATATATATTTAAGAGAGGCCTTTTGAAAAACAAAGGCCATCATGTTATAGTTTTCAGGGATCCTGAAAATCTGATGGGGAAATACTTTAGGGCTTGAGGATTTCTGAAGTCACACCCTGTAAGTGACTGCCAATTCTAGTCATGAGTTAGGCATATGATAACTTTGTGATTTAGGAAGGTCCTTCTATGCTTATTCAAGGTTCATTGATGGTGGTATGTGTGGGGAAAGCATTCTACAGAGAGAAAAAAACTTAATAATTTGCATTTCTTATGATACTAGATGTGACGACAGATTCATCTAATGTATACTCATCTAATCTTGCTTCATTCCTCAACCTAAAATGCCCATATCCTTCCACACAGAGCTCTAACTGGTAGGCATATTCTCCAAGAAAATCAAAGATAGAGGGATATCATGTTGATTATTTGTATAAAGTTATATACATAAGGAATTAGGTGTTGTGGAGGAGAGAGGAATAGTTATGTCAAGTCCAAAGAGTAAAGCTGTTGCTGACAGAGTGAGGGTAATTATGGGAAAGGTGGTATTTGAATTGGGTTTAAAGGATACATAGGAATTAACCAGTCAAAGAACAATAGGGAAGGGTGTTTCAGCATAAGTAATAACAAGGCAAAGGTGAGAAGAGTGTAGTAACTTTCTGACAGGCAAGGCTTAGCTCAGTTATGTTTGAACACAGAATACAAAAAATGGCAACAATATGTAGTTAGACACCTTCCCAAAGTTATGCTTTTTGAATGTAAAAATAACCTAGGATTTTTATGATTACAAGTAATTATAAGATCCCTTGGCACTTTTCAGCTCTAGATTATTATTTGTGTGTCTGATATGTCACCACACCTTGATGCTCCACACATAGGATGTCAAAACTGAAACAGACCTTGAAAACCATCCAGTCCAACCTTTTTATTTTATAAATTAAGAAGAGGCCCAAAGAAGGGAGGTGAGCTTCCCAAGGTCATATAGGTTACAAATGGCAGAGCCGAGGTTTGAATTCAAATCCTTTGACTCCAGATCCAATTCTCTTTCCACTATATCACCTTTCTCATATGTAGGTATGTATATGTGTGTATACATATATATACACATATATGTATATATACATATATGCATGCATACATACATAAATACATCTATGTGTGGGTATATGGGGGGGGTTACTAGAACCCTGCAATGAATTAAATGAAAAACTAACCAGAACAGCCATACTTATTAGCAACCACAATTGCTGGTTTCCAATGTGTTTCCTTGGGTTTCAGATGATGTCATAATCCACAACTGCAAATTTAATAGTATTGTTTTGTTGCCTGGAAGCTAAGCTATTATACTATGTTTAATTTCACTAAGATGTAAATTACATGCTCCAGTGTTGTGTAGTATTGGTTACTGCCATTTTAGATTCCTCCTCATGCAGCTGTCAGAAGTTGTAATAGTCATGTGTGTTTTGTTTATCTAGGAGCTTTGAGCAGTTACTAGTCTTTTTCTATTATCTTTTCCCATACTTTGCCTTTGTCTTTACTTTTTTTTTTATCACTACTATTTATGGAAGCCAAGCTTACTTCAAAAAGGAGCCATTGACTGAGTTCTCTGACAGCTTTAAATTCTATAAAATATGTGAGCCTTGTTCCTATTTTCAAAATAGAAGCTTCATGAGGAGAAGGTGATGTCTTACTATCTAACAACATAGAAACTCTCCAGTAGTGAAATGGCATTTTATCCTGTATCTCGCTATCACTACAGGTAGCATGGCTTTAGGCTAATATTTAAAAACAGTGTTCCATTTCTCCAATATCATTAGCTTGTACCAAACCTAGGTTTCAGTATTTTATTTATGTTTAAAGCATTCTATAACTCTAAAAGGTACACAATTTAATAAAACAACAATACAACAAATTTGTTTCATTTACCCTACTGTGTATGTGGTACTAAGTTCTAGGCACTGGAGGAGGGAGAAATTTTAGATAAAAAAGACCAGACCCTCAAAGAACACATACCGTAATATGAGGATAAAGCAAACCCATGAACCCCAGTAAAACAAAGTTAAAAACTAAATAAATGGGCAGTGTGGTTTTCCAGAAGGAGCAGAGGTCTTGGAATTATAAGATTTTGGTTTGAATCATAGCCCTATCATTAACTTAATTACAGTTTTTAATAAATCATTTCAACTCTCTAGGTTTCAGGTTCCTCACCTATTAAAAAAAAAAGATGGAGAGAGTGAAGGTGGGAAGATGATCTAGATGATCTCTGAGATCCATTCAAACATTAACAGTCTGTGACTTGGGGGGCAATAACACAGATCATGTCATAAGACAAGTATGATGTCAACTGTTATAGACGAAGATCACTAGAAATTCTAAAAATACCTGACATGATACACAGAATATTTATAGAGTAGAAAGTGCTCTGAATTCAAAAATCAAGCACCACTGAGCATAAATTCTTTTTGTCCTCTGCCACTAAATAGCTATATTACTTTGGGCAACTAGCTTACTCTCTCTGAGTCTCAGTTTCATCTTCTGTAAAATGAGGGTATTATATAAGAAAGTTACCTTCTACTCTAACATCCTCTGATTTGTGGAGTTACCTTTGTGGAGAAGTAATTTGTTTTAGCTCACAAGACCTCTGCCTCAGTAAAGGGAAATAGAAAATTAGTTTTCTGTCCTGTGGTCCCAGTGGAGGTTATTTGTAGCCATGCAATGAGAAGTGGGGCCAGAAAGATCATTTAGGATCAGATTATAAAAGACAAAGTCTTCAAGACATTATCCTGCACACTACCAGGGGCTAATGAAGGTTTATGAGCAAGGAAGTGGCATGGATATTTGTGAAGATTCATCTTGCAAGTATATGTAAAATGGACTGATAGTAAAGAGGTTATACTAGTCAAGGAAACTAACAATCTAAGTTCTCAACCAGAGTCCCCATAGCAGAAATGGAAAGGAAGAAAGGAATGCAAGAGAGTTTGTGAAGGAACATTCAATGGGACATGGTTTGATATGGTTTCACCTAGTTACTGGCCTCAACAGTTGTTTGACCCAAGACAATGAGAATTAAGTGTTATTCTTCTATAATTTCAAATGTTACTATTATTTCCATTTGGGGGAGGGAGGAGAAATTGATTCTCCCTGGTGAAAAGTTATTTTGGCATGAAGTTGCCTACCAGGTCTTCACTTAAGGAGCAAAGCATCAAAGACCTTCGCTGCATAAGAGAGGAAGAAAAAAAAATTTAAAGCCTATTCCTTTATCTTTAAGTGTAGCACTTAATGTGTTTATTTCCACCCATAATGGACAGTTAAATTATACTCTCTAGGAAAACATCACGCATTTTATAAAATATGAACTGTGGGCCAGTTGAAAATATTTTATATGATATTTGCCACCAATCAAATCCATTAGACTAATTTTACTTAGCATATTTTAATGAACCTTTGAGTAAGATCAGGTCACTCACTCTGAGTACATCCTAGACATAGTTAACTGGAGGATGAGGAAGGATGGACAGCCACGGCAAGGATTTCAGATGCTTGGTTTAGTGTGTTTTTCACAGTTATGCTGTTTTAATTTTCAAGTTCTAATTTTATTTCCTGGTGATTTTTCATGCAATTGGTTATAAGATCAGATTTGTGTTCTAGGATGTAACAGAGGTTTATTCATTAACCAAGCATTTACTAAGTACCTACTATGTGGCAAGCACTACACTAGATGCTTAGAACAAAAAGATAAAAGCAAAAAGGGTTCCTGCCTTTGAGCTAACATTCTATGTAGGGGTAGAGAGTCCAAGATGTACACAGAAAATTCAGCGAAGTACTATCGGTGGTGGGATGAGATCCTTAACCACTAGGGAGATGAGAAAAGTTTTGAGTGAGGGGTGATACTTGTGCTGAGCCTTGAAGGAAGCTAGAGATTGTAAGAAGTGAAAGTGTGGAAGGAATACATTCTGTCCTAGGGAGTTACGATAATCATCATCCTCACACTGCTGAAGCAAAATTTGAGGTGTCTTTCTTTCAGCCCAAAAAGCAAGTATTATCGAAAAGAAATGATCTGGGCTAAGTATGTCCCTGGGATGGGTGAGAATAAATCAGCAATAATTAGACCCAAATTCAAATTAAAACATAATTGAAATCCAATCATGACACATTTTTTATTCTTCTCAAAAACCTAAAAGCAAATTAATGCTCGAGTGGCATTGAACTACAGATGTTCATTGTTTTTCACTGGATCTGTTTGCATACAGCAAAGTCTTCTCATGTATTTGACTTGGGCTTTGTTTATTTACTTCTTGCAGTTGCTCTAGTTAACTGACATGTATTTTCTTCTTCATAGAGCTGCAAAAGCTCGTCTATATCAGGGAAACATCAGAGAAAGAGATTTTTGTCAGGATCTTATAACCTGTCTTTGAGTAATGGGTATTTTAGAGTAGACATAAAACTGTGGTAAATCAGACATTTTCTAACAGAAGCTATGGGAAATGTGGAAATTATCTTCTCAGAGATATTTGGTGACAAAGAACACAATGATGGGAGGAATTCAATTGGGAGGGAAAATACTTTTTGGCTTATTGCCAGGTATTCCATGGAATAATGTGTCATACTGCCCCATAATGAAACCAGTTTGAGTCCCCAAGAATTTTTGAGCTTTTCTTCCATTTAGTATCAACTTCTTTTTCTTGTCTTTTTTTTTAATTGCAAAAATGTCAATACTGATATAATTCAGTTTTTCAAGGAATATATCAATCTGTTATTCAGTACTCCAAGATCTCACAATTAGAATATCAACAGTTACATTCATATTTGTAGATGGTTGAAAAACTTTGCAATTCTTTACATTCTCCTCCATTTTGCCCATCCGTGCAGAAGAGGAAATGGATAACATAGGACTGAGAGTAATTTATTTTTTCCCCTTTATTACCTGGGCTGCCACAGCCAACCCCTTACTGAAGTCTTCAAGATAAGAACAGATGTGGTCAAGCAGCAAAAGAAATAATAGTATGAAGGGTGTCACAAGGCTGTTCAGAAAAATGGAGGTGGTGAATTATTTTTAAATGTCTACATATTTAAACTGAGATTTATCCAGTAAGAAACACCTGTTTATGCTTCTCCTAAATTGCTTCTGAGACATCCAGATGTTAATCATGAATTTTAGTAAAACCAGTTCTGAATCCTCTACATCTTTAAGATTCTTTCCTTTCACTGTCAAATGACCTAATCTATAAAGTAACATTTGATTTATTGAAGAAATGAAAAGAAATCTTCTACCAAGGCCATCTTTACATGTTCAAAAGTGCCTTTTTCAAGCAAAACCGTAGGTATCTTTGCTAACTCAAAGCAAGATTAAATCTACAAATAAGATAAAAAATCCAAAAGATTTTATTTCTAATTATATTTCTTAAAATATGGAAGGGGTCCTCCAATTGTGTATATCTACATTATGTATTATGTAAAGAATAATATATATACACCAAAGAGGAAAGAATAAGACAAACATGTAACCTGACCTCATTCAAATAAGATTATTGCTTCTCTAAGAATTTCCTAGGAAGACATCTCTGAAGATCAAAGAAAACACTGCTATTTAATCAGAGGGAAGGGAACCATCAAAAATCCAAGGTCTTCACTTTATATCCCATGTTTACTCTTAGTGAGCAACATTTATCTTTCTATATATTCACAAACCTTAGGGCAGCTAGGTGGTGCAATGGATAGAGCACCAGCCCTGGAGTCAAGAGGACCCAAGTTCAAATCTGGCCTCAGACACGAAACACTCACTAGCTGTGTGACTCTGGGCAAATCACTTAACCCTCACCTCAAAAAAAAAAAAAAATATATATTCACAAATCTTTCTTTTAATTACATAATAAAGAATCTTTCAAGGAATTATCAAAATTACTATACCATAACACCATTTAAAAAACCCTGTTAATAGCCATAAAAATCTTTTCTGTAATTTGGTGGCAAATCTCTCATTCACTACAGTTTTTCAAGGACCATTGAAAACAGCTCAGCATTTCCACTTGTAACACATCCTTGCAGTACACTGGGATGGATTTCCTTCAGACTATAGGGGACAGCTAACTGCTCTTTGACTATCATATCACTAATTGTGAGTTTCACTTCACTGTCAATTATTTTTTTATTATATACCCCCCAGTTTGCAGATAGGTTTCCTTGTAGGGAAAATTGAGGCAAAATAAAAGATTAATAGTTTTCAATTTTTCCATCATCCAGTATCATCATACTTCCATAACAGTGAGTGAACCAGTTTGTCTCAGATCTTCTTCTCAAAATACCTTTTCATTTATTCTTACACATCACTGATAATAGCTTCTTAGCTTTGGTTTCCTGGACTATATTCTTAAAGGACTATGCCTTTCTTTTCTAATCATCCTTGCCTCAAGAAGCTCATAGGAACAACACATGAGAGTACGGGGGGAAAAATATACATTCACACATATATATGCACACACACATGTATACACACATACATGTTGTATGTATGTATGTATGTATATACAGATAGATAGACAGATAGAGATGATATAGATATTGATGGTATAGGTATAGATATTGGTATAGATGACAGATATAAATATCAAACAGATATAATCATGGTAGATCATCTATAAACCTCAGTTTCTTCACTTGTTCAGTGAAAGAGTTAAACCTGATCTTCAATTAGGGTATATTTAAACTCTAGAATTCTACAAAAGATACTTTTTTATCTTTAATATATTTTATTTATTTTGTTGAATATTTCCCAATTACATGTAGATTTTTTAACATTTTTTTTATTTTGAGTTCCAAATCCTCTCCCTTTTTCCTGTCCCTCTCCCATCCTTTAAGAAGGCAGGCATTATTATATCAATTATACTTATGAAGTCATGCAAAATATGAATATTATTCTTTAATACTTGAAAGTAAGGGTGACTACAATCTTAAGATGAACAAATGCAGGTAAAGGATCATGCTGAAGGAATTGATTTCATTTTCCCAAGTTTTAGCTAAAAAAAAACTTAACTAAATTGGATTAATTCTAAGATAGTCTATTGTTTTATTTTTTGATACATACCTGTGATTTTATTGGTGAAGGGATTCTAGTGAGGGTTACTCCTTCTGCAAAATCATATTAGCAACTATTCTGAAACTTGTAGTATTTCAGAGTTTCCTGTGTGGCTAAAAGGTTAAGTGACTTGCCCAAGGTCACTTAATATCTGTTAGGGACAAGAATTGAGCTAAGGTCATCCTGACTCAAAGGCTAATTCACAATCCACTGTGCCAGGCTGATTCTTGACATCATTATTCTTAGCCTTATAAATGTTTTTTTTAAATCTCTTTTATAATCATTGTTGCATCCCAATGACACTATACTGCTAAAAAATAATGGAGTGTGTGTGTAGATATAGATTGATGTAGATATAGAAATAGATATAGATATACACATGCCTACACACACAACTTTTCTTTTTTAAGTTTGACTTCCTTGAGGTGTGTGCCTGTGCATCTAGTACAGCTAGGTCCTGATTAATGCAAACAATATATCCCCTGAAGTGATCATATATTTGAAATCCACACTAAGAATTGGGACCTTGCTGTAGTAGCATCATTAGGTCAAAGGGTGTTCACAATTTAGAGACTTTTTGGTATAATTTTAAATTTAACAGGTACATTCTACTACTGTTGTAAGGATCAAATGAGATTTTATATAAATATACACGTATATAATATATATCATAATAATATATTATTAAATAATAATTCATCACAATCATATATGTGTATATGTATACATATTTACACATATGCATATGTGAGAGAGGACACACACATGCACATATACACATACATATGTATGTATATGTATATATGTGTACATATGTATGTATATATTCAATATACTTTTAAGGGCCAAATAAGTGTTACTTGTTTCTATAATTTAATTATTATTATTTTACAATAATTTATTTCACATTTATATTTCAAATACCCTTCTTGGAGGAGATGCCACAATTTAATAGAAAAAAAAAGTTTTCATGTGGCAGACAGGCTAGTTTTATTTTAGGAATGATGCGGATGCAAGCTTGGCTTAAGCATAGACTGAGGAGTATGGTAATCAATTAAATTAAAAAAAAATTCCTTAAGCAGCTACTTTGTGCAAGGCACTGTGCTAGGGAAGGGAATATTCAATTCTTTTAAGTTTCCTTCTTTTGACTTGACAGAATAAAGCCAAGTTAAAGTTGTCCAGTAGAGAGTTTTGAAGAAGACGTGTTTAATAGGAAGATTAATGTGAATAATACTACAGTGTTAATCCCTTGACATTTTGTTTCCTGTCTTGTGAAAAGGTATTTACCCTTCCAGGGCACACAGCTAAATCAGACCCTAAATTTAGATGAGCTTTTAAAGGCAATGTTAACCCCAAATTGCTACTTCTGAATGAGCAAGGGAGGACAAGATATGGAACATATTTCCAGAGAAGTCTTAGAAGATATGGATGTCATAATGATAAACTCATTCAGCTGCTAAATGTAGGTGCTGTCAGTTCTTGAGAAAGGGACCAAAGCATCACCTAAAATGGTCATAGACACACATACACAGAGAGAGAGAGAGAGAGAGAGAGAGAGAGAGAGAGAGAGAGAGAGAGAGAGAGAGAGAGAGAGAGAGAGAGAGAGAGAGAGAGATTTAGTGATCCCTGCTGTAGAGTTTGATATCATTTTGATTCCATTCAGCATCTGTTAGCCTCACAAAGACAATGCTAGCTTTCTGGTCTGGTTTTCGATTTCTTTTTCTATCATAAATTGTATAAAGGATGAAATAGGATATCAGAGTTTTGTAGACATGGTAAGGGAACGAAGGAGTTTAATTTAAAATGTAATTTGTCCTTTGCTCTGAAAATAGTTCACAATTTCAGACAAAAAAAAAGAGTATATTTCTCTATCATGCTACTGAATTTGCACCCCTAGGTGATCAAGAAATGAGATCAATGTAAAAAAAAAACTGAAGAATTTTCTCCAGATTGAAACATATGTGGGGAGAGAAAGTGTGCAATTGAAGCAATATATTCTGTGAATTTTTCAGTGAGAGAGTACCTGGGAAATTTCAAGGATTGGTTGGGGAAGGGGGCAGTACTAAGGCACCAGATATAATTTTCAGTTTCAAATGCAAATCCTGCTACCAACTTAGTTCACATCTGAAAGAACTGATTTGAAACAAGGCTGCACAAAGTGAAAATTTCATCCCATGCTGTTGTCAAGGAGCATTGGGTCAGAAATGTTAACCATGGGTCAGTGGAGGGTATTTGTTAAAATCTGAAGAACATATGTAGTTCTAGTGTTTACATTTGTCATCTGACCTGACAGTAAGAACCTATGGTCACCAGCCTGTGCTGTTCTCTCTGAGAGATTTATCTGACTAAATAAGGTTGGCTGGGATTAGTATTTCTATGTTAACCATTCAAGCAGCACCTAAATTCCTACAGTAGTGATTTATTCATGCTTTGGGGTCAATGAATTCTGTTAGCATGCAATCCTACCTGGAAGAGAATCCACAGGAGGTAATACTACCTTGTAGCCAATACCCCATTGCTTTCTCTAATTTTAAAGACTGTCAGTTTCAGTGTTGTGGCTGTCTTTTGAAGCATGTGTTTGCCATTGCTAACTCATTTTCTCCCCTCTATACACAGTATACTCTCACTAAACTAAATTCCCTATGTCTTGAAACACAGGTTGTTTTCCTGCTTCCTTGATTGTCAATCCACACTTAAGCTCATCTACATGTCCAGATGGAAATAGAGATCTGAGCAATTAGCTCAGTCACTTGAGTTCAATATCCTAAGGTATCCTTCAAAACCTTCCCTATGTTGAGAATATCCTCCCTTCCCCCAGACATCTGTTGAATTCCTTCTTAGCTTTTAAAATCCAACTTAAAGGCAAACTCTTTCATGAAGCCTCAGCCATCTCCCCGTTAGATGACAATCTTTGTCGGATCCCTCATAATATTTTATTTTACAGCTCCCTAATGTACTTTTTTTCATACTTAATTGTACTTGTGCCTTATTCCCGTATTAGCCTGTAATCCTCTTGAGGGCGGGAACTGCCTTATCTAAATAGCATGAAATTGTTAAATTTCTGAATCGAATTGAATTTTCTGGGTGTTTCCTTATCAGGATTTCCCTATATCGGTAAAATCATAGGTCTAGACTTTATCTCTAATCTTTTTTGTAGGGAGACTAAGTTACTTTTCATGTTTGTTGTATTTGTGTGTGTATGTTTGTGTAATACCCTATTTGAACTGGAATTATACAGAGTAATTAATTCAAAGAGACATAGCACAACCCTTTGTGTGTGGTTATTTTAAGCACATTTCTCTCTGTGTCCTTATTTATCAACTTTTATTAAGCCAATACATCTTATGAATGCAAAAGAACTCTAAATGTAATCACCTGAGACTATAGCAGCTTAACAGGGTATTTGATCTTTTCCCTTGATCCTCTCCCTGCTTTCTTAATTTAAGTAGATGTTTGTGTGATAGCATTCTCCATTTGTCAACCAGTTAACAAAGGGTTATTGTAGACTTCCTTTTCTGTAGCAGATGCAGTGACTGGCAATCCACACTCAAGATCTTCTATACAGGCAGATTGAAAGAGAGACTTGAGCAATTAAGTCAGCAACTTCATTTCAAAACAACCATCTAAGCTGCTCAAGGGGGAAAATGTCTCTGTTGTTTCAAACCCAGTGGCTTGCACTCAGATAAAGATTATTAGGTATTATAGGCTAATGGTCCTGTGGATTCTGATTTGTCATCACCCCTAGGATAAATAATAAATAGGTTACGATCTTTCATCTTCCTTTAAGAAGCCTTGGGAATAATAGCATTGTGCCACCCACTGGAGTTATGCCATATGACTACACTTTTTTCCTCCCTTTACCTTGCTTTTTCTTCTTAACCCTTCCTTTATTCACTGGTAATTGTTTCGAGGAGTGGGTACAGTGAAAAGGAGGCAAATTCTGCAACTTCATTTTTTCCAACAAAATTAAATTATATTCTTCTATCACTAAGCCTAATTGGTGGCCTATCAAGTTAGTCATATACACATACATGAAAGAGAGGATGCAAACAACATTAATTAGGCAAGGACATTTGAAAGCTGCATAAAAGAAATACACTGAAGAGCCTCATATGCATATTCTCCCTACATTTATTCAGAAAGAAATTATTGCTAACATCAGCTTCTTGGGAAATATACATTAAGCGGTGAAGTATTTCTTATTTAACTATTCAGTGCAAATGGTCAGTAGGGTCTTAGCAAATGGGTGGTTCTTTGTGGATCTGAGTATCATTAGGATTAATGGATATTGCTTTAATAAAATTGAAGTTATGAATATGCCAACTGAATGTCACTAACTTGAGTGGTAGTTGTAATAAGGCCTATAAATAAAACAAAAGTGCATTTGGATCCTAATGTTTGTAGGCAGGGAGAAATTTTGAAAAAAAATATTGGAGGGGAGGATGAATATTTTACAAATACATTTTTCCTCCAATAAAATTTGCTTTATATCCTCTAATCCTATGCCTCAGTTATGTTAATGTTTATATCCTGTAGCACCTTCGCTGCAACTATATTTGAAAATTGCTGTTTTGATTTTCAAAAGGACAAGAGAGCTGCAATATGTCCTAAACATGGGAAATTTTAGTTTTGCAACCACAGCATACAGAGAGGGCTACAGCTTTCTATGAGACCAATAACTTTCATAGCTCTACTATAAATGACTGTACAGGTAAACAATGATATCTACAATCATGTTGTATAAGGGTATGTGAGTGTGTGTGTATGTATATACACACCTATCATATATTTAAGTGTGAGCTGTAGGAAATACAGAAAAGCAGAGATGCAAACTTGGCTAATATTGTTTTCCATTGATCACCTTTCCTTAGGGAATTTTAAAAAAAATAATAACCAAAAAAAGGAGAAAACAGTGAGCTCCTTAACTGTGAAGAGCCCAGGAAGAAATAAAGATAGCTAGACAGAGGAAATATTTCTGGAAATTAATCTACATGTTATGTATGATAATACATAATTTCATTAATAACTTCAAGTAAGAATGATTCTATTTCAATACTTTGATGAATCTGTGATTTCATCAATGTGGACACTACCTCCAATAGTGTATGGTGTGTTCATGGAAGACTAGCACTTCTGATATGATGGCTTACCAAGTCTTTTTCAGGGCTGCTCAGCTATCTTTGATGTCCACCCATCACCCAATGCTCACCTGTGGCTCCAAGAAGCTGTAACATGCACAGTTGCCAAACCCCAATAAAACCATCTGGAAAGATGGGCTAAACCAGGTTGAGGGTAATCAATAGGCCCCAAACTTATTCACTGGTGAGTTAGGAGGATGTCTACCCCAAGCATGTGAAGGCTTCTCCCAGCAGGATAAGGATGAGAACAATTTGTTCCAACGGCCATGAAGGTGGCTGAAGCAGGCATTGTGGAGCACTGAGAGTTGGGTCAGACATTGAAGAGGCCAAGGTCATCCACTGCACCAGGTCATCACCAGTTGTCTTGAATTTTTTCTTGCCACTGGACTTCCATGTCTGTGGAAGAAAGACACAGGTTAATGACTTTGTGCAACTCTGCCTTATTTAAATCTAATTTACATATGCATCAAGATATCACCCTGTGATTTCATTGGTCTTTTCTTAAAATAAAAGATGAACAATTACATCTTATAAGCTTTCTCATCCTCTGTGACCTGTGTCCATGTCCTCTCATAAATTCTGTGCAGATGCCTTTATTCTAGATTTTATGGATCTCACCAGATTGTATGGATATCATTGGATTATATAGTAATCCTTAGCTTTTGCTGCATGAATCTCTCTCACTTCCTTCATACTATTTTTCTTGCACAATTCTTGGTTTGTACTATCTTAGAGACCAACATTCACTCCTACATTGCTTTCTGGGTGACTCTCACATTTAATTCTACAGAAACTATGGTATTCTTCAACTCACATCCACAGGCCTCTTTTTAAAGAAGAAATTTGGAATTATCAAAACACCAAAAACAATCCAGCCTGTTTCCTTTTTCCAATTCATTTCTAGAATCTGTGTTTGCCAACAGTCTCAAATATATACATATACTGCTTAAAGGAAATATGTCACTCTACAAAGAGTACTAGATCAGAAGTCAGAGGACTTGGGTTCAAATTTCACATTCTCTTTGTGTTTTTTGTTTGTTTAGTGACACTGTTTTTCTTCCTATCTATCTGACTATGCCTTCTCAGTTTCTTTTTCTGAATATGTGTCCATCTCATACCTTCTAAACATGGATATGTTTAAGGACTCTATCCTTGGACCTCTTCTTTTTTCTCTCCTCAGTTTCATTTGATGACCTCATAAGATCCTGTGGATTTATGGAATGCTGATTGATTCTCAAATCTATTTACCCAGCCCTAACCCTCATATGGATCTCAAGTCTCATAAATCCAACTGCCTACTGGATATCTTAAATTGGAAGTACTGTAGACATCTCAAACTCAGCGTGGCTAATCAATCAATCAATAAATATTTATTTATGCAGCTACTATGTGCCATGCACTGTGCTAAGTTCAAAGGATAAAAACACACAAAAAAAGAAGTCTGTCTTTGCTCTCAAGGAAGACAACATTCAAACAGTAATATACAAAGTAAGCTATCAAAAAGCTAAATAGAAAATAATTAACAGAGGGAAAGCACTAGAATTAAGAAAGTTTGGAAAAGGCTTCCTGTAAAAGATGGAATTTTAGTTGGGAATTAAAGGAAGTCAGGGAAAACAGTGGGTAGAGTTGAAAAGAGAACACCACAGGCATGGGAGCCAGCCAAAGAAAATGCCCAAAGTTGAGAGATGAAATTTCTTGTTCATAGAACAGATAGGAGGTCCGTGTCACTGAATCAAAAAGAATGTGCTGTGTTGAGGAGTAAGAAGACTGGAATGGTGGAGGGATCTAGGTTAAGAAAGATTGTGAATGACAAAGCCAACATTTTGTATTTGATCCTGGAGATGATAGGACAGCCACTGGAGTTTATAGAGTGGGGGAGTGGGGTAATATGGAAAGACTGGTTTAGGAAAATCACTTTAGTGGCTGAATGAAGGACAGATTGGAGTGGGGAAAGAGTTGAAGCAAGGAAACTGAACAGAAGACTATTGTAATAGTCCATGAATGAGATAAAAGTGTCAGAAAGTAGCAGTAGTGTCAGAGAGAAGAATGGAGGCATATTTGAGAAATGCTAGAAATGTGAAATCAACAGGCTTTGGCAAGAGATTGGATATGGGAGTGAGAGATAGTGAAGAGTTGATGGTAACTTCTAGATTGCAAGCCTGAGGGACTGGGAGTTTGTCCTCCAAATTAAAAAGGAAGGCAGGAGGGAAGGAGGATTTAGGGGCAAATGTGATGAGTTCCATTTTGGACAGGCTTAGTCTAAGATATCTAGTGGACATCAAGTTCAACATATCTGATACACACTTGGAAATCAGCAGAGAGATTGCATTGGGATAGGTAGGTTTGAGAATCATCAGCATAGAGATAGTGACTAAATCCATGGCAACTGATGAGATCACTGGAGTGAAATAGTATAGAGAGAGAAGAGAAGAGGGCCCAGAACAGAAGCCTGAGGGATACCTACTGTTACAGGATATGATATAGAGGAAGATTCAGTAATGGAGACTGAAAAAGAGTGGTCAGAGAGGTAGGAGGAGAACGAGTACGTACTAATGTCCTAAATATCTAGAGAGAAGAGGTCATCAAGGAAGAGAGAGTGGTTAACAGAGTCAAAGTATGCAGACAGGTCAAAGAGAATGAGGATTAAGAAAAAGCCATTGGATTTGGCAATGAGGAGATCCTTGGTAACTTTGGAGACAGCAGTTTTAATGAAATAATGTCAGAATCTGAAATATAAGGAATGAAAAAGAGTAGAAAGCCTTTTCAAGGACTTCAGCTAAAATGGGCAAAAGAAATATAGTATGATAATTACCAGGGAGAGAAGGATCAAGTGAGGATCTTTTTCAGAATGGGGGAGACAGGAGTATTTTTGTAGGTAGTAGGGAATGATCCAGTAGACAGAAAGAAATTTAAGATAGGTGAGAGTGGGGATGACAGAGGAGGCAATTTGCAAGAGTAGAGAAGCTGAAATGGAATCACTTGAACAAATACAGCAGTTAGGCTTAGTAAGAAGTCAGGCCACCTCATCATTAAATAAAGGGGTCAAAGAGGAGATAGTGGCAGTGGCAGAAGGCATCTATGTGATAGGAGATGAGGAAAAGAAGAGAAGTAACTCATGGTGAATGGTCCCTTTCTTCTATAAAATAGGAGGCAAGGATCTCAGCTGAAAGGGTGAAGGGAAGGGGAGGTTTAGAAAGGTCAAGGAGGGATGAAACAGTATGGAAGAGATGGTATAGAGAATGGGATAATGGGTTGATAAAGGACAAACATAAATTTGTAGTGGACCCAGTCAGAATGATTGTGAGGTTTTCTCCACTTTCATACAGCAGAACTTGGGTAGGAGAAAAGGTGGAAAATGGTGAGAGAGATGTAAGGCTGAGGTTTGGCAGAGTGTGAACAGTGATATGATAAGGAGACTCAATCTCAATCTGGGAGGGGAAAACCCTTGGATTTCTGGCTAGTATAGAAACAATACCTAATTACCCTCCCTAAAAGACTTCAAAACCCAAACAATGAGAAAGTGAGGCTTGAGCTGGGAACTGTTATTGGCCAATCAGTGGAAGTCAGAGCTATTCAGGTTTAAAGTCGTAGTCAAATAGGTCCATTTGAATCCCAATGGGATTTAACAAAGCAGGGTTTTTCAGAGCTACACTTCAGGAAATCATAAATAAAAACTGCAAGAGACAAGAGAGTTAATTGTCCCAATGTTTAAAAAAATGATAAAATAAATAGGGAAGAAAAAAATCTAGCTCCAAATCCCTAGATACCTTGTGAAGTACAAGTGATCCTAATTTATATTCCTTGGGACAGAGCACCTACATGTAAAGGTATATTATTTGTCCTTCATTCTCAAAAAGGGCCATGGTAACAAGAAGGTGATATCTTCACTTGCTAGTGAACTGGATTTAAGTGAGGCAGGGTTGTGTAAACTCTTCAACTTCACTCTCTTGATAAGGAAGCTAGGGATTCAAGCAAGTGGAAAGTATAAAGTTGATTAGTTCACCAAGTGGTCAAGATGGGAAGAGGAAGAGAGAGTAGCTAGTACAGGTGTGAGGGCCTGGAAGAGAATTGAGGGATCAAAGGATTAGCGTTCTTGTTACAAAGCATAGGGTTTTGTAAGGGAAGACAGAGAGAGAGGTGAAATACAAATAGGGTACAGTCAGCTAAGGGAATTTCAGAAATCTTGAATCCGAAGGTAGTACACTTATGGGTGGCAAGATCAAGAGTTTGACCATCCTTATGTTTGGCTGGGATGGGGTGAAGTAGCTCATGTGAAGAGAGTAGTTTGAGGACCTGACTGGTTAGAGTGTTTGAGGGATAGGCAATATGTATGTTAAAGTCTCTTTATTTAAGGGTAGGAATTGGGGAAGAGAGAAGAATTGTTAGCCGTGTACCAAACTTATTGAGGAAAAAAAGGGAAAGACCTGGAGGATCTGTAGAAAACAGCTACCAAGATTTTGATTGCATTGGAATTGGATTTGATTTGATTGGTAGATTGATAGATATAAGTAGTCTTGAGTCACACAGCTAGGGCGAGTTACATATCTGAGGCCGCATTTGAACTCAGGTCCTCCCTGACTCTAGGGCCAATGCTCTATCTATGGCACCACCTAGCTGCCCCTAAGTAGCATGAATCTTAAAGAAAGAGAGATTACTCAGTGATGGAGATAAGGGAAGAATCTGTAAGTGGCAATGGGGAATAAGAGCTATTCCAACTCCCTTGCCTCAACCAGTGGGTCAATGAGAATGAGTGAAGGTACAGTCAGCATCATCTGGGATGATCCAGACATTTCTACTAGCTTGTGAACAGAATGAATGAGAGAGGAAAAGATTTAGGATAAAGGGAAATTTGTTGCCTAAGTAAGAGGCACTCCATAGTAGAAGTGATGTGTGGTACTTTGTTGAAACTTTAGGATAGGAGCATTAAGGGGGATGGGAATAAGGAATAGCATAATGGGGATTGGGAAAAGACTTTAGAAGATTATCTACAGGGCTTCAGAATCACTGAGATGTGAAGGATATGATGAGGTATGAGAATGTTCATCAAGTGGAAGGTGCCACTCTTCTTAGTGATATTTGGAGATTTGGATAGAGGGAAATGCATATGAGATGAGAGGGACACAGTCAGATGATCATATGGGAGGCCCTGTTTTACCATTCCTTTTTCCTCTGAAGAGTGGAAATTAGGCAGGAAAGGAGCATGGTAGGAGATGCAGGCTGAACCTTCACAACAGGAGAAAAAAGGCCCTTTCTCTACCAACTTTCCTCTTCCTTCAGAGGGCAGGTACAGCACATGTTTAAAACAGAACTCACCATCCTCCCCCAAAACATCCCCTTTTCCTATTCCCTTTATTTCTGTCAAGGATATCACTATCTTCCTGGTCATCTAATCTCATAATCTAGCAGTTATCCTCTTCTCTTCACTTTCTCTCACACTGCCCCATATTTAATCTGTTTCCAAGTTCTGTTAATTGTAACTTCAAAAACATCTCTTTTGCATACCTCCTTTCTTTTACCACTGGTGTCATCCTGGTGTAGGCTCTTGATAATCTCATATCTGTATTATTTCAGTAGTTTGCTGCTTGATCTCCTTGCTACACATCTCCCAAAACTATAGTCCATTCTCTGCTCAGCTGTCAGAGTGATCTTCCTAAATTATAGGTCTGACCATGTCACACTTCAAGAACTCCAGTGAATCCCTATCACTTCTAGGTTCAAATACAAAATCTTCTATTTGATCTTTAAATTCATGCATAACCTGATCCACCCCCTTTCCAGTCTTTTAACACCTTACTAACCCTTAAGTACTCTGGTGACACTGGCCTACTTGCTCTTTCTCACTGAAGACACTCCTTCTCCCTACTCTGCATTTTGAGTGGTTACTGCCCGTGCCTGGAATGTTCTCTTTCTCCCCACCTGGATTTCCTAGTTTCCTTCAAGTCCCAGCTAAAATTTCACATTTTCCAAAAGCCTTTCCTAGTCTCCCTAAATGTCTTTTCTCCATTGATAATCTCCAATTAATTCATTTATATATCTTATTTATACATACATATATATGTGTGTTGTCTTTCCCATTAGACTGTAAACTCTTTTTAGAACAGGAACTCTCTTTTGCTCTGTGTGTGTGTGTGTGTGTGTGTGTGTGTGTGTGGGTGTGTGTGTGTGTGTGTGTGTGTGTGATATATAGTAGGGACTTAATAAAAGATTATTGACTGGAGCTTTCTACCCATGTCATTTTATGCAAGTCATCTGACTGTGATGGGCTTCAGTTTCCTTACCTATAAAATGAGTCACTGGTATTAGCTGGCCTCTGAATTCTCTTCTCGTTCTAGACCCCTGATTCTAGAATGGTTTAACTTTCTACCTATGCAAGATAATCTGGACAATAGGAATTCCTTATCCATTTGATTTTTCCTGTTTAGATAATTAGGTCAAACTCTTACATGATGATTGACTTTATTGAATGAGTCCAAGGTCTGCTCTTGTCTAGGCCTAGCCAGCAGCAGAAAAGAGGTGTGCAGGCCACGTCCCCAAAGCAGTTGTTCCCAGACACTTCCAGACTGTTTTTTGGGAGGTAAAATCTTGCACGCCCTTCAAGACCAGAACCTCCTTCATGAAACCTTCCATGATCCCCCATCTAAAACAATCTTTGCCTCTTTTGATTTGTTTTAGCACTTTATATACCTCTCTTGTTACCTCATCATGGTCTCTGTTCTGTAGATGCTAGATTATTATAAAGTCCTTGCAAGGAGAGACCATGTCTTATTATCTCTATACCTCCCCCAGTACCTAACATGGGGCATTAAACACAATAAACACTTCAGAATGTTTGTTAAATTGAATGAGATCACAATGTTATGTCATCCACTGGCCTTGATCTTAAGTGAATTGTCTCTAGAGGCCTGGACAGGCAGCCAGATTTCCCAGTCTAGTGAGTGTTTAGGCTCCCAATTGTAGGATCAACCTGGACGGGCATTAGAGATAGTCACCAAGTGGATGTAGGATGATATCTGAGAAGCAAGTGGACATGGAACAGCTAGGTAGCATAATGGGTAGAACATCAGCCGGGGGCCTTGGGAGGACCTGAGTTCAAACGCGGCCTCAGCCTAGTTGTGTGGTGACCTTGGGCAAGTCACTTAACCCAGACAGCCTGAAAAAAATAGTGACTATGACGTGAGGAGTAATCTACACATTATCTTCACTCAGAATAGATGACATTAGGTTGATTTCGTCAACTGTATAAGAAAGTGCAGCCCCTGATACCCATTCTTTGGACAAATTACTTTGTTCATCAACAAGAGGATCTGGGAATGGTGGGGGTAGTTGGCAAAAAAAAAAAACAACAATTAGGAGCATCTACAGCATTCTAATAATCAGCACAGTGATGTCCACAAATGAAAGCATCCAGAATCTTCATTCATAAAGAACCTCTCTTCCATTTGGATATCCTTCACATGGTAACAAATACCTTTGGCTAGCACATGTCATCCAGTTTTACACCTCTCTTTACATTAAAGTTATCTCTGATGTTTCCTCTTTCAAAGGATGTTGTATGTGCATGGAAGACAGACAGAGGAAAGCTTTTATTATGGCAAACAAAATGAGATGAGAAAATTCTGAAAATAACTAAATAGAGACATATTAAGAACATGCATATTTAGTGAATTATGTAACTTCTATCGGGAGTAATGTTGCAATACGATATACATTTAATAAAATTTAATTAAGCTTCAAAATTTGACAAATGAACACCATTTCACCGAGTAATAGTAAAAATAGTATGACAAATAAAAATGGAATATTGCTATTTTGTTTCATTTTTTTTAAAGAATTTACAACAGTGGTTGAAAGCAGTGAGACTTTTTGAAAGGGATTTCTTTTCTTTTTTCTTTGTGTTTTTTTTCATCATTTAACACAATCATTTCTTTACCAAGACAATTAAAGTATAAAATGATCTTAAGGGGCCTTGGACTTAACATAGTCTGTCACTTTCAGGCAGTTGACCTTATGTCAGAGTTATTTGTAGCAGAAATCTATTCCAGAATCAGAAATTCTTCCTATCTCATTATAAAATATGGTCTAATATTTCTAATATTGCTCTTCAAAACAAATTTCCATAATATACAGCAGACTGGGTTTCAAAAAATTTAATCTCCAAGGAAGTAGGCTCTAGTTTTTAAGCTCAACTAATCATACCTGGCCTATCTCTGTGGCCTCTTCTATCTACATGTCACCTTACGTGATAAGAAACTGGGGCTTGCAAAAACAAGCATTTTAACTAGCTCATATACCCAGATAACTTTCTTTGCTGGACAGTAATGATCATGAGATAAGAATTTGCAAGCTTTAGTCTGGTGAGACTAAATAAGTCTAAGCAGCAGCATTTGGGGCTGCAGGTTATAAAATGATTAAATCTATCTACCATTGCTCTCCAGGATTCATTGCTTTTTTCTTTTCTTTCTTCCTTTTTTTTTTGGTATGTAATTAGGCTATCCACCATATAGATGGCAATCTAAGGCAGAATGCCTGGTGTATATTTTTTGGTTCAGTGTTTGGAAAAACACATAGATTTCATCCTGTTATTTTCTGCCACTTGGTAAACGTCTCTTAATTATGATTTGCTCCTGCAAGGTGGACTTGCTTAAATAATGCTTTGATTGATTTTGCTGAGGAAAAATAGAAGTGTTTAAGTAATATTAAGGATGAATGAAGATTTTGGATGCTTTCGTTTGTGGACATCACTGTGCTGATTATTGGAATGCTGTAGATGCTCCTAAATAATGTTAAACCCTGGGTTTTGTCAGACTTCTCCATACCTCTTTAACTCAAAAATACACTTGCTTTCCCTACTCAAAAGTAAGTAGTGAGCTAATATGTAAGTGTGCTGCAATGCATGTTGGCAGAATGTATCTGTTATGATAAAATTCAAGGCATCATCTTTATTGGTTACAAATAATAGTTATGTGATATGAATGATGTAAGAATGCAAAAAAAGCCAATATGTAAAGACATCCTATTTCTGGTCTTGATCATCATTAGCTAACTATTTCTTCCTAAACTGGAAGTATATTCTTTTTAAAGCATTAGTAAAACATTATAGAATAATCAGGAGAAAACTAAAAGAAGTTCAGAAGGGAATACAAACAGGTCAGTTTTGTTACTACTGTAGTTTTAAGAAACTATGTGATAGCTCAAAGTTTCATGTATATTCTTTTTCTTATTTTTTTTATATTGGCATGTTTCTTAATCAGCAATCATTTCTTTTTTATTTTATGCATTCTATTTTATTTTATTTTGGCTAGGCAATGGGATTAAGTGACTTGCCCAGGGTCACACAGCTAGTGAGTGTTATGTGCCTGAGTTCAGATTTGGAGTCCTCGGGGCTCCAGGGCTGGTGCTGTATCCACTGCTCCACCTAGCTGCCCCTATCAGCAATCATTTCTAAAGTGCCTACTATGTGTCCTTCACTACACTAAGCTGTGGTATTACAAAGAAAGGCTAAGACCAAAACAAAACAAAGCAAAACAGTCCCTGCTCTCGAGGAAGTCTCAGTCTAATGAGGGAAACATGAAAACTATTTGCAAAAAAGCTACATGTGTATGTATGTATGTATGTATGTATGTATGTATACACACATATGCACATACTATATGCACACATACACACATTATAAGTGTGTGTATAGATACATATATACATATACCTAAATACAAACCTATATATACATATATATGTGTGTGTGTATGTATTATACCTAGATAGATATATATATGTATATGCAAATATGTATCTATGTACGTACATACACACACATATATGTATATATAAATGACACACACACATACAGACAGACATATGTAAGATGCCATTATTAAAGGATTTTGGAGAAGGTTTCGTATAGATGGTGGGATTTTAGCTGACACTTGAAGAAAGCCAGGAGGTTAATATAAGGAGGAAAACCATGCAAGCATGGAGAACAGCCATAGTCAGGAGAAGTATCTGATTTGAGGAACAATATGGAGACCAGTGCAGTGTCATTGATCACAAAGTATGTGGTAAAGATATAAAATGTAAGAATTATGGTGAGTAGGTCTGTAATGAAAAAGAAAAAAAATAATAAAAGTAATGAATAAGTCTGGAGGTAAAAATTATGTATTCTTGGGACTCATTATTATAAAGTAGTTTGAGGTTTACCAACTTCTTTCCTTATTACAATCCTATGAGTTAACTGAAAATATTATGCCCACCTTACAGACAAGAAAACTGAGTAAGGGTCAGAGGGATGAAGCAGCCCATGGTCAGGTAGTCAGTAAGTATCAGAGTCAATTTTCAAACCATATTTCTTGTTTTAAAGTCTTTTGAGCTCATATTGTATCTACGTGTCACCAAAGAGTCAGTAAAACTTTTTTTTAAATAATTTTGCCTATTTTATTTATATGGATAATGATTTAGCTAATTTTTACTCTAAAATAATAACAGTTTTCACATTAGTAACTAGTATTTTATATCACTAAACTTTCTATTCTGATATTACACTATTGATGGTTTTTCTGTCTCTGTGGCCAAAAACATAGACGTTAAAATAAGCTTGAACCTTGGGTTTGTTACTTTAGAAGAGCCATAGCTAGTGCAGGGCAAATGGGACATCGCCTGAGGATACCCACAAGGGAGGTGGGTTATGAAGTGTAAGAAGAATGCTTCTCCAGAAGGACACACTTCCTTCTCCTATAAGAACTGCTCACACCTCAAGATAACACCCTGGTTAGCCATCCCAGAGACCAACATTGTCCTATCGATGTACTACCCTTCTTTTCAGGGCTCACCTTCCTTACCTAAATCTTGCCTGCAGCTACAGTCAGACTATCATCTCCACCTTGGCTACCTCTGCCCTCCCGGCTGCAACTGTTATTGACCTAGGCAAGAAAAAAAAATAGGGCACTGTACTTTAGCCACTCGACAGAAACTGGTATATTTAGTACATCTTCCCCTTTAAAAACATGGTTTAGGACAAGAAAGAAAAAAAAAGCACATGGGTGAGGCAGAGATGGGAGGAGAGGTAGTAGAGACAGGCAAGTTCTTGGTAGAAAATCAACTGGGGTAGCTATGGATTAATAGAAAAAAATGTTATTTTAATATCTTATGTTCATATCATTTTATAAGAAAGGCTTTATTGTATGATGGATAGAAAATTTATGTTGGAGTCAGGAAGATGGATTCAAATATTGGCTTAGCTAAATAATGATTCCGACTACAGATAAATAACAGCCTCTTAGTGTCTCAGATAACTCTTTAAGACTGTAAGTTGTAGTTCATTATTGGAAGAAGTTTACTTCCTGGGTATTCCTTACTCAGATGAAATAAAGGTAAATATATTATAGTTGTAATTGATATAGATGATAGAGATAGAGATGATTTAGACAGATAAATAAAGATATAGATAGCTATAGCTAAGGATATTGATATGTACATAGAAATAGAGATGGAGATAAAAATAGAGATTGATATTGTCTATTTTAATTTTTTCAGGGCTAACAGTATTCACACATACAATATTTCATCCCAGTAATAATTCTGTAAGATACCCAGGTCTGTTATTGCCCTTCTCTTCTATTCCAACAACCTCCATTTTAGAGATGAGGAAAGTGAAGTTTAGTCTGTAGTTAAGTGGTCTACTGATTAGAAGAGCTCAATCCAGTGGTCTGCTGTACCATGATATGTCCACATGATGTGTAAAGAAACCTATGTAGAACAAGAAAAAAATGGTTAAAACAGATTATCATACTTTAGTGCCTAAATAACAGTTTGAGGTCATTGTTTCTAAACTCTATAGAGTGAGGATATTGAAATATGTTGTTGTTTAGTCAGTTAGTCATGTTTGACTCTTCATTGACCCCATTTTGGGTTTTCTTGGCAAAGATATTGGAATGGTTTGCCATTTCCTTCTCCAACTCATTTTACAGATGAGGAGACTGAAACAAACAGGGTTAAGTGATATGCCCAAGGTCACACAGCTAGTAATTCTCTGAGGCCAGATTTTAATTCAGGAAGATGAGTCTTCCTGACACCAGGACAGGCACTAAATCTACTGCACTATCAAGCTGCCCTTATTGAAGCATAGGGATATATCACATCTTACCTCTGGTCACACTCAGGTAGCAAGTGGCAGAACCACAATATTAATATAGGTTTTTGGAACCCAGATTCAGCATTTTTTTCATAGTTTGCTTGATTTCCATTTGAACTGGTTGTGGGGGGAGAAGGAACACTAAGGCTGCTTCCTAAAAAAAAATAGGAATAAAAACTGATTTATATGGTAATTTAAGGTAATTGCCCAAATGGTTTCATTAAGGTATTTTGTTTAAGCTACACAACAGCCCTGAAAAAAGAAAGTATACTTATTTTGCATGTGTCGAAAATGAAGCGACTTACCTATGGTGATACTAAGCATATGTGTTATGTTGGTTTTTCCAACAGTTAAGGTGAATTTGTGCTGACACATGACACCCTCCCTTGACCCATATGACAAATGGCAAAGATTGCTGGCCATATGTAGGAATACTGATGTGTAGGATAGTGCAATTTATCTTTATTTTAATCATTTAATGTTTTTTTTGCCATTATTTTCCTTTCTGACACATTGTCTTTCATAAAAGCCCAAGTAAAAATGAATCAATGAATATGGACTTGACTAAGGAAATGGTTTCCCTGGAAACTGCTTGAAAACCTTCAGCACAGTTCCACCCTCTGCTCAGCTTATCTCTTTTTCAACCAGTCAATAATAATTGAATAAAACTAAGTGTTCTATGTTATTAAGATGCGTTATAATAATTAAGTCCCTTGGGTTTGGTCCAGACACTGAAGTTATGCATACATGCACAGACTATTTTTATTTTGGTGGAGGCCTATTATTTCATTAGAATGGGGACCCGTGGTATAGAATTGCCCTCTACTGATACAGATCTACAATCTGTCTGCAACTTACAGTCCTAGAGTTTTTTTCTGAAAAATTGAGTAGCTGAAGGACTTGCTCACAGTCACAGCCTACATGTATCAGGCAAAATGTGAACGAAAATGTTGTCTCCTTGGTCAACTTTCTATCCACTAGATCATCACTTACTCTTACAGACTAGTTTAACTGATTTAAAGTTTGAAGGGACATTCAAATGTAGGGTCTATAACTTATATATGCTTATACAACTATATGTGTGTGTGCGTGTGTGTGTGTGTATGTATGTATGTATACTAATTATTATAACTTGACCTTGATCAAGTTATTTAACCCCTCTGGTTCCTTGGAAACTCTTCGCAGTTCCAAATCTGTAACTCTGTTATGTGAAAAGTGTTGTAAATCATCTTTTTTTTTTCAAAGTCAGAGCCTAAGATGTGTGTGTGTGTGTGTGTGTGTGTGTGTGTGTGTGTGTAAGTATGTGTGTATGCATGCATGTATGAGTAGATATTTTTGTCTTGCTTTAGGTTTGGGAATGTGCTGCTTGTATTTTTCACAGACTTCAAGAAGTATGTCAAAAATGTCAAATTAGATTACAGGTCTGGAAACCATTATGACATTTGAGCTAACATGAGTCATAAGCTAACATAAGAGAGTAGCAAGTTCCTTAAGTAGAGTCCTATTTGTAGTTTGTGGACAATCAATTATTAGCTCTCTAAGAACTGTCTTCCTGTAAAATATTGACTGAAGATAGAAGACTCCTTTAGTAAAATTCAGACAATCTATTGACACACTCTTTTGAAATTCAAGTGCAGTCCCTCTTACTGATAGGTATTAATGACTGTAGCAAGTTAAGGAGATTTCAGTTTAACACCCACAGCTGTTTTGTCTTGACAATAAAAGTGTAAACATGGCCTTAATTAATTAATTTGCCCTAATTAATAGCTGTTCCCTGCTGAAGGTCACAGTCTCATAAGACACAGCTTTATATTTCTTCTTGAGCAGATTTTGTGTGTATAAAGTTAAAATTAGAATATATGAGGAGGAAAAAAAGCCAATTTAAAAACCAGAAGAATAGGTAGATGTCTGAAGCTTTCTACCCAAACTGTAGCCGTCAGTTGAAAACCAAATATACCGTTTTCTACTTCTATACCATGGACTCAGAGTATCATAGATTTAAAAGTAGAAGAGACCTTAAGGTCCAATTCCCATGTCTTAAAGATGGTTAAAACTGAGGGCCAGAGAGAGATGAAGAGGCTTGCCCAGAGGTATATTCATTAAGTGTCAAAGATGGGATTTAAATCTAACTCCTTTGATTTCTAATTGCAATACAATAATCAGTCATGTATCCAACTACACAACAGGTTCGAAAACATTAAACTTAAAAGAACAGCAGCAGGATAAGAAGCTGTCCAAGGACTGTTTTTAATCTAAGCACTATTCAATAAATGTAATTCAATAAATATTTATTTATTGCCTACTATGTTCCAGGCACTGTTCTAAGTGCTGGAGATTAAAAATAAATACATAAATAAAAAGGCAAAAGACAGTCCCTGCCCTCCAGGAACTTACAATTTGATGGAATTTTAAAATAAGACAAGAAAGAGAAAAAATAACAAAACAGCAACAGCTCACCATTTAAACAATGATTTAATGATTGTAAGATACTTTTCACATACCTTTTGACCCACATAATCCTATACCATAAGAACTGCTGTAATTCCCATTTTATAGATGAGAGAACTGAGGTTTAAAGAAGTTAAACAGCTAGTCAGATATTAAGTTCAGGGCTCAACAATGCAATTCAACTGGAATTGACCAGTTTGAATCCATTTTACTGTTTGGACAGAGTGCAGAATCAGCTAAATCTGCTAATGGAAAAGGAACTATGCAGGTTCATTGAGAGGCATTTGTTACTTTAGTCTTTATGCTTGTGGAGCTTGCTGTTGCCATTACAGTCATCAGTGCCTGAATATGAGCATTCATTTCACTCATGGAAGCAGAAAGCCATTGCACATGGGTATGGAGTAGCAGGAGGAGGGGTAAGAAATGGACATTGAGAAAATAAAAGTAGAGAGCCAATGAATAAGTGATTTACTCAGTCTAACTCTACATGATGCCGTTTATAATCCCCAGTTCTCGTGTTAATACACAATTATCATTAAACCGTGTGCATTCAGTTTGCATTAGTAATACGCTAGTACCACATTAGTTGTTTTCTGCTTTGTCTCTGGTACCCAGTTTCAGTAATGCCCCTGTTTTACCCTGGTGGATTGAGCCTGTATTGGCTGCTGAGATGCTCTTTGATAGGAGCCAGATCCATAAAATACTTTAAAGAAAATTAATGAAAGCACTTGCAAGGAGTAGATTGTTTCATCAGAATGTACCTAGTTTATTTTACAATGGTAAAATTGCATAGGCTTAGAGAGCATTCTGATTGATTCATGAATATTCTAAAGGGGTAAATTAATCTGTGTGAACTCCACAGCTCCAGTGAAACTGCTCTTTAACATTCTGAAGGGTGGAATTCATCTTCTTACAGCACAAAAGAACTTCCTATAATAAATACTTTTTTTACAACAGCAATAAGGCAGCTCAGTGGGGTGTGGTTTCCATGAAATAATCACACTTCTGAGGGATTAGACATCCTGCCTTGTGCTGTACAACTCCCTGAGTATATGATTACATGTTGATATCCATATCCCCCACTCAGCTTTATTGCTTAATTATTCAGTGGGCCCTTCCTGAGGTATCTGCTTATTTGGATCTTATATAATAAGCAGGCTTGGAGATCTATAATAAAGTACTAATTCTTCACAGCTAGCTCTTGGTATTCTTTAGGTATCATTTAAGTAGAAATGACTGCAACATGGTACTATACCTTGAATGGCTGGGTTGAGAGTAAGCTATGATTTAACAATGTGGGCCCTAAGTAGGCTGAAATTGCCCTAACAATTATGCATGCTATACCATTATTAATCCACAATGCTTTATTAGTCAAATGTTCATTAACAGTTCAGGAATAAATTTGAAAACTACCATTGTACTGTAAAATGAACCCAGTATGTATGCTAGTCTAAAATATATATATATATTCCTTCAACTCCTCCCAGGTTACTAAACAGATATAACATCAACCTGAATTCACATTTTAATCCAAATTACAAATCAGTATAACTTCCATTAATTTTTAAACTATCTATTATTGTTAATGTTTTGAAACTAGATATTTAAGTGCTATCATCCCCCACACACACACACACCATTGTCATTGATGATTGTATTTCTATACGTATTTCATCTGCTCTAGTGTTTAGGTAGGATATTAAAGAAATATATGACAGAGACCCATAAATGTCAGTTACAAGAAGGAGTTTGATTTATTGAACTCTTTTCTAGTACTGTGCCAAAATATTAAGATGGTATGAGCTTTATGTGCACAATTCTACATTTTTGACATTATGAAATAAATTTTTTAAAAGTTTCTTTGAGTGCTGCATAATTGAAAATCACATTATGAATAACATCATACATTCCATGTTCTAGTAAATGCATACCTGGTTTTAAGCCTTGTTTGTTACCAAAAGAATGTCATTTCTAGCCACAGAGTATTTATGGGGCCAACAATATAGATGATAATTTGTTTTTGTTGTTTATTCCTTTTGGTCATGTCTGACTCCTCTTGACTCCATTTGAGGTGTTCTCGGCAAAGATACTGCGGTGGTTTGCTATTTCCTTCTTGAGCTCATTTGATAGATGAGGAAACTGAGGCAAATAGGGATAAGTGACTTTCCCAGGGTCACACAGCCAGTAGGTGTCTGAGGCTATATTTGAACTCTGGTCTTCCCAACTCCAGGCCTGGCATTCTGGGCCACCCAGCTGCTCAGGGTTTGTTTTTAGCTACATTTTAAACTGATTTTGGCCTCCAAATTTTTTCCCAAAAACTTTTCTTGGCAGCCTTATCTAAGGTAGGCTATATTCATACAATATCTCAGCAACAGTTTAAAGGACGAAAAATTTAATCCATCCATTGGTTGATTTACTCAAAACATGTCTGTTCCCAAAAGATTTTGTTGAAATTCTTGACTTGGTTGATAATTTATTTGTAGCTCTATCCTTCCACTGTGGATTTGGTGAACTGATAAGTGAAGTCAAATTCAACAGAAAGAATAAGGGAGGATTTTCTGCCACATGCAACATAATGGGGCCTTAAACCCTGGTGCAATGGGAAAAGAATGGGATTTGGAGTCTGAGTAACTGGGTTTGAATCCTGGCATTATTACTTGAAAGTCTGTTTGACCTTGAACAAATCACTTTTCTCTGGTCTTTAGTTTCCTCATCTACAAAGTACAGGAGTTGGACGAGATTATCTTCCTTTGTTTAGCCAGTCCTAAAGCTTTAATACTCCATGAATTAAAGTTTCCATTACCATGAGACCATAGATTTTTGAGCTGAAAGGGAACCTTTGAGGTCATTAAGTATAATTGCCTCGTTTTACATTTTGATGTTCTCAAATGTAATTTGTGCAAAATAAGATTAACCAGATTAGGGGCCATGTGCTGACTACAGTATAAGTATGTGCTCAGCTGTTTTAAATACATCAACATCTGACTACATTCATCCACTTTTCCCTAAATGTGCCTTATTTTCCCCAAAACATCATTACAGTTAAGCATTACCAAAGAATTAATTGTATTTTCTAGTTGGCTTTATCACCCCTGATAGCAAATTGAAGTTTTTAATGAAGCCTCTTTTCAACCAAAAGTACAAGAATTTTAACCAGTTAGTCAAGGAGACCAACCTGATTGAAAGAAGAATTGTGATTACTATTCTATCACCTCCCTGACAACCCATAGCAATTACCAGTGTAGAGGGAGGTGTGTTTGGCAGCTACTTCTTCATGACTCTTCCTTCCTGGAAAGCCAAGTGAATTATGAGGATCCTCCCAGACATCATTACCATTACCATTCTCAAATCTGATTTTCAATCTCAAGTTCTGAGGTTTAAGGAAAAAAAAAGAAAGGAAAAAAGAAAGAAAGAAAGAAATCTTCCTGTGAAATGTTTGAAGAGTTTTGTCCTAAGAGCCCTGAAAGAATAATATGTGAAATTATTTCATACCATTCACGTTTTCTGCTTTCGAGCCTAATTAAATGTGAAGAAATTTCATGGGCACCAGACAGAACTTAGAGCAATGATTCTAAAAGCCCATAAACTTATTTTATATACTTTGATACCATAATATTAATTAACTGGAATCCTTTACAATCCTATGTATTTTATGCATTTGAAAACATTATTCTGAGAAGTGGTCCACAGGCTTTACCATACTACAAAAGGGTTCATCACATACACACACACACACACACACACACACACACACAAATACACACTTAAGAACCGTGACCTGGAATGTTGTGGGAAAAAATAATAATAATAAGTGATGCTTAATTTATCCTAATGGGTAAAATATAACTGACAATATTTTATAATCTTTGTCAAATACAGGTGTGCTCCTGTTTAAGAAAACTGTGAACTTAGAAAACAGATAAATGAACAGGTAATTATACTTCTTTATTCTTATGACATTTCATAGTTGGATTTTTTTCAAAGATGAATTTCACCCAGATCATTATAAATGTGTATTTAAAAAAGTGTTATAAGTATGTGTTTATAAAGATGTGCACGTCTGTAAGAGTTGGCTAACTGTCAATAGATTGAGGGTGACATGGATAAATCTATGGAATCTGGCCCACTTCTATGGAGAGAAAAAGACCAAAGGCTATGTCTGAGGTAAGAGTAAGCTAGCTGGGGGTACATGGTAAGTGGAAGGGGTTAGAAAGAGACAGGCAATCACCAGGAGTATTCAGAGGTTGGGCATTCTTCCCTTCCACCTCAGAAGAGTGTTGAACTGGAACTAGATATTTCTACTTGCTCAAATGTCTCTGGTGTAGGAATGGAGTTCAAAAAGGAAAGTGACTTCCTTGATGGCTAAAGTAAAATCTAGCTTACATTCTATTTTCAAATTGGGACACATGTACAGTTTGAACATAAAATTTTAGGGTGAAAGTTAGCAGTCTACATGCTTTTGTCAATTCTTTTAAGTTCATTTGCAGAGCATTTCTGTTCCTGAGTGTCAAAGGTTTGGATTCTGATACCTTAACTATCCATGCTATACACACCAAAAACTCATAAGTCTCATGTCCAACATTGTGGTGATACAAAAAAGGCCCTTTAAGTGGCATACCTTTTTTCTCTCTGTGATGTAGGGGTTTTTTGTCTTTCCTCTATTTTATAGTACGACTCTTTTGCCTACTTGGCTACAAAGAGTATTCTTTTATAGCTTAAATCCTTGACAAGGATTTAAAATGCTTTTAGAGGCCTTCGCCTAAATGTAAATTGAACAGATGCTTTAAACATTTAAAGAATAATTAGTTTTAGCACAAATGTATAAGTCATTCTTTTTAGCATTCATTTCCTGGCTATCTCAAGTCCTTTAATTTAATAAACATCAAAAAATGCATTGTCATTAAGGACTAAATTGCCTGTGAAATTTGATATTTTCTTAAGAAATGAGCAACACAGTCTTGGAAACATAATCCCATTCCTTTTAAACCAAAATAATTTGGAAAATTCATTTCTAAAATCAAAAATCATCAATGGAGTGCTGATCTGTTCAGTTGGTAGAACACATCTGTAAATTTCTAGGACTTTTGAAAGTGTTTGTCACCTAAAAGCACATTGAAAACCAAGCTTACGAATGTCTCAAATAATTTTTTAAATGTCTAATTAAAAAATATACTTTTAAATATACTTGCCAATAAAACCAAAATATATTTTGCCTTCAAAATATTTATATGTGATGTGTTTATTATGTGTTAAAAAGATTTGAATGTAAGAACTGATTTTTTTACCTAGTATATGTAGTTAAAAGGCATTACTGAATTCTTTCATTTCTCTTAATATTTTTACTACTTAACATATGGTCTATACAGACAAAATAACTAAAAGGTATATTTAGTTTCTTTGATTCAAGGGAACCACTAAGGAAGTACATTGCAGCCTCTAAGAGAGAGTGAGTGCTTGATATAGCCTAGCCTCTTGTACCTTATAACCTAAGCTATAATTGACTGATATTCATGACAGCAGTGAATGCAATATTCCCTGACCAGAAGAATAATGCTGATAACACCATCAAAAGAAAAAAAATTTCGGTGATATAGTCTCACAGAACAGTGCACACCACCTTTGCCATGCTCAGTGCTGTATGTAACCAGAGAATTTAGCTTTAGAGTTCCTATAACTTAGAAGCCTTGAATAATAAAGAAAAAAAAAACTCATTGATATTCATTTTGTTATTGAAGATTAGCAACATCAGTGGTGATGAGTAGCGTCTATACTGATTCCCTCTTAATGCTAAAAAAAAATGATACAAGTATATTTTTAACTGAGGAAAAGAGTATAGGATGAAATGTGTTAATGAGAAATTTGTAGTTGATGGAAACTCACCCATCTCCAAATTATTAAAAAAAAATGCAGTCAGCCTCCCAATACTGCTTCATGGCCTTACTGAACAGTATAAACCATACCACCAAAAAGAAAAATCTGTTAAATAAGCATCAGTGTTTTCTTTGTAATTGACAGAACAAGGATATAACTCTACATATACCTACAATTAATGTAGAATTGGTCAACATATATGCATGCATTTAATGTAGTGGTCAGATGAACAAGAAGTGAAGCAAGAGAAATAGAAAATTGCAGTTAATCAGACATTTTAAGGATTTTTTTTTAACAGTCAGAGAAGTATCCAAAGTTAAATTTATTATATATATATATATATATATATATATATATATATATATATATATATGTATGTGTATATATATATATATATATATATTTATAAATAGGAGGAAAAATACATCAGCAGAATCTTCTTTTAAAGCAATTTGTCATCATTTTATCATTTATTTAGAATTATAATGCCTAGATCATTTCAATGGAAGAATCAATTTAACAAAGTTAAAAAAATCCAATGAGTAGTCTTCTCAGTCCTGGCACTTGGATTACTGATTCATCCATGATTACATTATTCTGAGTTTCTCCTCACAGTGCAGATGATAACCCTTTAATACTTTCTCCTCTTGGAATTCGTATCTCTGCTTTCTCACTGAAATCTCCATGAGAAACCTTTTCATTGCCCTGGAAGGTTTTTTTGTTTGTTTGCTTGTTTTGTTTTGTTTATTCAGTGCACCACCCCAAAAAAAAAGAAAATTAGAAGAGTGCTTATTTTTTCTCTTACTCTCTAAGGGATAAAAAATCACAGGTTTAACATCTAGCAAGAATGTCTCAATATCAGAATTCTTATAATAGCAATGCTGGTTTCTGAACTTGCAAAGATCTTAGAGTTCTGTTTTAAAACCTCAGGCAAAGCTGGCCCAATAGGTTTATGGATCTATGATGAATCAAACTGAAAACACCCTCCATGCTTATCATCAACTAATACATGCCTACAAATGATATTACTTTCAAAGAATCATCACCATAATAAACAAACCAATTCAATACAAGTAGCATTTCACTGAAATACTAGCCACCAATTACGGTTTAGAGAGTGCTGGACTTAGAATCAATAAGATCTGAGTTCAGATTTTACACTTACATTATAAGCTATAGCAAGCTGCTTAACTCCTTTGAGTCTCAGTTTCTTCATCTGTTAAATGAGGACAATGGTTTGTTCATTAACCTCTAAGGTCTCTTCCAGTTATAAATCTATAATTCCGTGTATTATTTTTCTAGTGAATGTCAATTGTGTTATTAATTCAACAAGAATTTATTATACTATGTGCTTAATAAACCCCATGAAAGAAAACAATTCTTCACCTGAGAGATTTTACATTCATTCTATTTTAAAGGGTCGGGGAAGTCAGAAGGGGGTGATATAGCCTTAATATAATAACTGATAGAAGATAATACAGTGCTAGGTGTAGAGGCACAGGCCTATACTCCTGGCTGTCTGGGAGGTAGCAAGATCTCTTGGGTGGGATATCTTGAGCTCAGGAACTTTGCTATGGTAGTCTAAACTGATCATGTGTCCACACTTAGCCCAGCATTGACATAGTAAGCCCTCAAGAACAGGTGCAGTTGATGAAACCAAACAAGAGTTCAGGAAAAAAAGACTAGGGCTTGATATACTGATGTGTGCTAGTCATATGAAGGGTGAAGCCATGGGAGCAAATGGGATAATCAAGAGAATAGAAAGAAAAGAGTGAAGAGGGTGAAGGCCAGAATCTGGAGGTATGCCCACAAATAAGAAAGAAGAGATAGATGATAAACCTGAGAAGGAATAGTCAGGCAAGTAAGTGGAGAGGCAGCATAGCATTGTGTTACAGAGGCCAAAGAAGAATAGAATATTCAGGATAGGAAGCAGTAATGTCAAAACACTCAAAGAAGAAGAGGACTAAGAAAAGGCCTTCAGAAGGAGCAATTAAGAGGTCATCAGTGGCAATGAAGATCAGGTAGTAAGATTGGAAGCTACACTGCAAAAAATTGAGAAGTAGATGAATAGGATGGAAATGTGGGCATTGTGTGTAGATATTCATTCTAGAAGGTTGGCAGTGAAAAGGAAGACAAATAGCCATGAGATGGCACCATGAAGGGATGATGGGGAAAATGAAGGATTTTTAATGATAACATAAACATGAATATATTTATAAGGAGCAGCGAAGGAATAGGTAGGTCAAATGTGTGTGAGAGAGAAGGCAGAGGGAATAATAAGTGTGACATGGTCCTCAAGAAGACAGGAAGAGACAAGATCAAAGGCACAAGTAGAAATTGGCCATGTCAAAGAGAAAGGGCATCTCTTTGTCATATAGCAAAGAAGAAAAAAATATATATATACTGAATAAAATTTAAAAAATGAAAAAAATTAAAACTGAGAAGGAACTCAGAAGCCATATAGTTCAACCATTTCAATTGATTGGTGAGTGTATTGAGAGTGAGAGAGGGTAAATGACTTGACCAAGGTCACACAGCTAAGTAAGAATCAGAGATAGGATTTTAATACCTGTCCACTGAATTCCAGTGCAGCAGCTAGGAGGCACAGAAGCCTCAGCATCAGTCCTAAAGGCAGGAAGACTCATCTTCTTGAGTTTAAATCTGACCTCAGACACTTACTAGCTTTGTGAACCTGGACAAATCACTTACCCCTGTTTGCCTCTGTTCCTCATCTGTAGAACAAGCTGGAGAAGGAAATGGCAAACCACTCCAGTGTCTCTGCCAAAAAACAAACAAACAAACAAACAAACAAAAACATTGTGGTCAGGAAGAGTCAGACATGACTGAAAAAAAGGACTGAACAACCACTGAATCCAGAGCAAGTTCACTTTACATGGTACCATGATAAGGTATGGAGTAGGGAAGATGGGATCTCATGACCATCTGCTGAAAGCAGTGAGATACGAAGTGGCTTTGGGAGATTGAGGAGAGAAGAAAATTTTTGGAACATTCACTTAGGGTACTGGAATAAACAGTCAATCAGGGAAGAAAGAAATGTTTGCTAGTTAGCAGCAAAGATGCCATTAAAATTAGGGAACTTGGATTTATAGTAGATTTAGCTCAAATGCTACCTCCTCTATAAGCTGTTTCATGATCCCTGCTGCCAGTGTCCTACCCCCCAAAACAGTCTAGTATTTATTTCATACAAATTTTATGTATATTTAATTATGTCCATATTGTCTTCCTGGATAGAATCTAAGCTTCACGAGGGCAGGGACTATTCCCTTTCTCCCTTTGTATCCCTAGCATACAACTAGGTAGGCTTGTTGCTTGATTCATTGATTAATCCAGTTATCAACATGATGCTGTAACATTTCAGTAACATTCCCAAGCTCTGTAATGCAAGTGAAAAGTAGATGGCGGAATGATTCAGGCTTAAATGTGACAGTGTGCAAATGGTGGAAAACAAGAATGAAAGGGAGTCAAGAATCAAGGATGATATAGTTGAGTTGGTTAACTAGAAGGTCACTACTGAGAAGGGGAAAAGTTCAGCCTATGGCAGTAGGAAAAAGTTAGAAAACTGGGGGGAAGAACGAGTGAACAAAAGTTGCAGTGAGGCCAAAAAATAGGCTGAAGAAAGAAGCAAGGGGAAAGAGGGAAGAACAAGAGATATTGATTATGGAGTGAAAATTGAAATTTAAACCTCATGAAGGTATCTCAGTTATGTGTGATGATAACGTGAGATAGAATGAAGGTTGAGGTCCTGGAATTGGAAGAGGCTGATAGACTGGAAGGCCAGCTTATTTGAGGGGGGATGGATGATTGGATAGGTAGATAGACAGACAGACAGACAGAAAGATAGATAGATAGATAGATAGATAGATAGATAGATAGATAGATAGATAGATAGATAGTATATAAATTCCCTAGGATGAATCACAATTACCCACATCTCATTTAACTGATTCTCAGAAATAGTGTGGTGCAATAATCAAATAAAATGATATCTGTAAAGCATTTAGCACAGTACCTGGCACATACTAGCAGGCATTTGGTAAATGTTTGTTCTGTACTTCCATTCCTAGAAGAAAGAGCATTGAGTTCAAATTTCACCTCTGCATCTTACTATGTATATAACCTGGGTTGATTCAATTAACTTGGATGAGCCTTAGTTCCTTATCTTTAAAACATGGGGAATGAACTAGGTACTGTCTAGCTGTAAATCTATGACCCTGTGATTCTGTAATTCCTACATTAACTCAAATATTGACTTCATTTTGACTAGGCTCATGTAAAACATCAATCTGCTTCTGCCTATCTCACAGGTCATAGCATCATAGAATAATGTGGAAATGTCCTTAGGGATTACGTATAGTCACAGTCTCTAGAATTGTAAAGAACCTTAGAGATCATACAATCCAACTTCCTAATACTATAGATGAAGACACTGAGACCCAAGAGAAGTAACATAATGTTTTCAAAGTCATACAGGCTAGAAGAATCAGAGCTAGGATTCATCCCCTTATCCTTTTCCTCTAAAGCCTTTCTGCTCTACAATTCTGTAACACTCATTTTGCAGATGAAGAAATGGAGTGTTTTAGAGATGAAAGTGATTTCCCCAAGGTCATACAGCTTGTTAGTGGTAGAGCCAGAGCCAGAGCCAGAAATCAGAGCCTTTTATTCCTAGCCCAGTGCTCTTTCTATTGCAACATGCTACCACCTATGAGTTTGGAAGTATTGTTAATATTCCATGAATACTTGAAAAGTTCACAAGGAAAAATTGTGGGGTTTCTTTTATTCCTCACATTTAGAATAAAATTTGTATATATCAACTAATAATAAAGAATTCTTTCATAGTTTTCTCCCCAATGGCAGACATAGCCTTGTTTTGTTTTGTCTTTTCTCTCACATTAAACAATTCTAATTAGATCTGTCCTCCATTCCAAATGTCCATTTCTCATTTTGTTTTGGTTTTGTTTACCTTTTTATTGAATATTTTTTACATCAACATAAATGTCAACTATATCCCTCTGACTTTGTTCCTCAGTGCCATTATTTTAACAAAGAATGAAGGGGGGAGGGATCAGCTAAGAAAAAAAAACCAACATATCAAATTAATTTGACTATCCTCAAAGTTCTTCCCCCATAGTTCCCCAGCCCCTGCAAAGAAGGGAAGGATCTACATTTTCTCCTCTCTTCTTCTGACTTCCCCTCCCCCACCAACTCTACTTAGAGGTAAAAACTCTATGAACTGCTTTAACAGTTACCGAGAGAAAGCTGTTCCACTGTGAAGTCTTCTGAGTTAGTGTACTAGAACAAATTCAGGCCGTTTAATCGTGTGGCATCAGGCAGCCCTGAAAATGCAATTTGTTGTAAAATTTGTTTTTGCACTACTATTAGAAGCCAAGTGTTCAGCTCTTTTGCTGCTCTCCACTGGACCTTATCAGAGAACATGCTAGCTAGAGGGCATCAGCAGCCCTGATCACTCAGGAGGAAACAGGACAGCTGTGTTCCTGACAGCTGGAGGAGGCATGACGTCCATCAACAAATATCTGGGATACCTAACACTTCTTTACAAGCAGGGGGAGGGCAAAACCTGTTGGACTGGAAATAGGAGTGATTCTTTTGTGACAGTTAGGAAAAAAAAGTTCCTTTGGGGGGATAAGGTGTAGATTTCTTTTGTATTTTATATATTACTCAGGTATCATTTGTCATTCCTGTAGCTCCATGTAGGAGTTAAAAGATGAAGAAGATGCTCCAGGAAAAGAGACTAGACATTAAAAAAAAAAATCTTACCCTTAACAAGCACAGAGAAAAAAAAAGCAATATACTTTTTTTTAGCTTAGGGAAAGGTAAAATTAAGCAGGAAATGTTTTTTTTTTCCTTGCTGTTATGTTCAATGGCCTTTTGAATGACCAAAACATCCAGTATATTGGTGATGTGGAACAATTTTTGTAGGTCCCCCCCTTTTTTTTTCCTCTCTATTCCCATTTATTTATTTCACAGGCTTTAGGGAAACTTAGTTCGATGCTTGATTAGGCTTTTGGTGTGTATCAGTTCAAATGACTTCAAAGACAAATCCTTTAGCAAATTTGAATCTAGAAAAACCAAGAAGATACACATGTTTAACATTATTTATACTGAACACAGGCTGAGTTTCTAGCATCCCTGGGGCTCTGACCAATGGTATTTTTTCTGTGAAGACCGAACACAACATCAAAACTGCCAAAGTGGGAAAAAGTGCAGTTAAACCTCTTTCCTAGGCAAAAAATACCTTTGAAATGCTCGTGTTTCTGCATTCATTTGATAAAAAGTTCTTTCAACATTGCGGGAATCTTTAATTACTTTAGTGTTTCTGTCTTTTACATCAACACATACCTTCTTATCAAGAAACATTCCATGATACTCCAGACTGGTTAGCCTTCGCAGTGCTTCTCCCACCAAGACTCCTTTTGATTAATGATGCTTTAACTATTTATTCCTCTCAGCTAATGAGTTCAACTAAACAAATGTAAAGTTAATCCTCTAGAATAGTATCTAAAACTGAAACATACTGTACCATAGAGTAGTCTAATGAACTGATTTGCTTTTCTTTGAAATCCACAGGGTATATTATCATAGTTCTGACACATAATAATCACTTAATAAATACTTTTTAACTGATTGAAGAAATGTAACTTAGAGCTATCTCCCCCAATATATGTTAAGTACTTTGTAACCATTAAGTCATAGTATAAATCTCAACTTACTATCCTCCAATACACTATTGTCTAGAATAGTAGAAGGTTGAAAGAAAGGACTAGAATTCAAATTTACTTTAGAATATTAGGAAAATGATATTTTGAAAATAAGAGATTATTAAATATTTTGACAAATGTTAAATGTAGTGACAAATGAAATAGTACCTTTAGGGATAGACTTATTGCAATAGATAATTATGCCAATTGTTTTTAAGGTTAAGGTTCACAGTAGCTTACAGATAGTATATAATTGAGCAAGACTCTTTCAATATTAGTATGTAATAGTCATCTGAGCAAAAGTGAAGGAATAACTTATCTTTTCTCTTCAGCCATTATAAAAGAACTGTACACTGATTTCTTCTCTACTTTTAAAAGATGAGGGGAAAGAGATCTACAAAAAAAGTAATAAAAATGATTAAAGAGTTGGAAAATAGCAACTATAAGGAATGAGAAAAGTCTTATTTAGTCTGGAGAAGGAAATATAAGTAATAGACTGCAACACCTGGGAACCAAGAATAAATGTGTGCCAAGGATCAAAAAGATCAAGCATGAAGAACTACATAAAGGGGTGAAGCAAAAGACGTAATTGTGTTGGAGGCAGGGGAGACACAGAAGGTGAATCTTCCAAATAATTACCTACCAAATGGAGTAGGGCGGGCACACACAAGAACTAAACTAGACTAAAAAATAATTCAAAAAACATATTTCAGGTGCTACAGATCATACCCAAATGTGTGCATGCTGTTGCCTAGCATAATAGTCTTCAGTGTCTTCCTCAACACTACCTTTAGGATATTGAACAAACATCTTAGTTGAGCTCAAGTTTAGAGCCTTTCGCTATATTTTGAAGCTTATTTCATATAATTTTCTCTTTATGATCCCAGCTGTTTCATCCATGCTAACCCCCTTGCTGTTCCTCAAATTTGGAACTCTTCTTGATAGCATGCGTAATGATAGCCACCACCTCTTAGAATTCATAACTTCCCTTGAGGCTCAACTCATGCCACCTCCACCAAGCAGCGTTTCCTAATTCCTGTATTAGTATTCTCTTTTATCTCAAAGCATCTTGTATGCTTTCTTATGTACATGTCAGAGAGAGAGGGAGACAGAAAGACAGAGACAGGGAGACAAAGACAGACAGACACAGACACAGACACAGACAGACAGACACAGAGATGGAGAAAGAGACTTTAAATATAAATAAAGAAGGCCTGGCTAGAGAAGCCATAGGTTCTGTGCATAAGTTAGATTCTGGGATGAAAAAGAGATAACTGAGAAGCTAAATGAATCCTCTGCTGATATCTCTACTCAAGGACTGTCTTTGGAATCAGAAAAATGGGAGATATCAGGCAAAATAAGGACAAACATACTGGCTTGGTCACTACTTATAAGGAGTTAAGGTAGGACTGTCTGATGGACTGTGAAGATCAGACAGTGTGCATGCAAGGTGTACAGGTATTGACTTGATATTGTAGACAACTCTCATACATTTCAGTGTCAAAAGGCACAAAAGAGAAGGTAAATAATACTTATACCTTTGTTTAAGTTCTCATATTTCTCAAAACATTCAGTGTTTTGGATTCTATTCATACACTATATGGATGCTGAAGATAGGATTTTAAAATTGAAATGTACTTTAGAGGACATCTAATCCAACCCACTCATTCACTTTATAAATGATGTCCTAAAATATGAAGTTACATGCCCAAAGCCACACAAGCTAGAAAGCTATGATTCAAACTCCAAATGACTTCTCATTCCAGATACATTACAGTTGCCACAGCATCACACAAAATATTGCATTAGTTTCATGGTTTCCTTTGAGGATTGCATGATTATAGTAGATGGAATTTGTGATTTGGGCAAGGAGTTACACTGAATACTCCTTAGAGTCCACTTCCCAACTCTAAGGAGTCTGCTTCTGACTCTTCTGACATTGAACAGGAATCTTGTGATACATATGTACGATACAAATAGCAACCCTACTCACCAAAAAAAAAAATACTAATAACAGTATTTCACAAGTAAATGATGAGTTGCTTACCTCCTAAACCAGTATCTAATGCATATTGCTGTTATGGAAAAGATACTGGGATAAACTGCCTGAATTAGATGTGTTTATTTAATGTGCAAACATGAAAACAAAAATTGATTGGAACTCATTTGGAAACAACAAAACATCTTCCTACCTGCTGTTATTCAGTTAAGTGAAAATTCCAATTTAATTCAAGAAGCTTCTCTTTCCCCCCCCAAAATAAGTGATTTATAATCTCACTGGTCCCAATTTACTGTAAGCAAAGCATCAGATTAGTAATGTGTTTAATATGAGTTATTAAGTTCCCATTAGACTAAATTGCCACCCTTAGAGATCTACAATACTATGCTGAGTTAATTTGCATTATTCAGTAGCCATCTATGATACATATCTGTAGGCATCATAAATGTTTTAGTGGTTGTGACATAATGAGTCACTTCCAGGAAAATGAGTCACATTGTGCCCAGCGATGATGTCACTGCAGAAATATACTGGTAAAAAAGATGGGCTGGTCACATGGCGAGTGAAGGATAACTGATAACATAAGCAGAGTACCCCACTGGTATCCTCATATTGTCAGGAAAAAGGCAAGGAAGTGTCCAGAATATTACATAGACCCCCTTTGGCAAATTTATGGAAGAGTAGGGAGGAGGATGTAGAAAAGAATCACATAGATGGGTAGGAGTGGATGAATTGTAATCTGCATCATTAGAGGAAAGCTCCAAATATAAGATCACAGATTCACGTCCACAGATTTATGTCCAGTGAAACTCAAAGCCATATATGGCATTTTGCCCAAAATACAAAATACGAAAGAGAGAGAGAGACAGAGACAGAGACAGAGAGAGAGACAGAGACAGAGAGACAGAGACAGAGAGAGAGACTTGGATGTTTTCTTGCTGTTGTGGATGTTACATAAGCACAACTCCAGTAAACTCTATCTTGAAAAGCACTATTAGGGACTTATCACAGAACATATGCATTTTTCTTTAGGATTATTCAGCTTAATTTATATATAAATTTTCTTTAAATTTACCTAGTAGTTGGCTAGTTCTGAGTAATAATGTATTTTATTTTATTTTATTTTTGGTGAGGCAATGGGGTGAAGTGACTTGCCCAGGGTCACACGGCTAGTAAGTGTCAAGTATCTGAGGGCAGATTTTTCTTTTAGGCAATTGGGGTTAAGTGACTTGCCCAGGGTCACACAGCTAGTAAGTGTCAAGTGTGTGGTCTGAAGCCTGATTTGAACTCAGGTCCTGACTTCAGGGCTGGTGTTCTAGCCACTGTGCCATCTAGCTGCCACCTGATACCAGATTTGAACTCAAGTCTTCCTGAATCTACTGTGCCATCTATCTGCCCCTAATAATGCATTTCTTGTGCTACAATGAAATATTCTGTTTATATGCAACAGAACATCCACACAATCATTTATCAAATATCTATTACTAGGTTTCAGGAGACTGAGATCCAGTGAGAAAGAGAAAGATAAAAGGTCATAGTCAGAAAGCTATTTTCAAAATTTGAGATTATGGAGTTGACACAGTTATGGATGATGGGTGTAAATTTGTATTTCTTGAGGCTAGGGAGTGTCTTTTGCCATTCTTCATATCCCCAGCATTTAGCTCAATACCTAGTACATAGTAGGTCCTTAAAAAATGTTTCTTGACTAAAGTATAACATTCTACAAAGATGTCTGAGATGGAGTGAACACAGCTAAGTGGAATATAACTAGATGTAAAAATAAGTGAGATAAAATGTAGGCTGCCTGTACATAATACATTTTCACCATCTAAGTCCTTCATTGAACCTTAGATATGTTCTCCCAGGACATAATCTATTCTAATTCTCCCAGATGACAATACTGTTGAGTTAGATTTCTTCTCCTTTATGGATAAGATAATAGCCTAAAAGAGTTAATACAAATTTTTAAAGGTTTTTAGTTGAGGCAATGTCTGATTCCTGACCCTCAGTACTCAATTTAGCATTTCTGTCCATGTCTCCAAGAAGATTGACCTATTTTAGGTTTAAAGACTTATCTCTGAGAGTGATGCAAAAAAAAGGTATGAAAAGAAAATTAATATCTTGGTAAAAAAAAGCACAAAAATACTAAAGAAAATAGCACTTTAAAAATCAGAATTGGCCTAATGTTAAAAGAGGCAAAAAAAAAATCACCAAAGACAAGAACTCCTTTAAAAGCAGAATAGGTCAAATGGAAAAGGCAATATAAAAATTCACTGAAGAAAAGAACTCCTTAAAAAGCAAAATTGGACAAATGGAAATAATCCTGCAGGGGGAAAATGGATATTTAAGGACCTAGAGGACTTCCAAGTATTCCTGATGAAAAGAATAGAGGTGAATAGAAATTTTGACATTGAAACAGAAGACACAAGAGAAGTATAAGAATTGTAAAGGGAGGGGCAGCTAGATGGCACAGTGGATAGAGCTCTGGCCTAGGAGTCAAGAGGACCTAAGTTCAAATCCAGTTTCAAACACTTGTCACTTACTAGCTGTGTGACCCTGGGCGTGTCATGTAACCCTAATTACCTCACAAAAAAAGCAGCAAAAACAAAACAAAAACAAGAATTATAAAAGGACTTAATGAAGTTAAACTGTTTACATTCATTCCTATAGATGAAGATGATACATGTAACTCTTAAGAATTTTATCATTATTAGGGCAGTTAAAAGGAGTCTACATTACAGAGGGCATAGGTGTGAGTCAGTTATGGTGGCATGATCTCCCCCCAAAAATGTAGGAGTGAGAAAGAGGGATGCACAAAGAGAAGGGGAAATGGAGATGTATAGTGGGGCAATTTTTCTCACATAAAGGAGTCACACAAGGAAGAGCTATAGTGAGGGGGAAATGGGTGGGTGGCAAGCAATACCTAAATGTCATTCTCTTTGGAATTGGTTCAGAGGAAAGAATACATATACACACACAGTTGGGCATAGAAATCTATTTTACCCAATAGGGAAATAGGAGGGGAAGGAGATAAGAGATACATAGGGTGATGATTAGAGGAGGGTAAGTTAGAGAAGGCGGTGGTCAGACACAAGATAAACTTTTGAGGAGGGATGAGTGCATGTGTGTGTGTGTGTGTGTGTGTGAGAGAGAGAGAGAGAGAGAGAGAGAGAGAGAGATGGGTTGAAGGAAAATGGACTGTTAGTGGTCACAACTGTGAATACGAATGTGAACCCATAGGACAGACAGAGATAGAAAACTGGACTGGAAACTATAATCCAATAATATGTTGTGTACAAGACACACACTTGGGGCAGAAAGACACATGCAGATTTGAAATAAAGGGCTAGAGTAGAGTCTATTATGTCTCAGCTGAAACGAAGAGGGCAGGGATAGCAATTATGATCTCAGACAAAGCAAAAGCAGAAATAGACCCAGTTGAAAGAGATAGTCAGTGAAATTACATTTTGCCAAAAGGTATCATAGACAATGAAGTAATATAAAAAAAAATACAGCAAGTTCCTCTCATAAAGTCCCCATTTCTCAAATACATAGGGACCTATGTCAAATTTATAAAAAACAAGAGCCATTCCCCAATTGATACATGGTAAAAGGATATGAAAAGATAGTTTTCAGAAGAAGAAATCAGAGCTATTTGTAATCACATGAAAAGATACTTTAAATCACTGTTGACTAGAGAAATGTAAATTGAAACAACTCTGAGATACCACTTCACATCTATCAAAAATGATAAATGTGGGAGATATGGGAAAATAGACACACTAATGCATCGTTGTAAACTGGTATAACCATTCTGGAGAACATGCACACCCTTTGAACCAGCAATACACCTACTAGGCCCGTACTCAGAGAGATCGACAGAAAAAGAAAAGGACCTATATGTAGAAAAATATTTATAGCAGGGTTTTTTTTGTGGTGGTAAAGAATTGGAAATTGAAGGGATACTCGTTAGTTGAGGAACGTCTGAACAGGTTGTGGCATATGATAAGGGGGTTGGTTTCAGCAAAAAAATCATGGCAAGACCTAAGTGAACTGAAGAACAGCAAAGTGAAAAGAATGAGGAGATGTTTGTGTACAGTAACAGCAATGTTGTAATGATGATCAACTGTGAAAGGCTTTGCTCCTCTGATCAATGTAGTAATACAAGTCAATTCTAAAGGCATCATGATGTAAAAATACTATCTACTTCCAGAAAGAGAAATGATGAACTCCAAGTGCTAACTGAAGTATAAATTTCTCTAGTCATTTTTTTTCCAGTGTGCATGTGTGTGTAACATGTTTTACACACTTTCACAAGCATAATTGATATATTGTTTGCCTTCTCAGTGGATTCAGGAAAATTGGGAGGGAAAGAGAGAATCTGGAACTCAAAATTTAAAAAAAAAATGTTAAAAATAAATGAATTTAAAAATTACTAGATAAACAAATAATGATCTTCAGCTGTTGAAGATGACCAAAAGAAGAAAAAATTCAATTATGTGTCGTTAAATATTTATTCTCAAGGAGAAATATCAGCATTAGAAATCAAATAATAAGATTAAAAGGAAGCCTAGAAATCATCTGGCTTAACCCCTCCATTTTACAGAGAAGGAGACTGAGGTTCAGAGAGACTGAATCCAAAAAGTTTGTAATAGTGCTATAATAATTCATTGGCAGGTAGATAGTACAATAGATACAGTTCCAAGAAAAATCTGAGTTCAAATCCAGCCTCAGCTACTTATTAGCTGTGTATCTTTAGGTAAGTCATTTTATCTCTGTTTACCTGAGTGTTCCCATCTTTAAAATGGTGGTAATAATAACACCTACCTCTCACAGTTGTCGTGAGGATCAAATGAGACAATAACTCTAAAGTACTTAGTAAGCACCTAGCACATATTAGGTGTTGCATAAATATTTGCTAATAATAATAGTAATTCCCAATAGTATAGTGTTTTAAGTTTACAATGTGTAAAGTAAGTCAAAACCAGCATGTGGGTCTCCTGACAATATTTGCCTTAACACTAGACTGCAGTCTTACTCACCTAGTGATGAAGCAGAGACTATATTTGTTTTCCATATTTCATATGAATCAAGTTACCAAGTTCATTGCTTGGAACTAGAGAAGGATTCATGATCTTGGATCAGAAACTCCATATTTCTGGTTTTTAATTTAGCCAGTTTTAATGTATCCCCTGGAACCAAAAGAACAGAAGGAGTAATTCCAAGACACAATGTTCATCCTACCTGATCCAAACTCCATTAAATCTAGCCTTTGTTTATTTATGAAAAATTGAATATCTTCCCAATTTAATCTGATGCCCATATCAAACATCTTTAAATGAATCGCTTTAAATGAAATGGACCCAGCATTAGACTATATATTAGAGAATATGCTACAGTGATTCCAAGAGGCATGCCATTAGGTGATAGATTGATTGTTCTTTTTGCAAGTCAAAGCAACTGATGAAGACATCAACTAAGGTTTGCAAGAAGAGGTTGTCATCTGAATGAGAATGAGGGAAGATCTATACCATTAAAGCCCCAGATCTATGAAAGAAATTAAAATGAAAACTTCCATTAACATTTGTGACTTCTGCATTTTTATGTAGAAAAATGATTATAGTCTACATGGCAACATTAGGAGTTTCAAGAATGCACAGGTTTCCCATATTGACATATACAATGATTCTTAACACTTCAAAAATTTTTTTGTTATTCAGTCATTCCAGTTATGTTTGACTCTTCATGACCCCATTTGCAGTTGTCTTGGGAAAAGATACTAGAGTAGTTTGCCATTTCCTTCTCCATACTATTTTACAGATAAGGAACTGAGGTTAAATGGCTTTCCTAGGGTCAGAGAGCACTTAGTAAGTGTCTGAGACCAGATCTGAACTTAAGAAAAGTCTTCCTAACTTTGGGCTTAGTACTTTATTTACTATACCACCTAGCAGCCCTCAATTTTTTTTTTCTTTTTTAAGGCAGTTGGGGTTAAGTGACTTGCCCAGGGTCACACAGCTGGTAAGTGTCAAGTGTTTGGTCTGAGACCGGATTTGAACTCAGGTACTCCTGACTTCAGGGCCGGTGCTCTATCCACTGTGCCACCTAGCTGCCCCTAGCCCTCAAAATGTTTACCCCCCAAATTTTTCAGTTTCATGTACATGATCCAGACCAACATTTTTTTTTAATGTTGTACGACATTTCTTAGCCTGTGTACCATGAATTTTATCATTGGTGATAGATGATAGGTAGATAGATAGATAAAAGCAATATCAATCCATGCAACAAACTTGTGTGGCAAAAACATAATAACTTTTCTTATTTAACAGAAAGGAAAACCCTATTAGAGTAGCAGAGTAATTTTACCATGACTATCAAGAAATCAAGAGTCAGGTGGGATTTGAACACAATATTCTGACCTCCTGCTCCACGAACACTAAAAAATTGGGCTACTTTTCTGATCTGATTATCTAATAAAAATCCATCAAGAATTTATTAACCATCCATTATGTATGAGACTCTGAGCTATACCCTGGGGAGTCTTTGCCCTGTGACCTCCTCTCTGACTGGCTCATATAATCTCACATTTGTTTTATTAAGATGGTTGATCAGGGAAGCAGAGCTAAGATGGCAGTGAAAAGGCAGCTACTCATCTGAGCTCTCTTCAAAACCTCTCAGAACACCTTTAAATAATGCCATAAAACAGGGGAGGAGCCAACATGGCAGAGTAAAAGCAGTGACATGCTTGAGCTCTCACCCCTCTATCAAATACCTGTAAAAAATGTCTCTAAACAATTTCTAAAGCAGCAGAACCCACAAAAAGACAGAGTGAAACAAATTTCCAGCACACGACAACCTGGATGGTTGATTGAAAAGGTATATCGTGCCAGGCGGGGAAAGGAACACAGTGGGAACCCAAGCAAAACAGGCCTCAGCGAACCTAGAGCAGGCCTGAGAGGACTGAATCATGGGCAGCTGTGGCACTTTCCAGACCTCTAAACCCATGAATGCCAAAGACAACTTAGAAGGCCAGTAGGAAAAGTCTGTGTCTGCAGTGAGAGAGAAGTACAGGGTCCAAGCCCCAGTCCCCAAGCGTACCCCTGGGGCAGCAGCTTCCTGCAGACCTTCTGGCCCATAGACTGGGGGGTAATCGAGTGACTGATCAGAGGGGGATTGCAAGGATCTGTTTCTTGATGCAGGATTTCCTTGCTTTGCTAATGTTTGGATCTGGGTCACAGGTCTGAGTGGCAGTCTTGGGGCAAGGAGGAGTGCTGTGGTGGCTGTACAGAGAGAATCCTCCTCACAGTTCCAAGACAGAAAAGAGTCCTTGTCGTCACTCATAGAACAGAGCACAGGGGAGGAAAGGAATAAACACCTCACCCTTGATCATAGCATCTTTGAAGAACTGAAAATTTACAGGTCCCTAGAAGTATCTCTGAAAACAGCTGCACAAACCCACCGAAGCTTGGTATTCTCCACACTGGAAACAGACCCTTACCTTAACAAAGAGTTTATATCTCAAGTAATTGGCTAGGATCATGAGCAAACAGCACAAAAAGAGTCAAACCATACAATCTTACTTTGATGACAAAGATCAAAACATACCACCAGAAGAAGACAACACAGTCAGAGCTCCTACATCCAAAGCCTCCAAAAAATATATGAATTGGTGTCAGGCCATGGAAGAGCTCAAAAAGGATTTTGAGAAGCAAATAAAAGAAGTAGAGGGAAAACTGAGAATGATGCAAGAAAATCATGAAAAACAAATCAACAGCTTGCTAAAGGAGACTCCAAAAAATACTGAAGAAAATAACACCTTAAAAAATAGCCTAACCCAAATGGCAAAAGAGGTCCAAAAAGCCAATGAGGAGAAGAATGACTTAAAAAGCAAAATTGGCCAAATGGAAAAGGAAATCCAAAAGCTTACCGAAGAAAATACTTCCTTAAAAATTAGAATGTACCTCCCAAAGGGCTACAAAAATGTGCATACCCTTTGATCCAGCAATAGCACTTCTAGGGCTATATCCGAAAGAGATCAAACAAGTGGGAAAAGCACCCACATGTACAAAAATATTCATAGCAGCTCTTTTTTGTGGTGGCAAAGAATTGGAAATTGAGAGGATACCCATCAATTGGGGAATGGCTGAGCAAGTTGTGGTATATGAATGTAATGGAATACTATTGTTCTATAAGAAATGATGAACAGGCTGACTTCAGAAAAACCTGGAAAGACTTATATGGTCTGATGCTGAGTGAAGTAAGCAGAACCAAGAGGACTTTGTACACAATAACAGCCATGTTATGCAATAACTAAGATTGTTAAACTGAACCCTTCTCAGCATTATGGGGATCTAAGACATCTCCAGAGGCCTTGGGATGGAAAATGCTGTCCACATCCAAAGAAAGACCTATGGGAGTCGAATCACTATCACTTATTTTTACCTTCTGTTGATGGTTCCTCCTATTGGTTTTAATTTTTACTTACAACTTCACTAATGTAAAAATATGTTTAATGGGTATGTAAATGTAAAGCCTATATCAGATTGTGCTCTGTCTTAGGGAGGGTAGGGGGGGAGGAAGGGGGAGAAAAATTTTCAACTCAAAAGCATATGAAAGTGATTGTTGATAAATCAAAATAAATTAAAGAAAAAAAATTAGAATGTACCAGTTGGAAGCTAGTGACTTTATGAAATATCAAGACACTGTAAAACAAATTCAAAAGAATGGAAAAATAGGAAACAATATGAAATATCTCATTGGAAAAACAACTGACCTGGAAAATAGATCCAGGAGAGATAAAAATTATTGGACTATCTGAAAGCTATGATCAAAAAAAGAGCCTAGACATCATCTTTCAAGAAATTATCAAGGAAAACTGCCCTGATATTTTAGAACCAGAGGGCAAAACAAAAATTGAAAGAATCCACTGATCACCTCCTGAAAGAGATCGCCAAAGGAAAACTCCTAGGCATATTGTAGCCAAATTCCAGAGTTCCCAGGTCAAGGTGAAAATATTGTAAGCAGCCAAAAGAATCAATCAAGTATTGTGGAAACACAATCAGGATAACACAAGATTTAGCAGCTTCTACATTAAGGGACGGCTGGACTTCTAATATAATATTCCAGAGAGCAAAGGAGATAGGATTACAACCAAGAATCACCTACCCAGAAAAACTGAGCATAATCTTTCAAGGGAAAAAATGGGCATGCAGTGAAATAGAGGACTTTCAAGAATTCTTGATGAAAAGACCAGAGCTGAATAGAAAATTTGACTTTCAGATATGAGACTCAAGAGAAACATGAAGAGGTAAAGAGGAAAGAGAACTCTTAAGTGCCTTGTTAAGGTTGAACTGTTTACATTCTGCATGGAAAGATGATATTTGTAACTCGTGACTCCTTTGTCAGTATTAGAGTAGTTGAAGGGGAAAAATATATATATATAAAGATAGATAGATAGATAGATAGATAGATAGAGGGCACAGGGTGAGTTGAAGATGAAGGGGTGACATCTGGAGAATAAAATTAAGGGGTGAAAGAGGATTATAGGGAGATAAGGAGAAAGGGAGAGGTAGAATGAGGTAAATTATCTCATATAAAACAGATGAGAAAGGGCTTTTACAGTGGACAGGAAACATGAGGAAGGGGAGAAGGAATGAGTGAATCTTATTCTCATTCAATTTGGCTTAAGGACAGAATAACATACACACTCAATTGGATATGGAAATCTATCTTACCCTACAGGAAAATGGAGGGGAAGGAAACAAGAAAGCAGGAGGATGATAGAGGGGAGGGCAGATTGGGGGAGGGGGTAATCTGAAGCAAACACTTTTTTTTGTTAGGCAATGGGTTTGTGAGTTGCACAGTCACACAGCTAGTGAGTGTTAAATGTTTGAGGTCAGATTTGAACTCAGGTCCTCCTGAATCCAGGGCTGGTCCTCTATACACTGAGCCACCTAGCTGCCCCCTGAAACAAACACTTCTAAAGAGGGACAAGGTCAAAAGAGAGAATAGAATAAATGGGGGCGGAATCGAATGAAGGGAAATATACTTAGTTTTTCACAACATGACTATTATGGAAGTGTTTCACATGACTATACATGTATAAACTGTATCGAGTTCCTTGTCTTCTCAATTAGGGTGGGTAGGGAGGGAGGAAAGGAGAAAATTTAGAACCCAAAATTTTAAAAACAAAAGTTAAAAAACTGTTTTCACATGCGACTGGGAAATAAGATATACAGGAAATGGGGTATAGAAGTCTATCCTGCCCTATAGGAAAATTGCAGAGGAAAGGGATAGGAAAAGGTGGGGGAGAGATAGAAGGGAGGGAAGATTAGGAGAAGGGGTACTCAGAATGCATGCCATCTTGGGGTGAGCAGAGGGACAAGATGGGGAGAAAATTTAGAACTCAAAATCTTGTTGAAGTGAATGTTGAAAACTAAAAATAAATTAATTAATTTTAAAAAATTATGCCATAAAACAATTCCTGAAGCAGCAGAACTCACAAAAGGATAGGGTGAAATAATTTTTCAGCCAAATGCAACTTAGAAGGTTGGGAGAAAAGGTCTGTAGCACCTGGGAGAGAGTGGAAAACAGTACAGCCCAGGCAGTTCCAGCACAAACCCAGACCCAGCAAATCAAGATCAGGCATTGAGAGCCAATGGATCAGTAGCAGCTTCTGGAGCTTGCAGCTAACAGAAGGTAAGGGAGTCAAACAACTGGTCAGAAGGAGATTACAGGAGTCTTTTTGTTGGCGCTGGGGACAGGACTCTGTTGTTTTATCCATACTCAGATCTGGTTTGCAGTCCTGGGTGGAATTCCTAGGGCAAGGAGGAGCACTAGCACACCAGAGTTTGCAGCCACAGTACAGTGGGGATGCTCATCACAGTTTCAGGGCAGAAGAGAGTGCTTGTGGTTACTCAGAGACCAGAACACAAACTAGGAGAGGAGTAAACACACCTCTCCTTAGATCATACCACCTTGGAAGAACAGAAAACTTACAGATCCCTAGAAGAATCTCTGAAAACAGCTACACAAAACCCCTAAAGCTTGGGACAGTGTACCCTCCACCCTGGAAGCAGAGCCCTACTTTAACAATGAGTTAAAAGTTAATAAATAGATTGAAAAAAAATAACCACACAACATAAAAAGAAAAATTCTAAAAGTTACAATGGAGTCAAGGAAGATCAAAACACGCACACTCAGGAGAGGATAACACAGTCAAAACTCCTATATCCAAAGCCTCCAAGAAAAAAAAAATGAATTGGTTTCAGGCCATGGGAGAGCTTAAAAAATGATTTTGAAAATCAAGTAAGAGAGGCAGTAGAAAAATTGAGAAGAAAAATTAGAGTGATACAAAAACATCATGAAAAGAGTCAACAGGTTGGTAAAGGAGACCCCCCCCCACACACACACACAACCTGAAGAAAATAACGCCTTAAAAAACAGACTACACAAAATGGTAAAAGAGGGACAAAAAGCCAATGAGGAGAAGGATGCCTTTGAAAGCAGAATTGGACAAATGGAATCTAACAATTCTTAGAGAAGTCAAGAAACAATAAAGCAAACCAAAAGGATAAAAAATAATAGAATACAATGTGAAAAAAAGAATGACAAATGTTGGAGGGGATGTTGGAAAAATGAGTCATTTATGCACTGTTAGTGGAGTTGTGTATTGATTCAACCATTCCTTAGAGCAATTTGGAAGTATGCCCAAACGGCTATAAAACCATGCATCCCCTTTGACCTAGCAGCGCCACTACTTGTTCTGTATCCTGAAAGAGGTAAAAAGGAAAAAGACATATATGTACAGAAATATTTATAGCAGCTTTTTTTTTTCTGGTGGCAAAGACTTGGCAATTGAGGGGATTCCCAAAAATTGAAGAATGGCTGAACAGATTATGGTATGAGATTATGATGAAATAGTATTGTGGTATAAGAAATGATGGGTAGTATGCCCTCAGAAAAACATGGGAAGACTTAAATGAGCTGATGCAAAGTGAAATGTACTGTGTACAAAGTAATAGCAATATGTAAGGTAATCAACCATGAATGACTTAGCTATTCTCAGCAATACTATAATCTAAGACAACTCTGAAGGACTTAAGTTGAAAAATGCTGTCCGTCCCCAGAGAAAGAACTGATAATTTCTGAATACAGATTGAAGCACTTTTTTTGCATTCTTTATTTTTCTTTAGTTTTTTTTGTTCTGTGTTTTCTTCCACAACATGACTAATATGGAAATATTTTTGGTGTGACTACACATGTATAGCCTATATTGAATTACCTCAATGAGAGGATGGGCTGGGAGGAAAGCTATAAAAACAACTGTTAAAATTATTTTTAAATATAATTAGGGAAAAATAAAATATTAAATGCATTTTTAAAAAGAAAAAAAAGTATTTGATCAAAATAAAATAAGCAATCCAATGTCTAAGGCATTGTTGGTTTTGAGGATCTATGTCCTCCCATTTGGCAAGTGTAACCTGACTAAATCAATTGACTTCCTCCTTTTCTTTCTTTTGAGCTAAAGATGAAAGTGACTTTGACATAGAATCTGAAGTCTTTAGAAACTTGTCACCATTTGCTTCTCTTTTCATTTCCACTTTTGTCTTCAATGCAAACACTTTTTCAGATTTCATTTTCAATTCCTCCTTGCTACTGACACGTGTCTAGAAGAATCTGACAATATTGTGTGTTGCTTATAAAATATGTTGCTTTGACTATGTCACAGTTTTCAGTCAGGAAAAGCACTTTGGTGATAAGAGTTCCTCTATTCATTCTGAATTTACAAGAGTTGGGCTCTCCTTTTGTGAAACTAACTATATTTTTCATGTAACGTGAGGATACATGAGGAGCAAAATATTTCTTATTTAAAAAGAGAATCGCTTTGAAAAAAAATAGCTTCCTTCATATATTAGGAGGTATTGTTCCTTTCTTACATCTCTTTCCTATCCCAGTACAGTGGAGTACTGAGTTGGAATACAGTGTCTTGACAGAAAAAAAAATAGATCATATCTTTTTAACATTCCTTTAGTGTGTGGCCTCAACAGCTATCTTGTAGAAGACTTTTGGGTAACAGGCCATTCTACTTGATGCTCTTTCAAAGCCAAGAGGATGGCTTCTTTATGGGGCTGACTTATCTATTACTTCCTGCCCTGTTCCCAAACAGAGTGAAATCTTTGAAGGATGAATAAATAATATAGAACAAAAGGGAGCATCACAGAATGACTCTTCCTCTCTCTATCCACCCCAATGTCCAGACGTGACAGATTGAAAAATCTCCAAAGTGCTTAGAAAACCACAAGTCTTTGTGTTAGTTAAATTAAATGTTTTATTTAAAACAGCATTAAACATTAAATTCATCTGACTATACGTGCAACTCCAACACATAAACTATTTTTTTTAAGTCTCAATGGTTCTAGGTACATTTATTTTCATTCTTTTTTTTCTCTTATATGATTATACTCTGCAGGTCATTCTTCCGATTCTAACTTTTTTTGGAAATGTGCATAATTTTCAGATTTTTTTTGTATACCACATACTTATCAGTCAATTGCATTATAATATTCCAAATTAATATATTAAAGCTTAAGAATTCCTCTCTTGTTTAACATTTCTTTCACACAATTTTCCACATACTGCTACTATGAAGTTCTTTGAACAGATACACTGGAAGAATTGTCATGTATAGATTACTGATCCACCGCTTTTACTCTTTGAAACATAATAGAGAATAGAAAATACATCACAATATTGAAGAAGGATGAATTTGATTCTCAAATGGGTGAGGAATAAGAAAATGGGGTCTATAAATTGTAGAGTAGTGAGCCTGACTTTTATTCCTAGCAAAATTTTAATGAGTTATTAGCATTTAGGGAAAGAAAGTGATGACTTAGATCTACTATGGCTTAATCAAATATGGAAGGGGCAGCTAGGTGGTGCAGTGAATAGAGTATCATCCCTAGAGTCACAAGGACCTGATTTCAAATCCAGTCTCATACCAGACACTTGACACGTACTAGCTGTGTGACCCTGGGCAAGTCACTTAACCTCAATTTCCTCACCAAAAAAAAAAATCAAATATGGACCTAACCCTTTTTTTATCAGGGTAATTTTGCTGATGGATCAGAGCAGTACTGTTGACACAACATGCCTAGCTTTCAGCCACATCTCTCATTAACAGTCTCTCATTCTACCCTCACAGATGAGGTAGAGAGAAGCAGGTTAAATGATAACATAGTTAAATTGATTTGGAACTGGGTGAAAAAGAAACATAGTCATTAATGGGTCATTGTTGACTTCAATGGAAAATTCTAATGGAGTACACTGGGCGAGTCCTCATACCTGTATTATTCAGCCTTTCTAGCCTTGACTTGGATGAAAGCTAGATAATATGGTTGTCAGATTAGCAGATGAGACAAATCTGAAAATGATAAATAACACATAGGATAGTGAAATGGGGATAATAATAACACCTACCTTCCAGGGTGACTTTACGGATAAACGGGGATATTTTAAAGTACTTTACAAACATTAAAATACTAGACAAATGCTAAAGTTAATCATGATCATCATCATCATTATCATCATCTATAGCATCATCCTCATATATCTGTGCAGCACTGGTGTTGACCATCTGTTATTATTACCTCTTACTATTTGACCAGCCCATTTTCTTTACTGGTCTTAAATGATAATATCTTTTAAGCAAATTGTTGCATATGAACTATCATCAGTTCCATCTAGTAATACATTACACCATGACTTTCTGTTGCCTTGTTCTTAGGATTCAAAGGACAATGGAATGGCAAATTGAAACCTTAAGTTATTTATTCCCCTTAATTTGACCTTGTTCTTGGAAGTTTTCAGACCAGAAGACTATACAAATCCTTACTGTAAGTTTTAGCTTCCCAGAACAATCTTATGTACATACATAAGATGTCTTTTCCTTGGTAATATTCATTTTTGTATGTTCAAGACTATCTTCTTCAACTGATAGTATCATGGCTAAAGACTGACATAGATGAAATGGTCAATGCAGGGAAGACCAATTTTAAAATGAATTGATTGTGATTCTGTTCATACTACCATTATCAATTCCAGTTACTTGTTCTTTTGAACCAAAGCTTCCTGCCTTCATTAACTCCCTTCATATCCATCAGTAAACAAATATATTTAAATCTCAAAGGGATGGATGGAATTCCTAGTCTCTGAATTTCCTAGTGGGGAATATTATCGCACCATTTTCTATTTTTTTTAATTTAGTATTTTATTTTTCCACAGTTACGTGTAAAAATAATTTTAACATTCATATTTTAAACTTTGAATTCCAAATTCTCTCCCTTCTCTCTCCCCACCCCTCCCCTCATTGAGAAGGCAAGGAATTGGATAGGTTTTATACATACACACACACACACACACATACACACATATACATATATACATATATACACACATATATACATATACATATATACATATATACATATATACACATATACACATATATACATATACATGTACATATATGTATATGTACATATATATGTCATCATGTAAAAAATATCCATAATAGTCATGTTGAGAAAGAAAACATAGACAAAAAAACTCATGAAAACTAAAGTTAAAAAGTGTTCTTCAATCTGCATTCAGACACTATCAGTTCTTTTTCTGGGGATGGATAGCATTTTTCATCATAAGTTCTTCAGAGTTGTCTTGGATCATTGTATTGTGAGAATAGCTAAGTCATTCACAGCTGATCAACTTGCAACATTGCTGTTACTTTGTATACAGTGCATTTCACTTTGCATAGGCTCATGTCAGTCTTTCCAAGTTTTCCTGAAAGTATCCTGTTGATCATTTCTTGTAGTGTAATAGTATTCTATCATAATCACATGTCACAATTTATTCAGCCATTCCCCAATTGACAGACATCCCCTGAATTTCCAGTTCTTTGCCACCAGAAAAGAGCTGCTATAAATATTTCTGTACATATATGTCCCTTTGACTATTTATCTCTTTTGGGCTACAGACCTAGTAGTGGCACTGCTAGGTCAAAGAGGTTGCATGGTTTTATAGCTCTTTGGGCATAGTCCCAAATTGCTCTGAAGAGTGGTTGAATCAATTCTCAACTCCACCAATAGTGCACAAATATCTCATTTTTCAAACATCCCCTCCAACATTTGTCATTCTCTTTTTCTGTCCTTTAAGTCAGTCTAATGTGTATGAGGTAGTACCTCAGAATTGTTTTAACTTGCATTCTGCCAATGAATAGTGAGTTAGAGTATTTTTTAATATGGCTATAGATAGCTTTGACTACTTCATCTGAAAATGTTCATATCTCTTGATCATTTATCAATTGGAGAATAGCTCTCATTTTTATACATTTGACTCATTTTTCTATAGGTTTGAAGAATAAGGATTTTATCAGAGAAACTTGCTTAAAAGTGTTTTTCACCATTACTATCACTAATTGTATTTCCCACCATCCTCCTTACCCCCCCATTTATTCTATTCTCTCTTTCCTTTCATCTTGTCCCTCCTCAAAATTGTTTTGCTTCTGACTACTCCCTCTCCCAATTTGCTCTCCCTTCCATCACCCCCCTTCTCTTATCCCCTTCCCTTTCTACTTTCCTATGTGATAAGATAGATTTCTATACCTAATTGAGTGTGTTTTATTCCCTCTTTTAGCCAATTTTGATGAGAGGGAGGTTCACTTATTCATCACCAAACCTCACCCATCATCCCTTCCACTGAAAAGCTTTTTCTTGCCTCTTTTATTTACCTCATTCCACCTCTACCTTTTCCTTCCTCCCAATACATTCCTCTCTCAACCCCTAATTTTATTGTTTCATATATCATTCTTTCATATTCAACTCATACCTGTGCCCTCTATCTACATATATTCCTTTTGTCTTCTCTAATAATGAGAAAGGTCTTATGAATTACAAGTATCATCTTCCTTTGTAGGAATATAAACAGTTTAACCTTATTGAGTTCCTTATGATGTCCCTTTCCTGTTTATCTTTGTATGCTTGTCTTGAGTCTTGTCTTTGAAAATCAAATTTTCTATTAAGCTTGGGTATTTTCATCAAGAATGCTTGAAAGTCCTCTATTCATTGAATTTCGATTTCCACCCCAAAAGGATTATACACAGTTTTGCTGGGTAGGTGATTCTTAGTTGTAAGCCTAACTCATTTGCCTTCCAGAATATTATATTCCAAGCCTTCCTATCCTTTAAGGTAGAAGCTATGAAATCTTGTGTTATCCTGACTGAGATTCACTATATATAAATTGTTTCTTTCTGGCTGCTTTCTATATTCTCTCTTTGACCTGGGAGCTCTAGAATTTGGTTATAATATTCCTGGGAGTTTTCATTTTGGGATCTCTTTCAGGAGGTGACTGGTGGATTCTTTCAATTTCTATTTTTAACTTCTGTTTCTAGAATATCAAGACAGTTTTCCTTGATAATTTCTTGAAAGATGATGTCCAGGAACTTGTTGTTGTTGTTTTTTTTTTGATTGTGGCTTCCAGATAGTCCAATAATTTTAAAAATATCTCTCCTAGATCTATTTTCTAGGTCTGCTGTTTTTCCAATGAGATAGTTCACATTGTATTCTTTTTTCATTCTTTTGGTTTTCTTTATTGTTTTTTGATTTCTCATAAAGTCATTAGTTTCCATTTGCTCAGCTCTAATTTTTAAGGAATTATTTTCTTCATAGAGCTTTTGAATCTCCTTTTCCATTTGGCCAGTTCTACTTTTTAAGGAATTTTTTTTTTCCTTCAGTGAATATTTTTGCCTCTTTTTTCCACTTCAACAATTCTGCTTTTTAAGTCATCATTCCTCTCCATATTGGCTTTTTGCATCTCTTTTACCATTCATCTTATTTAATTTTTTAAGGTGTTATTTTCTTAATGTTTTTGTGTGTCTCTTTTACCAAGCTGTTGACTCTTTTTTCATGATTTTCTTGCATCACTCTCATTTCTCTCCCCAATTTTTCTTCTATCTCTCTTACTTGATTTTCAAAATCTTTTTTTTGAGATCTTCCATGGCCTGAGATCAATTCATTTTCTTTTTCTTGGAGGCTTTGGATGCTGGAACTTTGATTTTGGAACACACTCTTCTTCTGAGTGTGTTTTGATTTTCCTTGTCACCATAGTAACTTTCTGTGGTCAGAGGTTTTGTTTTTTGGGGTTTTCTTTTGTTTTGTTTTGGCTTGGTTTGGTTTGGGTTTTTGGTGGTGGTTTGCTCTTTTTCCCAAACTATTTCTTGACATTTAACTCTTTGTTAAGGTAGGGCTTTGCTTCCAGGGTAGAAGGTGCAGTGTCCCAAGCTTTGGGGGTTTTGTGCAGCTCTTTTCAAAGATACCTCCAAGGACCTCTAAGTTATCAGTTCTTTCAAGGTGATTTGAACTAAGGAGAGGTGTGTCCCACTCCACTGCAACCCCCAAGTTATGGTGTGCTAGTGCTCTTCCTCTCCCTGGGACTGCCACCCAGGACTGCAACCCAGATCTGGTATGGACAAAGCAATAGACTCCTATCCTCAGTACCTACAGAGACCCCTATAATCTTCTTTTGACTACTTGTTTGACTCACTGGACTGAGAGTTCTGAAAGCTGATTCAGTGGCCCCCAGAGCCTGCTTCTGGTTTCATGGGGCTAGTTCCGTGCTGTCTTGTGCTGCAATGTCACCCACATGAAATAGACCTTTCCTGTTTATCTTCTAAGTTGTCTTGGGCTGGAAAATTATTTCACCCCATCTTTTTGTGGGTTCTGCTGCTCCAAGGATTGTTTTATGGTATTATTTAAAGGTGTTAGGAAGAGTTTGAGGGAGAGCTCAGGCAAGTAGCTGCCTTTTCTCTGCCATCTTGGCTCCACCTCCCTCTCACCATTTTCATAGTATAACAGTTAAACAAGAGATTTTTTTTATGAGACACAGCGTGATACAATGGTAAAAATCTAGATTTGGAATCAAAGAAGCAGGACTCTAGTCACAGGTCTGCTAATTCCTACCTGTATGACTTTGTGCAATCATTGTACCTCTTTGTGTGCTTCATTTTTTCTCATGTTTAAAATGGGAATGGGTAGGAACTAAAGGACTTTTAAGTTTCCTTCAAGGTTCAAATTTATGATCCTAATAATTAGTTACATTGGACAACAGAACTACCAACTGTATCCTCTTTAATGAATACATATGATATTGTCTTTTTTTCTAACACTAGACTTTTCTTCAGAAATTATTGATATATAAAATGCATGCTATCAAACTATTAAAGCACTTCCTTTAGAAACCTCCTTGGATTGATCTGTTCTGCATGTTATTCCTTCTGTAATATCTATTCTACAACCCATCCCTTCCCTTAATTATCTTGAGAGATTTTCTTGTGCCTCCCTTGCATACTCATTATCACATAAGGCCTATAGGTCTTAACCAGATATTTTAACCATCTCTTTTTGTTTCTAGTTAGCTTTGTGACAGTTGACCTGCTGCCTACAAATTTTTGGTGTTATATGAATAAATCATTTAAAATTTCTTTCATCCAGCCCTGAGACGCACCTCCAAAATATGTTCTGACCCTGATGATCCTAGACCTGGAGGACAGACCTAGGAATCAAATGAGGCTCCTATACAGGAATACAGACACATACTAATTTATTAAAAAATAAAACAAACCTCACTGGATATTCTGAACAAAATAGAAGTCTACCTCCCATTAAAACAAAATCAAAATAAATTTGCATCTAGATTTGAAATCAAATTAAAATAAAATTGCAGTAAAGACCACTTGTTTACTTTTTGCATATGTAAACCATTGCTCATGGATGCACTCAGCCTAATAGTATAGAAGATATCTGTCCAGTCCATTTAGTATTTAGAATGCTGGGAAAGTATTGGTCTATTTATACTACATACATATACAATCAACTTCAACTCATTTTCCTCAGTGGGGCACTTTGAAGCATAAAATTATGAGCCTTAGCTAAAGTCATAGCATAGCATAAAGTCTTAAAATTTTTTTATAACAACAAGAAATAAAATCACTTTCATATAAATCCCTACAGTTTACAAAGTTCATTCGCCATAAACATAGTATTAGATAAGTAGCTATTTAGCTCATTTTACTGACAAATGGTCACTTAGTGACCAGAGAGCTAACAGAAGTCCACCAAAGACATTGATTGTGCCTCCTATGAAGGTTCTACTGATTTACTGATAAGAGATGGAGAGGAGTAAAGAGAGCATTGATAGGCTGCACATATATAACCATGGAGGTTATCAGAGTAACTACAGGTAAGGATCATAGCTTGGAACCAGGTTGTAAAGAGCTTCAAATGACAAGGAGAGATATGATAAATTCAACATTCTGGCTTTTATGCCCACATGTTAAATCCCATTGCTAAGAGGGCATCTTTATCTTTCAGAATTCTTATCTTTATTCAAAACTCAGCTCACGGATGAATTGCTATATGAAGCATTACCTCCCTCCTAAATTATTTTCTATTATACTTATGTGTGTACATGTGACATATCCTCCCTCACTCCCAGCCCCTTAACTTCCAATTAGAGTGCAAGCTTTTTGAGAGCTGGGGCATTTTTTGTCTTTGTATTTCCACCTTAAACCAATGGTACTTAATAACTGTTGACTTGCCCACAGCCCTATCACAATGAAGAGTGTGGTGTTATGAGAAAGAGGTAGAATGAGAAGTGGAATTACAGAAAAGTAATCATGAATTTAAGGACCTACTGTAGAAAAGAAATAATAGGGAAAAAGGAGGGTAATAATAAAGAGAATATTATAGCAAGGAGAAGGAAAAAAATTGAGAATATAGGAGAGGTAGAAAGTAAATAGGAACAATAACCTGAAGGAGAGATAGAGACAGAGAGACACACACAGAGAGACAGAGAGACAAAGAGACAGAGACAGAGAGAGAAACAGAGACAGAGAGAGACAGAGAGAGAGGAGTGGGGTATATATAAGACCAATGATAAGAAGGAAAAAAATGAAATATCACCCTGGTGGGTGGTCATTTAACATTTTTCTTAGCCTGTGTTGTGGGGGATGGCAGCCTTTGAAATGTGAAACTATGAAACATTGCAGCTTCCTCTTTATCTATAACTTTTGAAAAGAATATATATGAATGGAGAAAAATATATGAGTAGTTGAGAAAAATTTCCTCCTGTATAACAGCTTTAGAAAGTATTTTTGGCTCTTAACCGTAAAGAAACTGATCTGCTAACATCTTGGGACTCTGATACAATTTTGTGGCTAATTTTTCCCTCATGCCCTTGACAGGCTATAGCTGCTTCAGCTTTTTAGCAGTGTGAATAATTTACATTTCATGTTCCACTTTCACCAAGAAAAAAAAAAGTTGTCTTAATGGGCAGGTCATTGCAGTTGGTGTTGATGTTATGTGTGATGTGTTTCTTTTAAATAATACTGGGGGATAACACATGATTTAAATAATTTTAAATTTAAATATTTTACTAAGTAAAGAAAAATACAGACTGTTGGTAGACAGGAACAGTGTTGTTCAGTTAAATCTGTCAAAATGTACAAGAATTTGAGCAAAGATACATTTTTAGTGATGACAAACTATGGCTAGATTTATTTTATTTTTTGCAAAGTAGAATACAGAGATGGGGGATGAACATGTGACTTCATTTCTATTCCCACATTCAGAAATTGGACAACAATTTAAATTGACACTATCATTGCCACTCTGGTCTAAGAGAGTTGCTGAGAACTTAGATGCTAAGTAATTTGCCCAGAGTCATACAAAAAGAATATGTCAGAGGCAAAACCTGTGCTCCTCTTCTTAAATTCAAGGCCAGCCTTCCTTCACCTTTGCTGTGCTGTATATCTTTTTAAGAAGTAGAGTGAATATATAATCCCAAGATCTTGAGGAAAGCCAACAAGAGGTTAAATGACTTGCCCAGGGTTTGGCAGCTAATAAATGGCAGAGTTTGAAAAACTCGGGTTTTCCTTAACCCATAAACAACCATAGATGCTACTAAGGGTCAACAGATAATAGCCACAATTTATTTTAAGGTTTGCAAAATGCTTTCTCTACATTATCACAATTGATCCTTATAACCCTGGGAGGCAGCTATATGTGCACAATCATTTCTTTTTTCTGGAATATTTTGGGAAATATGCAAATGATTTCATTTTATGTTGATCTAGGCAAATCACTTTGCCTCTCTGATCTACACCACTGAAGGAGCCATTATATGACATAACAATCTCTAAGATCCCTGTCAGCCCCAGTAGTCTTTGGGTCCAGTTCTGCTACATTCTGCTTTAATAATCAAATTTAACTAACTTCCATTTCACTGGTAAGGGAATGAAGTTGTTTAAATAATCTTTTACCCCTAGCCCCCACACTGCAATTGTTCTAGTAGTCTTCAGTTATTTTAATTTTCAGTAGGTTTACAAAGACTGAAAAATAACATGTTACAGATTGTTTTCTGGGGAGTGAAGGGGGAGGGGCATATTCATCTCCTTTACATCCAAGGTTCTAATAGCATAATTATCATTTTCATGTGCAGCCTTTCCCTCTGGATGTGATATTTAAATTTTTATCTGACCTTGAATAAAAGCAACATTCACAAGCTCTCTGCATTACTTCAAATAGAAGCCATGTTTAAGAGACTGTTGGGTTTAATTTAGTATAATTTGGCTCAAAGCAAATGCAAAGCTTCATTTCCGGTCACGCATCATTACTTACTTATATCCAGCCACAGGTCTGTTCTGTCTATTGAATGCTGTGGTTAGGTCATATGCCTTTAAGTAGATGAGCAAAACAGAGGGAGAGAACATTCTGTTGACAGGTGAATGTGAATCAATCTGGCTTCATTCAAAGGAAAATAATCAAGCTCTTTTCAAATAATATGAAACATAAAATGATTGCCTAGTGAAGAGGAGGGGGCCTTATCAGCATCGTTTCTAAGAAAAATGATTTCATTTTCTAGATGGAGGAACATATGCTACAGCTTTTCTTCTGGCTTGTCTGCAGTCTCTGATATTTATTAAGAGTTGATTTTCTGCAGTTACTCTTCTTTCCTGTCTTCTCTTTCCCCAATGAATGTTTCCCCAAATATCCATCTATAGCTTTCATTTTCTTATCAGTCTCTTAAGAGAGATGATTATTTCATTATTGGTTTCATAACAAGTAGCAAGGCTGCTGTTCTAAGCAGGCATCTTAACAGTCTCTGTGTTTGTTCCTTGTCTCATCATCTTATTCAAAGCCCTTGGGATTGAGGCTTTTGTCATAACAAATAAGGCAAAAAGAAAAGTAGGAATTATATCTTCAACAGATTTGGCATTCATGAGGGATTGCTGTTTGCAGTGAAACATCAGAGGAGAGTTGACTTCCAAGAGCTGGAGACAATTGTAACCACCTATGAGAAACCCTCTAACAAACTTGATATTGCTTTGCTGATAAGCTCATTAGCCTAATACCTTAGCAGCAAACCTCCTCTGTGTCTGAGGATTTGTGGCATTGTCCTAAGATTCAGCTTCTTTTTAGAAATGAGAACTACTCTCATCCTTTTCCCCAACACTTGTTATTTTTTTTCTCCCACTTCCTTTTGCCTTTGCCTGACTGAAGTTAATATTAACTACCTAATTTATTGAACCAGCATTGTCGTAGATTCCTGATATTGAAAAGCTGAAGGAAATAATAGTGTCAATGGCGTGCCCTTGTTTAAAACAGGCAGGAAACCCTTGTCTCACAGTGTCTGTACTCAGCTTTGATCAAATTTTGATAAATTTTTAAGAAGTTGGTGGGGGGGAGTGGGTTAGCTATTTAAACAAGTGGCAGCATATGTTGAAGAAACAAGAAAATAGTATAATAGGTGCCTCTGTTTCTCTTGTTAGTGAAAATCGTGCTAGATTTTAGCTTATTTGTTGCTACCAAACTGATAAGACCAAAATAGCTGAACTCTGCAGTGTCTCTGAGGATCTTAACCACTGCTCACTCATAGCTGTGTAATTTCACATCTTTTTCATTAAGAAAACCTCTCTTAGATCAGAAGAGCCAGGATATAATTAACTGACCCACAAAAGCAAAAGCAAAATTTGATTCTTGCAGGGCTTGGAAACACCTTATAGCCACTGGTAGATGGCAGCCACGTGACCATGCTGCATAAAATTAAATATCCACTTATTGCTAGTAATATCATCCAAGAGACTTGTTGGAATCAAAGATGTAGAATGGCTTTGTAGACAGAGAGCCATCCTTGGATTTGGGAAGACCTTGGCATAAATACTTCCTTTGACACATATTAGCAATGTAACTATGTGCAACTCACATGACCTTGCAGCATCGGTAGGCAACTCTCAAACTCTACTTAAGTTATGGTCCAGGTGTCCACCAAGAGTTCAATAAATTGATGACATCACAAATTGAGGCTCCCTCCCCCTAAATAAAAACGTTGCTTGGACATTGATGAACTGAAGGAGAGATAAAATTTTCATAGTTTAAGAGCTTTCCCCCCCCCCAGCTTTTAGTTAGAAAAGCAGGCTAGTTCAAATATATATAATTCCTATGCAATCAATTTTTTTAAAAAGAAAAATTTTACTGGAAAAATCTTACTCATCCATTGAAATATTCCTCTAATAAAGTAAGCATAGATTTTTGGGCTGAAAGTGAGGATGCCCAGACACCCAGGTCCCCATTCTTGCTCTGCCATTACATAAATTGTAGTCTCTCAAATCTTTTTCCAAGATCTTAATTTTTTTTTACTTTTCTTTTTTTTATCCTAAAGGACGGTGGGAAAAGATGAAATATTTGTTACACGTACAATGAGTAGCATAATTTTAGCATTATAAATCACTCTCTTAGTACTGTAATAGAGTCAAGCCTATGAGAAATTCTGATCCATATTATTATTGAAATATATACATCTGTCCTTTCTGCTTCAGAAATGCCGTAAGCTATTGCAATGTATTTCCTTTACTGGCATCACTCACAGCCATTCACTGTCTTCTAATCCTGTTGAATTTCTGACCAAGATTGGAAAAACAATCTTCCATGCAGAATCTGCTCAATTCACCAAAGGCCTTCCTCTAAATCTTTGTAAATTTATGATTTTGCAGTAATGGGACTGTTCATCTATTATCTCATATGTTACTATATCCCTGGCCTTCTTACTTCTCCAATCACAAATGCCCTAATACCTTTAATATAACTTATGGCACATAAAGTACCATTTGTAATATTTTCTACTATCCTTTAGGTCATCTTCAGTTTGATTCTTCTGAGTTTGTGCTTTTCCAACATTTGTTGCCATATACAATTGGTGAAAAATTCTTTTCTTTTTTCATTAAAGCCCAAATTTATTATTTCAATTGTATATGCAACTGTCTGTGAGGAAATATGTTCTACTAATATAGATAGGTAATTGCTCTGCACCTTGTAGTCTTAGTAAAGTCTACAGAGGCACATAAAAGTTAAGCAACTAGGTCAGGGTCACCCAATGAGTATGTGTGAAAGATGGGACTTAATTTGACTCAAGGGCTGTCTCTCTCCAGTGTAACACATTGTTTCTTTGCTGAGACAATACTGATATTAAAGTGATGAGCCTTTATGCCAGGTAGTAATTGAGGATTAATAGAAGTACTGCATAGATTTGTAATGCAGCCTGATCTCTTCCTACTCAATGATGAGCCCAGCTTCTTGTCCATATGTGACTCCTGCCCAAATTGTCATATGCTGATGGAATAACTCAATGAGCTTCCCTTTTCAGTCATAATTGCAATGTGGCATTGATATAGAGGTTAGCTTTAAGCTGTGCTTTGGACCCCACCAGGAAAGCTTTCCTCAGAGCCATGGATTGATTTCAGGCATCTCTCTTCTCTCTTTTTTCTCCTTTCTTTTCTTGTTTCCTTTCTCTTTTCTCTTTGTCTCCCTTCCATCCCTCTCCCCATTTTCTCTTTCTCTCCACTAGGAAATAGTTTTCCAGAGTCTCATGTTCATGAAACATGAAACAAGTTCAGCTGTTACAATTTTTCCTGTGTCAAGCACAAAGCCTTTACATAATAATAATCTTGCTTCATATTTTCATAGTTCTTTACTGTTTACATGGAACTTGACCCACAAAAACATTGTGATGTATATACTACTAATTGCATTCAATTCAAAAAACTTTTATCAAGCATCTACTAGGTTCAGGGCCTCTTGTCCTCATTTGACAGATGAGAAGATTAAAGTTCAGAAAGGTAAAATAATTTGTCCTAAGTTGTTTTAGATAGTTAATGTTGAATATAAGATATAAAAAGAATTTTTCCTGGTGAAGTGAAAAGTGCCCTGGATTTGAGGTTAGGGAACTTGGATTTCCTCTCCTAGCTCTGTTAACTTGCTAAAGATATGATCTTGGGCAAGCCACTCAACTAGTCTAAACTTCATTTTCTTCTTCTTTCGAACATTGGACAGTGATTTCTGTGGTCCCTTTCTGGTATAAATCTGTCACCACTGTCCTCTCTTCCCAAAGCATAGAAACTCTTAGAGGACAAATAACTATTGTGTTGATGTTATTGTTGCTTTCTTTATATCCTCAGCACCTGCCATTGTGCTGAATGCATGGAAGATGCTAAGCACATGCTGATTTGTTGGAGGTAGCTCTGACACTAGCACTATTTGAGTTCATTTTTGATGTTGGGGATGAAGTGAAGCACTCACAAATTATTGAACTGTTAACAAAAAGAGGTTTGCTTTGTCCTAATACCATGAGGATATGCAACAAGGAAAGAGTGACAATTAACTTTGAAGGACAAGTACCCCACACCCCATCTTCATATGGAAACACATTTGGTCATCAAGAGATAGTGAAGGTCATAGGAACTTATGAAGCCTTCTGAATTCCAAATCAGAGACCTATTGAATTCCAAACTGGAGGCCTAGGTGACTAGAAAGAGAAATAGGGACTAATGAGGTCCCAGGATGACTTTCTATCCTTTTAGCGAAAATGTATCCCTGTTGCAGGTGGAATGGAAAAAGGATGGATCTAATCCATATTGTGGGAAACACTGACAGATATCATTCCTGTCCCATTATTGCACTGAATTATTTTTTTATTTATTAAAATTTTAATTTATAGAATAAAACAACCATTTCCATGACATAATAAATTTTTTTTAAAATTGCATATGAAACTACAAATCTGTCATACAACTTTCTATTCCTTTTAAATATATAATAAAGTTATCCTATAAATTTCCTTGTTACCTTTTTCCCTATCTCCACCTCTCCCTAGAGATTGCTACCAGTAGACACAAATATATATGTACACACACATATATACACACAAACATACACATATATACATACACACACATATGTATGTAAAATTATTCTCTACATTAATTGAATCCCTTGACTACAAGTATAATGCCCTTTCCTCTGTACCATGCTTTCCAAGACATGTGTCAGGATATATCTTCTTCACCAACTCCCAAGAACATTTTCCTTTTAGGGTACAAGACCCTATACACCAAATTCCCCTTTTAGTAGTTTTAATTATTCATGATGAAGTTCCAACTTTGAAAATGAAACAAATATATAGAGAGTTCATAGCAGCACATAGTTCATGCTGCTTTCACCTTTGTATTACATGTTTTTGAATATTGAAATCCAAGTGAATTAACTAACCAAGATTATTGCTTCCCTCATTGATAGTTGCTGTGTATACTTTGGCTGCATTTCTAGGACTCTTTTTTTTTTTTATTAGTTAGGAGGTTGGCAGCTTTGAGGATGTTTGTGGGTTTTTGTTTTTTCTGAAAACAAATCTCCAAACCACTCAATCTGTTTCAAAAGAAACATAAAGAATGACACTGGCATTGTAACCAGCTCTAGGAACAAAAAACAAAGCTATAAGTCATTTTGGGGGCCTACCAACTTTGACAGAGGAAAGCTTAAAAAAAAAACACCACCACACTCTATTGATCTATTCTTGGCTTTCTACTATATACTCTGTCCATGAAATAAGGACTTGGCAATCAATTTCACAAGACACATGCCTGTAGGTGTTTCAAAGATTGTGTGTGTGTATGTGTGTGTTTACTTTTACCTACTGCTTTAGGTAAAACAAGGGGCTTCTTTTATACCCGCTTTTCTAAGACCTATGAAAATGTGAGAATAAACAAACAAAAAAACTAAGAAAACAGAAATGAACCTCCCTAAAAAAGCCATCAATGGAATTTATTTAGTATGTAATCAGCTACTTGCAAAAATCTAAGTAACTTACATAAATGTCTAATTAATCTGTTAAAAAATAGACATATGACTTCCTCTATTATAGAGATTCAGTATTTCTAGTGATTTTCTGGTGATGATTTAAAAAAAAGGATCATATAGACAGATACTTTTTAGAAAAAAACAATCTGTATTTTGAATAAAGAAATAAAAGAAATCACAGAGTAATATACTTCAGCCCATTATGGCTAATAAGCAGGTGTTTCCAGATGAGCAGAATTGTTATAATTTTGAAAAAGAAATCATTGTATATAATGGGAAGATTTTAAAGCCATCAAGATTTCAGACCGTAGCAGAAGCAAGCACATATAGCAATGATTAATTATAATTAATGAGTCCATAAGTGTGGACTAACTTTTCTAAAAAACACATGTTGACTCTAATTTAGTCATTCTTAAAATAGAAACAAAGCATTATATCCTTCTGATGTAAAACACCCTAAATGATAGCCTATTTCTGAGATGTTGGAGACTTCTTTTTTCCTCCCACAGAAATAACAAACTGTTGGTTTATGACCAAAGTAAATTGAAACCTTCAGATCTTCTCAGAGCCATTTCCCATAGACATCTGTAAACAGTATAAGTTCTATCAGGCCAGATTACACTTCGTAAGTGGCCAGCTCTGCACTGAAAAGTTATCGACTCCCTAGTTCTTTTACTTTCCTCTGCCATAGTCATTACTGCTATCTTTGGCAGAAAACAAGGAGGAAAAAATAAAAAATCCATGCCGTAAGAACATTCCCCCTTCTTGTCTGTTTCATTCTATTACCCTCTGCCGTGGTCCAGTTGGCTGGCGTGCTCTTACTTGGCAAAGTATACATCCAAAACTCCATTTCCCCTTCCCTTAGCTCTGAGATTTTTTCCTCCATTTGCTCTCAAATCACAGAAAAAGAAATAGAGTTTTAATGATTTCAGTTGATTCAATTTTTCAGGTCATTGTAGAACATCCACATGACTTGAACATTACACCTGAATTTGCAATAAGGCTATTACATTTTAGGTGTGTGTGTCTGTGTCTATGTGTCTGTGTGTGTGTTTGTGTGTCTATGTGTCTGTGTGTTAACAATACTTACGATTGACATCTACCAAATCAATTGGTCCCTTCACTTTTGTACTCAAAGGGAAATAGAGACTTTGGGGGATTGACATGGCAAAGCCTGTGCTTATTTATTAAAGGAACATTAAGAAATGGAATGGATGGACAGCCCAAGGTGTGTAATGACTAACACTTAAGAGTGAATTGCTTTCAAAGGATGAGATATATCATAAAATGTGAGTGCATACTGCAGAGATTCTTCCAGAAATCATGAAATCTAGCCTACAGCTCCCACTCAGTGGTAATCTAACTGAGCTACATATAACAAAGGTTTAAGGTTTCTTCCTTTCAAGGCAAAAAGAAAATTGATAGCTAAAAGAGAATGCTAGCTCTTAACATACCTTCTCCCCAGTTAGTAGGATGGTAGATTTGGTAGCCTTTTCTGTTTTCTCCCAACTTTTCCCACGAAGCAGCAAGATATTAAGTGTAAATAGCAATTATTTCTCTTCTGGCCAGAAATCCTAAGGGTCTTCCCTAACCAGACTGATTTTTTTTTTTTGAGTAGATAAAAGAGGCCATTTTTTTGCCTCATTTCTTACCTAGCCTTAATCCCTGAATGATTGTATCCTCAGACAAACTGAGACCTGGGAAATACCTTAGCTTTAAAAGGTCAAGGTCTCCCACTACAGCCGGAGCCATCTCCAGTCATCCTGATCTATGTCCTCCCAGATGGCTCTGGAGGAAAGAGTGAAGCTGGTGACTCTACACAGCCTTGCCTCATTTAAATCCAATTCACTTACAAGTCAAGACATCACCTTCCTGATGTCATTGGTCCTCTTGGAGAATGAAAGACAAGCAGCAACAGTAACAGCAAGACAGGAAGACCCACGTTCAAACACTGCCCAGATACTTCCTAGCTATACAACCCTGGGCACAGATGTCACTTCAGACTCGATTTCTTCATCTGTAAAATGGGAATAATAACATATTTCCCAAGTTTATTGTGAAGATAAAATGAGAAAATATTAATAAAATACTTTGCAAACCCTATACCACTATTCAAATGTTTACCATTATTATTATTAGAGCTGGAAAAGTAAGAAGTGGCCTCTGAAAACTGAATTGGGCAAAACAATACTAAATTTCACCAGCCTGGGATTAAAGTATAATAACAGATGGGTGAAATTCAGGGGAAGACCTTATAGAAATGGCCTGAAGCAGTGGTTGTCTGAGAAGTCAGTTGGTTCAATGGTTTTGACTACATTTGGAAAGGGAAATTATAAAAGCAAAAGGATGAAAGAAAAAAGGTGGCAACAAATACATGGAGGAATGTTGGCAGAGACCTTATATTTCTGGGCAGGAATGTCATCTGTTTTTGTCTAAGCTTAAACAACTTATTTATTGTAATATATAAAAGAGCACAAGGTCCTGTGTTCTGTGATTGGTTATTGTTTTGGGAAGGAGAGAAAATTATACTGTTCCAAATCATGCAGACTGCAACTCAAAGTTACTCTCCACTCCACAGCTCAGAGGAAAGAATTTTGAAGCCTTCCTGTTATACAGGGAGAAAAAAAGAAATGCAAAACACAAGCCAACCAAAGAACTTTTCAAAGATATACAGGTTTGTGTATAGACTTTGAATTGCTAAGCAAAAACAGATTTTGTTCTTAAGTATTTTTAGTAATTTTACCAGCTGTTTCACTTTCCCAAAAGTGACTGCTTTATTTATAAAGAATATAATTTTACTTGAGATTAACCAATTGTTTGAGGATATTTCTAGATATTAATGTAACTCTGGGGGGGAAAGTAGTCCTTTAGGGACTGTTAAAATATTTTTGGAGATTTTGGTATTTGTAGAATGATTATCTTGAAAAAAATAGGAAAATCATTCCTTGATGTATTTTTAGAACTTTTCAGTCAACATCTTCCTATGCATGTCTAATTAGGTGTTTCTCTCTATTGATAGTGTCTACAAGGACCTTCAGCAATATTTTTATTTAGCTTTTCCACTTTGATTCAAGTGATAGGGCAGCTAGGCAGAACAGTGGATAGAGTGCTGGGAGTAAACATGACATCTTCCTGAGTTCAAATCTGGTCTCAGATTCTTAGTAGCTGTGTGACCCTGAATAAGTCACTTAACTCTGTTTTCCTCAGTTTCCTCATCTGTAAAATGAGCTGGAGAAGAAAATGGCAAACCACACCAGTATTTTTGCCAAGAAAACCCTAAATGAGATCATGAAGAGTCAGAAATGACTGAACAATAAAAACAACGTCAACTTTTGCCATTTCCTTGATTCTGTAAAAACTGAAAGACAAATGATAAAATTTGTTGCAGGGAGGGGAAGATGCAGAGGAGCAAGTACTTCGATGAACACAATGAGATATTTAGCAATAGCATCAGAGATTTAGAGCTGGAAGGGATGTTAAAAGCCATCTACTTTTCAATCATTTTTCTAGAGATGAGTAAACTGAAGCCCACAGATTTTTAGTGAGTTGCACAAAGTAATAGTGGCTAGTAGTTAAGAAGTGGCATAGGAGGAATTTGAATCTAGATCCTCTGACTCCAAATCCAGGATTATTTCCACATTACTCTCTAGAAGTCAAATTGTTGCTGGTCCTTCTAGCTAGTCAATTTCTCCAGTGATACATGGTCATCATGACTGAGAGTAAAGAGTCCTCAACGTGCAACTGGCTGCTACTTTATAGACAAAAGGGTTCAACTTGAATTTTTAGCATCTTATTTCCTCTATTTAATGAACAGCATAATTCCTAAACTAGGTATAAATCTCTAAATTCTATTTATCACAGAGGGATCTTAAGGGACAAAATTAAGATATCTTAAAGGCATTCAAGTTTTGAAATAGAAATGATATGACCTTGGAATCACTCCTGGCATTTCTCTATTTTATATATACACTTGCTTTCTTTCATTCTTTGTTAAAGGTGGTGTTTCTGCTTCTTGTAGATAAAAGTGTAATATGCCAAAAAGAATGGAAAGAACAGAAATACTAGGAAAGGTTTTTGACATTTAGAACAGACAATCTTCAATTACTCAATGGTGAGGGACAGAAAAACAAAGGGGAAGGGAGGGAATAAGTAGGAAAACTAATATAGGGTTAAAGTGCTACAGGGAAGTAGCAGATGCCTGTAGATGTAAAGGTTGATTGATGCTGCTGCTGCTGCTGCTGCTGCTGCTGCTGCTGCTGCTGCTGCTGCTGCTATGAAATTATTATCCCTTGGCAGCAGTCTCAAATACGTGCTCTATTTTTGGTGAGCTTGGAAACCACAAAGCTATTTGTTGTTAACGAGGAAAATAAAGCAAGAAAATAAATAAGCAGCCAGAATAATTTTACAAATGATAAGTTATGCTAACCAAAGATACACTATCCTGTAATGTATTCAGGTTATATCACTTGGTTTCTTGACCTGAATTTTGCTAGTAACACCTTATTGCCTTAAATATTCCTGTTACCCAGAAATAGAAACAATTGATCTGCCACTGTATTACTGTTCTAAAAAAAAGATTCCATAACAGTTCTATTTCCCACATCTATAGCGCTGGCAAGGTGCATCTAAGGCAATAGAACAATGTTTTTGAAAAATCAACTTTAAAGCTTTCCATTAGTAGTTTTCCATTATTTCTACTATTTCAAAGAAAGAAATACCTTAGATGTAATAACCTAATAGCAAATCTACAACTTATACAGTGACACCAGATTCCTTTTTGAATTTCATGCTATTTAAAGGAATTTAAATAGTTTATAAATAGATTTAAAAATAATCATACCCACAAATATTCTGTGAAGCTAGAAACTTGGCATTGGCTTTAAAAAAATAATTCTGCTACTACTTTGTCATCTATATCTTTTGGGACTACTTCAACCTATAGAAATCATATGTGATGGAATTTAGAGACACTGACTGCTCTCTCATTTGGGCTCTGCTACATTTTTAGTGTTTTGTCACATAAACAGTCCTGTCCACTTGAGCCCCAGGAGTTTAGCTCCAAGGGGACCTCCTCTATAAAGTCTTCCCTGCTTTTGTTCCCCACTGCCAAACCTTAGCCAGAAGTGGCTTTTCCTCCTCTGACCTCTGTTGCAGTGTTTATCCTTTTATTTGGCTTCTCATCACACATTTTCCCCCATCTTCTTTTGTTTTGACCCTTCTATCACAGTCCTCCATTTACAAGCAAATTTTGTTGCAAAAGTTCCTTTCCAAATTGATTTCTGGAAATTCAGAGGTATTTTCCCATGAGATGCAATGCTGTTTCATTGAAAAAAAAAAGGTTGCTTTTGGAGATATTAGGTCTAAATTTGAATCTCACCCTGACACCTAGCCAGCAGTATGAACATAGGCAATGTTCTCCACTAGCTCCAACTTCTGCAGCTGATGTTTATACTTATACAACAAGGTTGTGAGGAAAGCCCTTTGCAAACCCAAAAGCACTTTCAGAATGTGAAAGGACTATTACAAATAATGTTCTGACTGGTGATTTGGCCGCTAAATTTCATCTGCTGTTCACCTGAAATATCACAGATATTCCCAACCACTATTTACAATAACACATTTAAACACATCAAAGGTGGAATGAAATATGGAATGAATTCCCCTTATTTAAGCAAAGGCTAAAAGACCGCTTGTCCCATATGTTAGAGAGAAGATATTTGTTCAACGGGGTTACTGTTCAGAATGACTTTTGAAGTTATTTTCCACTCAGAGATTTGGTGATATAGTGATTACATTGGGAAAAAACATTGGGATTTCCAGGAACAAGTCTGCACCTCAGTAGCCGTGGGTAGTGAATGGCTCCCATTTGGGAGATGGGGGAAAGGAAGCCAGAATGGTACTCATTCCTAGAAATGAGTAATTTGTTAGCTGCCTATATATGCATGAGGAAAGGTACAGGACCTCTATATACAGGAACTAATGTGCCTCTCTAAATCAGTCACTATTTAGGCAGGTATTCTAAATTATTAGAATTGGAAGCTAACAGAAACTTTAATCTATCCTTACACCCCAAGCTTTAGTCATTGGTAATTTGAATGTTTTAAAGAGGAAAACTGCTTGTCATTGTTATCTGCTCCTTGTAGATAGGAACTATGAATTAGTCATGGAACAGTGTGGTCCCAGACTTGAACATGGGTTCAAATACTGCCTCTGATAACAATTTTGTGACCTTGGACAAGTCACCTAATCTTTCTAAACCAGTTTCCTCATCTGCACAATGAGAGTATTAGACCAAATGACTTCTGATGTTGCTTCCAGTTCTAGATCTGTATAGTGTCCTTCACACTCTTCAACACCCCTATGATATCTATACTGTTTACATTGAGTAGTAAGTTTCTTTGCATAGTAGGTTTGGGGTCTGGTGTGACTCAGTCCTATACCCTGTTATTTCAGGATCAAGATAGTGGGATAAAATGAGTCACTCCCATGGCATTGTACAGTTAGCAAAAGAAAGTTGGCAGCAATAGCAATAGAAAGGTGTGGTATCACTTAGTTATTTGATGTAACACCACCACCTCATTTCTGCGTGGAAATGACTCTAGTCAATAGGGCAAGGTGTGAAGATTTGAGCAACCCCAAGGCAATTTCCAAATCTGAAGGGCCTGGACTCCACTCGGGTTAGCCTTTTTTATAATTCCCTTAATTGACCAGGAGGCTATGTCAATACACCTAGGGGCTACCTGGCTCAGGGGAGGCGCAGGGAATAATCAAGTCTTGGGGACAAATGTGTCACTTTTTAGGGAAAACTAGCCTAAATCCTGCTCAGGGGAAGGGGATACACAAACCCTGGTAGATAATGTTCCTATAACAGTAAATCCCCCAAAACTGGTTGAACAAGTGACTATATAGTTGCATATACAGTTATTATTAATATTGTAGAAATGTTTTCTACCCTTATGAGGTAAAATCATTTTCCATCAAGGCTGTTGACAGAGCTTACAGAACTAAATTGAATAAACTGTCTTTGCACATAATTTCAACAACTACCTTACTGGTAAGTATGGTATATGTATGAAAAATTGTTGGAAATTTCTGATTTGGTCAATTTATGATATGTGGGCAGAAAACAATGAAATCATAGGCTATACATCATTCTAAGGCCTTTGCTTATTTTGGCAAGTATCATTTAATGTGTTATGTGTGATAACATCTGATCATGCACTTATGTTCAAAACATAAGGATCTATGCCTATGTGCCTATAAATGTTTCCCCAGGACTAGGAGGAACCTTCTGGAATTTTAGTTAATTCTGGGAATTTAGTCAATTAGGGGTGTATTTCAGAATTGTTTGTAAAATTCTGCCTGGCACTATTTTGGGAAATAAAATGGGTCTGCTAAATGAAGCACCATATTAAGTGAGCCCAATTTAAGTTATTTTTGTGCAGTGATATCATCATCCTTATACACAGCAGTAACATATTCAGTTCTTTATCAGAGATCTTTAATTGCAACCTTAATTTGAAAACCCCAGGTAAAGGACAAGTTAATCTAATTAAGGTTAATTGTGTATGCAGACACTAGGGCCTGAAGTGGAGAGCTCAGCATGATACTCACTGAGCTCTTAGGCTTCAAAGACTTACATGTATTGGTTCAGGGGGACAGACCAAAGTTCTGACATTATATATGTAGCACTTTTAAAATAAACAGTTAATTCAGTTCATTTATAACTTAGTTATTGGAACAATCCATCCATCCACCTTGGTATATTCACTTAACCTTTTAAAGATGGGGTTGTTTTTTGTTTTTTTTGTTTTGTTTTGTTTTGTTGTTTTCGTCTCTAAAGAAATTTTGACTGAAGTCTCCTTGAGCTCTACCACTCTATCACTCTAAACTATTATTATTTAATTATTTCATTTAAGTTAAATATTTAGTATTTGAATTAAGTGCCTACTCAATTCAATTCAAAGAACTTTACTTGTCTTAACTAGCCTAAAACATGACTCTGGAGACTTTCCATCACTTCCCTTCCTTTCTCTTCAACTTTTCCAAACAGTATTGCCTTGGTCACCTATCCCAATCCCTTTCCCCCTTTCCTTTTTGTGTTGTCTTACCCTTCAGAATGAAAGCTCTCCAAAGGCAATGGATTTCTGAGTCCACGACAGCACAGTATCTGGAGATAATATAAGCTCTATTTGGGTGGCGAGGTGTCTCAATACATAGAGCTCTAGAACTAGAGTCAGGGAAACTCATCTTCCTGAGTTCAAACCTGGCCACAGACACCAACTAGCTGTGTGAACCCAGGAAAGTCTTTAAACACTTTTTGCCTCATTTTCCTCAAATGGAAAATGAGGATCACAATAGCATTTATCTACTGGGGTTGTTGTGAAGATCAAATGAGATAATATTTTGTTGTTGTTTTGTTTGTTGCTAGGCAATGGGGTTAAATGACTTGCCTGGGGTCACACAGTTAGTAAGTTGTTAAGTGTCTGCAGCTGGATTTGAACTCAAGTCCTCCTGCCTCCAGGGCTGCTACTCTATCCACTGTGCCACCTAGCTGCCTCTGAGATAATATTTTTAAAGCACTTAGCACAGTGCCTGGCACATAGTAAGTGGTATATAAATGCTGATTCCATTCCTTCCCTCCCCCTTCATATGGAAAGTTGTGCTGACTCAGTGACTTATTGTTTTCAGACCAGCTTGTTAATCAGTGTTGGGGTAGGCATCACCCAGCCTGCAGTTTTGCATTACCTGCTATTAGTCATGTACCACTACCTGTGATGTTTATACCACAACCTGTTCAACATCATTTAGCAGTACCTGCTAGCCTTCATGTATTGGCAGTTGAGGTAGTGCTGAGATGCAATAGCCCATTCTCTCTTACTGAAGTGGACTTATCCAAATTGTCTCTACTTCATTATGAAAATTATCAATAAAAGCTGGCTCCATCTTAATTTGCTTTTTGTTTGGTTGATTTTTTTAGGAGGCAATTGGGTCACACATCTAGTAAGTGTCTGATGCTGATAGAGTCCTCCTGACCCTAGGGTTGGTTCTGTATCCACTGACACTTCACTAATCCATCTTGACACCCTTGCTGATCTCCAGTGATCAGTCCATCAACATATTGCTACCTTAAGGCATCATAATAAACTCTTTAAATTTTCTTTGTGCTGAGTTTTGCCTTGTTAATCAGGGAGAAAACCCAAAGAATTTTTGTGTTAACACCTAGAATGTGTCCCTCCCTTTATGAAATCTCACTTGAGATGTTAATTAAGGACATAATTTTAACATAAAATATATTATATATGTGTGTATATGCATCTATAGGAATAGATGTATATAGACATTCACACAAACACATTAAAGGGAATGGGAAATAGTGGAAAGAGAGCTGACCTCAGAATTGGGAAAGTCTCAGTTCCATTCTTCTGATGTGGGCTGTCTCTTTGACCCTGGACAAGTCATTTAATTTGTCGGTCTAAGTGGGTGATTCTCCTTGATAAAACTGTAAGTTTCAGAACAGTTGCTAATCTCCATTAATAAGGAGTAAAAATCAGTTTTCTCATCAGTGCTCTCTACACTGAAATAGTCCCATATCTGGAACAAACAAGCAAACAACAACAACAAAAAAAAATAAATAAAGGGAGCAACCAGAGTGGAATAGAGCTTTGCCAAGAAACCTTCCAACCAAGGTATATCTACTTCCAAAAAATGTAAGAAGTAAAGGTGTGTGGGGGGGGGGAAGGTAGGACTTTCAGTAATTGTTGCATTTTAATTAAATATGCACAAAAGGAAATCCAGGAACCACAACGAAGAAATATTTGGCTGAAGGTCCAGAGAGACAGAATCAGAAATGATGTTGCCATATACATATACTTGGTGGTTGTCCTTCATTGTTGAAGAGGACCAAAATGACAGTACTATATTAGAGTCAAGTTATACTGTGTCCAACTGTGTCTGATCAAACCAATATAAACTCCAAATGCTCTACCCCAGGTCGGCGCAAATAGTCCATCCATGTGCATATTTGGGGTGGATTCTCTAAATCTGCACATGTCACATTTCTTTTGAGCTACTTCAATTCTGCACAGCACCTTCTTGATGAAGGCATGCTGTATCTGGACAGAAAGAGGCAATTTGAGAAAGTGGTATAAGCCTGAGATGAAGACATGACACAGTGGTTATAGTGAACTTCATTTCCTCAGACATGTAGTGGAATTGTATGTCTCCCCAAAGTAGTAAGCTAGTATTTTTTTTTATTTGACAATGAAAATGTCTTCAATCAAAAGGTAGGGAAATGAAGGAAGGTAAACTGTATTCTGGATCTTATTCTACCGTAAAGGACAAACGTACTCACTTCACTTTGTGCTAGAAGTGATGAGAAACTTGTAGGGAAATGAACACTGTGTCTTAGAATTTATGATACAAAAGAGTTAAGCTGAGCGTGTACTAAAATGTACCCTAGATATGGGAAAAGTAGGTTTCAAAAGATTGATTTAAAAATACATAATTCCATAGAAGGGGGGAAATACAAAGAGGAGGTCAGCCCAAAATGATCTTAGGAGCAGAGCTTTAGAGCTAAGAGGAACATTTTTTAGAGTCAATCTAATCCTACCATGCTCATTTATGTAAGAAGAAACTGAAGACCTTGGCCAAATCATACAGAAGTAGCATTGTAGTTTGAAATCCACATCTTCTGCTCTGATCCAAAGCTCTGTCTACAGTACTAAATTTTCTTTCTATGCAGCTTTCAATATTGAAATTTTGAAGACATCAAAAGAATAAGATGCCAGCAAATATAAAAACATACCTACAGAGAGCTCACTTATTTTTTTTTAATATAGACAAAGCAAAATCAAAGACAAGTAACAGAGGAGAGATATAAATGTGGATAATAATCCAGTAAGAATAGTAATTTGAATGGTGTCAGAATGGCTTGAGGCCAGCAAAGAAAAAAAAAAGCCAAAGGTAACATAAAGATGTGTATTTTTACCTGTATAAAGGAAAGAAGGAAATTCAAAGAAGAAATGAGCCTGCTGCTTAGGATAGGATGTTGATGATAATGGATAAAGCTAAGCTGCTCAACAAGTATTCAACTTAAAGTAAAAAAAGTTAAAAAAAATTCTTTGGACTAGAAAGGACAGAACAAAGGGTACTAATAAGAGTTGTTATCTAAAATTAATGATCTGGTAGTGATTAGATAGCACCTAGACATGCTTTACAAATTTAAGTTATGGAGCCCAGATCAACTCTATTCTAAAACACTAAAGAAACTTGTAGATATGATTAACAAGCCATTGCCCATGATCATTAAAAATATGTTGGTAAATGCAAGGGGTACCAAGAGAATGAGGAGGACAAATATTGTCCCAGTTTTTTCTTAAAGAGTAGATAATAGGTCAGGGAGATTGATTTTGATTCTGGCTGGTTTTTTTTTTGTTTGTTTGTTTTGTTTTGTTTTGTTTTGTTTTTGGTGAGGCAGTTGGGGTTAAGTGACTTGCCCAGAATCATATAGCTAGGAAATATTATGTGTCTGAGGCTGGATTTGAACTCAGGTCCTCCTCCTGACTCCAGGGCTGGTGCTCTATCCACTGCACCACCTAGCTGCCTCCCTGGCTAACTTTTAAGATGTAATATTAAAAAATATTGATATTAAACATCTAGGGAAAAAAAAGATCACAAAAGCCAGCATAGTCTCATAAAGAACAGGTCATATTTCTGTATAGCATCCAAATTCTTAGAGGATAAGTTCAGGAGTTACAGGAAGAAATAGAGAGCAAAACTATACTAGTGGGAGACCTCAACCTCCCCCTGTCTGCACTAGATAAATCTAACCACAAAATAAACAAGAAAGAAGTTAAGGAGGTGAATAGAACATTAGAAAAGTTAGGTATGATAGACCTCTGGAGAAAACTGAATGGGGATAGAAAGGAATATACTTTTTTCTCAGCAGTACATGGCACATACACAAAAATTGACCATGTACTAGGGCATAAAAACCTCACAATCCAATGCAGAAAGGCAGAAATATTAAATGCATCCTTTTCAGATCATGACACAATAAAAATTATATGTAATAAAGGGCCATGGAAAGATAGACTAAAAAATAATTGGAAACTAAATAATCTAATACTAAAATATGATTGGGTCAAACAAGAAATCATAGAAACAATCAGTAATTTCATTCAAGAGAATGACAGTAATGAGACAACATACCAAAACTTATGGGATGCAGCGAAAGCAGTTCTTAGGGAAGTTTTATATCTCTAAATGCTTACATAAATAAAATAGAAAAAAGGAGATTAATGAATTGGGCATACAACTAAAAAACTAGAAAAAGAACAACTTAAAAATCCTCAACTAAACACTAAATTAGAAATATTGAAAACCAAAGGAAAATTAATAAAATTGAAATTAAGAAAACTATTGAACTAATAAATAAAACTAAGAGCTGGTTTTATGAAAAAACCAATAAAATAGATAAACCTTTGGTTAATTTAATTAAAAAAAGAAAGAAGAAAACCAAATTACTAGTATCAAGAATGAAAAGGGTGAAGCTACCACCAAGGAAGAGGAAATTAAAACAATAATTAGGAATTATTTTGCCCAACTATATGCCAACAAATTTGACAATCTTAGTGAAATGGATACATATTTACAAAAAATAAATTGCCCAGATTAAGAGGAAGTAAAATACTTAAATAACCCCATCTCAGAAAAAGAAATTGAAAAGCCATTGATGAACTCCCTAGGAAAAAATCTCCAGGGAATTCATAAATCAAACATTTAAAGAACAATTAATTCCAATACTATATAGACTATTTGGGAAAATAGGTGAAGAAGGAGTCTTACCAAATTCTTTTTATGATACAAATATGGTGTTGATACCTAAACCAGGAAAGAGTCAAAATAAGAGAAAGAAAATTATAGACCAATTTCTCTAATGAATATAGATGCAAAAATTTTAAACAAAATACTAGCAATAGATTGCAGCAACTTATCACAAGAATAATACACTATGACCAGGTAGGATTTATACCAGGAATGCAGGGTTGGTTCAATATTAGGAAAACTATCAGCATCATTGAGCATATCAAACAACCAACAGAAACCACATGATCATCTCAAAAGATGCAGAAAAAGCTTTTGATAAAATGAAACACCCATTCCTAAAAAAACACTAGGTATAACTGCAGTCTTCCTTAAAATAATAAATAGCATATATCTAAAACCTTCAGCAAGCATTATATGTAATGGGGACAGGCTAGAAGCATTTCCAATAAGATCGGGGGTGAAACAAGGATGTCCATTATCACCACTGTTATTCAATATTGTACTGGAAACTTAGCTTTAGCAATAAGAGAAGAAAAAGAAATTGAAGGCATTAGAATAGGCAAAGAAGAAACAAAGCTATCACTCTTTGCAGATGACATGATGATATACTTAGAGAATCCTAGAGAATCAAGTAAAAAACTACTTGAAATAATAAACAACTTTAGCAAAGTTGCAGGCTATAAAATAAACCCACATAAATCATCAGCATTTCTATATATTACCAACAAAGCCCAACAGCAAGAGATAGAAAGAGAAATCCCATTTAAACTTACTGTAGACATTATAAAATATTTAGGAGTCCCTCCGAAAAACCCAGGAACTCTATGAACACAATTACAAAACACTTTTCACACAAATAAAATCAGATCTAAATAATTGGAAAAACATCAGTTGCTCATGGGTAGGCCGAGCTAATATAATAAAAAATGACAATCCTACCTAAGCTAATTTACTTATTCAGTGCCATACCAATCAAACTACCAAAAATTATTTTATAGAGTTAGAAAAAATAATAACAAGATTCATTTGGAAAAACAAAAGGTCCAGAATATCAAAGGAACTAATGAAAAGAAATGCAGGGGAAGGTGGCCTAGCAATTCCAGATCTTAAATTGTATTATAAAGCAGCAATCATCAAAACTGCTTGGTACTGGCTAAGAAATAGGGAGGTGGATCAGTGGAATAGGTTAAATATGCAAGACACAGTAGTCAATGACTATAGTAATCTATTATTTGATAAACCCAAAGACCCCAGCTTCTGGGATAAGAACCCACTCTTTGAAAAAAACTGCTGGGAAAACTGGAAAAGAGTATGGCAGAAACTAGGCATAGACCCAAATCTCACACCATATACCAAAATAAAGTCAAAATGGGTTCATGACTTAGATATAAAGGCTGATACCATAAGTAAACTGGGAGAACAAGGAATAGTTTACCTATCAGATCTATGGAGAACAGAAGAATTCATGACCAAACAGGAGATAGAGAACATTATGAAAAGCAAAATGGATAATTTTGATTACATTAAATTGAAAAGTTTTTGCAAACAAAGCCAATGCAACTAAGATTAGAAGGAAGGTAGAAAATTGGGAAAGAATTTTTACAACCAGTCTCTCTGATAAAGGCCTCATTTCTAAAATATATAGAGAATTAAGACAAATTTATGAAAACCAAGCCATTCCCCAATTGATAAATGGTCAAAGGATATGAACAGACAGTTCTCAGATGAAGAAATTAAAGCCATCTATAGTCATATGAAAAAATGCTCTAAATCGTTATTGATTAGAGAAATGCAAATCAAAACAACTCTGAGGTACCACATCACACCTATCAGATTGGCCAACATGACAAAACAGGAAAATGATAAATGTTGGAGAAGATGTGGGAAAATTGGAACACTAATACATTGTTGTGGAGTTGTGAAATGATCCAACCATTTTGGAGAACAATTTGGAACTATGCCCAAAGGGCTACAAAAATGTGCATACCCTTTGATCCAGCAATAGCACTTCTAGGGCTATATCCGAAAGAGATCAAACAAATGGGAAAAGGACCTACATGTACAAAAATATTCATAGCAGCTCTTTTTGTGGTGGCAAAGAATTGGAAATTGAGAGGATGCCCATCAATTGGGAATGGCTGAGCATATGAATGTAATGGAATACTATTGTGCTATAAGAAATGATGAACAGGCTGACTTCAGAAAAACCTGGGAAGACTTATATGGTCTGATGCTGAGTGAAGTGATCAGAACCAAGAGGACTTTGTACACAATAACAGCTTACATTATGTGATGACTAATATTGTAAACTGAACCCTTCTCAGCATTACAAGGATCTAAGACATCTCCAGAGGCCTTGTGATGGAAAATGCTGTCCATATCCAAAGAAAGACCTATGGGAGTCGAATCACTATCACTTATTTTTACCTTCTGTTGAGTTTTGTTTCATCTTTCTGATGGTTCTTCCTATTGGTTTTAATTTTTACTTACAACTTCACTAATGTGAAAATATGCTTAATAGGAATGTAAATGTAAAGCCTATATCAGATTGTGCATCATCTTGGGGAGGGTGGGGGGTAGGAAGGAGGAGAAAAATTTTCAACTCAAAAGAATATGGAAGTGATTGTTGATAAATCAAAATAAATAAATTAAATTTAAAAAAGAAACAGGTCACATTTCATTAACCCCATTTTATTTTCTAACAGGGTTGTGACTTTTGATTTTTTTTTAGCGGGGGGAGTTGAAGGACAGGGGCAGGGGAGAGAAAGGCATATTAGTTTTCATCTACCACCTTGAAGAAAATATTCTTTATATAGGTGATATTTTTATGGTAAGTCAGCAGCTACAACAGATAAATGAGAGGTCACATCTAAAGCAAGGACATTAGGATGAAATTCAAAGTGAATTTGGCTGCCTCTTTGTCTCATGGAAAAAGTAAGGACCATAGCTACTAATTTAAGTTTCAGCACTCACACACTTGGGCTTGTTCTTCCAGACCTGTAGATGTTCTAGCTTCAGGTATGCTGTTGATCCCATGGTTGTAAGAGCTAACAGCTGGGATACAGGTCCAGAAACAAATCAGTAGTCCAAAGTAGTCCATTTTTCCTTATACAGTATAGAGAAGTGTGTCTTGTTTCCTCATACGCTATTGAAATCTTATCAGCTTAATCTGATTCTGAGACCTAGATCATGTGAGAGTCAGGGAGTCAGAGGTCAAATTTGAATTTATAGAACTTTTGGGCCAGGATCTATGGAAAGATATTCTTATTTGCTCGCAGGTGGCAGATAAAAGGGGCATTTTTTTTAGGATGAGTGTTTTGTATATGATTCCACACCTTTTGATAACAATAGATAGGTGCAAACAGACTGAATCTGTCATTGGAATTCCAGGTCACTGATAAAAAAGACATTAGTGAGTTGTTTGTTGGTTTGTTTGTGTTAATAAAACCAGAGTAAAAGGAAATACCTCGAAATAGTTAGGTTCTCTTATGCTAAAATAAATGTTGTCATCATCATTGTTTAGTTTTTCAGTCATGCCCAAGTTGTTGTTACCTCATTTGGCGTTTTCTTGGCAAAAATATAACAGTGGTTTGTCTTTTCCTTCTCCAGCTCATTATACAGATGGGAAAATGAGGAAGGGTTAATTGATTTGCCCAGTAAGTATCTGAGGCCAAAATTGAACTCAGGAAGATGAGTCTTCCTGACTTCAGGGCTGGAACTCTTATCTACTGTACCTAGCTGCCCCACTGAAACAAATGGCTTTCTATAAATGAGTAAAGTGCATATATGACTACAAGGAGTATGTAAGAAAATTATTGATTTTATAGATATAGCAATCTATTTGCTTTTAGAAATGTCCATTAAACAAGAGATTATAAACTTGATTTCCTCTTATTTTTCAATTAGTACAGTTTAACAAAAAGAACACAAATTATTAGATTGTTTCTAAAGGAGAGAAAGATTTGAGTTTATTCTTGCCTGCTTCTGCAAGACTGAGAAAAGAAACAAAAGAACATTTCCTTATCAAATCAGCATTACATGTGTATAGCAAAACTAATTTATTAAAGTTAGCATAATGAAATTTTTAAAACAAATATTACTATTTGATTTTTAATGCTTATTCTCTTAGGTAAAGGAAAAATAACCACTTCATCAGATTATTGTCTTAGATTGCTAAAAGTTCCTGAAATTTTCATATGATATAGGGAAACAACACATTCTTTTCATTGCTGCTTTTAGGAAAAATGATGATTGTTGTAGGTAAAGTAAAGGTAAAGTGCACTGGAACTGGAAAGGAGGGGGCTATTTTGAAAGATCTAATTACTTATAATTACAAGAAGAACAGAGAAACCAAGAAGAGACTTGTCTTCTTCACTTATGACTTCAGAGCCTAGCTTTGTGATCTTGAATATTGGCCCTAGCTTCAATCTAACATTGAGAATTTAAAGCCACAAAGAACACATAACGTTGAACTATTTTATTTCTTCATATGTCATAATGTGAGATAATCAAATCTGTGAAAAGGATCAGCAGATAAATACAGGAGGCCAAAAAATGCTCACCTATACAGGTAAAGGGGGTCTTTATCTGGGCGTTAGCAAAGAATGTGATTAAATTTCTAATCGTATTTTGTGGACAAGGAAACAAGATGTAGACTTAACAACCGTTTAACTTAAATAGAATCAGAGCTATATGAATGACTAGACCCAAAGGTAGTCATTGAAGAACTGGTGTAAATTTGAAAGTAGATTTCTAATGGTGTGTCCTGGTGGGGGATAGGCACTTGCTTTTATACCAGTTCATACACAAACACACACACACATTCATACACACACACACACACACGCATGCACATGCATATATGTGCGTGTGTGTGTGTATTTGTAAACAAGGACTTGAGTCTAGACATTGATGATGTTATCAAATTTGGGATATCTCAATGCTGAGAGTTGACATAGTGGATGACAGAATCAGGATCTGAGTAGATCTTGCCAGGCTAGGACATTGGGAACCATTTTATACAATGAAATTTAACAGGGATGAAAGTAAAGTTTTGTCCTTGGATTCAAAAATAATCTTCATGGGTAGAAAATGGATGAGATAACTGGGAAGCAATTTGTTCGCAAAATTCTGGGAATTTTAGTGTGCTATAATCTCAGTGTGAATCAGTAGTCTAATATGGCACCCCAAAAAGCTTATGTAATCTTAGGCTGTATTTAGAGAGGCACGATGCTCAAGACTAGAGAAGCAATAATATTGCTGTATTCTCCCCTGATGAGACCATAACTTGATCACTGAATTCAGTTCAAGGCACTGTATTTAAAAGAGAGAGAGTGAGACAGAGAGAGAGAGAAAGAGAGAGAGAAGAGAGAGAAGAGAGAGAGAGAGAGAGAGAGAGAGAGAGAGAGAGAGGATAGGATAGATAATCTAGAAAGTGTCCAGTGGAGTTGACCAAGATGATAAGGAACCTGGAACTCATGGCATATGAGGGTCAGCTGAAGGAAGTAGGAATATTAAACCTATTGAAGAGCAGATTTAAGAAAGATGTTATTCTGGGGCTTATTTTGTTTGTTTCTTTTTAGCTTTTGAAAGGCTGTTGGGTAGAAAAGGGATTCTGCTTGCTCCTAGATCATAAAACCAAAAGTAATATGTGGAAAGTGTAGGGAGAAGGGTCCAGGCTTGATAAAAGGAAATACATCCTAAGGATTCAAGGCATGCAAAAGTGAAATGGAACGTCTCCAGAGGTCATTGACCATCCCACCACCTCCTCAGTGAGACTTCAGGCAATAGTTAGTTGACCACTTACTGGGTAAATTATAATTGGGATTCTTGCTTAGGATGGTTTGGAAATGTAACCTCCAGGGTCACTCCCAACTCTGAGATTCTCTCTTATCAAACACAGGCTTGAATAAGAAATATTCTGTTTCCCCCAATTAACCTCATAATTTGTCAGTAATTCCAAAAAGAAAGCACTGCCAGCAGATACCAACCACAGAGCAAGAGGTGTGCTGCAACTTTTTCTAGACAACAGTACCAATAGCGTAAGGGAGGCTACGACCCACTCTAATTCCTACTCTGTTTGAAAGTACCACAATTAACCACAGTTTTGACCAAATGGGCATGCATTGGCTCCGCATCCTAGCTCATTATAATGCCCGGCCATCTAGCTTTTACTCTCTTCCCTGTATTTCAGAACAATTGTTTTCAGATGGCTTTGTAAGCCTGAGGCTAAAAAACAGTCCAGACCAGTTTTCTTCCCCATACTTCCTCTATTTTGGAAAGAAGCCATCAATAAGTAGGTATTTATTACATTTAGCATATTCCTTTCTGTCAGACAATCTTTCCAGAGCTTTTACTCTTCTAAACAGCCACTTAACCACAACAGTGAAAGTGTGGATTTGCTTGTTGTCTTCCATAGGAAATTAGGCCCTGGCCCTAAGCCAGTCAGTCTCAGCCAGCACTAATATAATTCACAACTGGAAGAAGACAATCAATTAATCAATACTATAATTTAGAACTGACCACGGCAGTAACACTCACAGCTATTAGACTCAACTGACTGACACCATTTAGGATTAATGAGGTAGCAAGAGCAGGCAAACTAAAGATTAATTCAAAAGCTTTTTTTTGCTCTTCTCTTTGACTAAAATCAAGAGCCCCACTATATTTTGTTTTATTCCTCCAAGTTGGAGATGCTGTAATGAAATACTTATGTAAAAACCAAACTGTAATGTAAAGTTCAATGAATTTTACTCTTTTTCAATAACTATGATGTAGTACTGACTAGAGGCTGCTAGAAATGTAAAAAAATGTTGGATTTGGGGTCAGAGAACTTGGATTCAAATTCCAACCCTTCTATTTACTGCCTCTGTGGCTTTGGGCAATTATATCACCTCTCTGGGCTTCAGTTTTCTCATCTGTAAAAGGAGGGCATTTGATTATATGACCTCTGTGGCCCTTTCAGAATCAAGACTATGATTCTATAAACAGTCAGGTAGGCAATAAATATTTATAAAGCACCTAACATGTGCCAGGTACTTACTGTTCTAACCTCTGGGAATGCAAAAAAAAAAAGCCAAAAGATAGTTCCTGCCCTCAAGGAACTCATGATCTAATGGGGGAAGACAACATACAGATGACTAAGTGCAAATGTGTTATGTGTAGGATAAACTGCAGATAATCAACAGAAGGAAGGTTTTAGAATTATGGGGGAGTGGCAAAGGCTTCCTGTGGATGGTGCAATTTTAGCTATGATGTGAAGTAATCTAAGGAAGCCAAGAAGGCAAAGGAGAACATTCTATTTAAGTAGGGAAAACAGGGATATCAATTTAGTTAAACATTTGTTTTTGTTTTTGTTCAGAAAGCTAGACAATCACTTGGATGAAAATTATGCTTTGATATGATCTGAGCAGCTATGACCAAAGAGTACTGTCAATCAGTTGGCCAATGTGTGAAGATATAGCAACCAGGGAAATTGTGAAATTTCAACATATTTTTCAGAGAATTTCACAGAATCACTTTACATGGCCTCCGGAATCAAATAACTTGGGACTTATGGGGTGCTTGAAAAGTGACAGGAGAGGTCAGACCAACACTTTTTCTTTTGACAGGTTCATGGGAACCTGTGAACCCTTCTTGACAGGAAAGGGAGCTGCCCTCTCAAGTTCCTGCCTGGCCTTTTGCAAAGATGAATCATTAAGCTTATGAGTAAACTACTTCCCATGGGCTTGTTTGAGATGCTTATTGTTTATTTTTGCAATTTGGTCTACCTCGTCTCTAAACTGTTGAGGAAGAGCTATTTTCATTCTGTGGAGGAAGTAAGAAGTCATCCAAAATTTTTGGGCAGCTGCTGATATGATACAATTCGGACATTTGTAAGATTCATCTGGCAGCTGTGTGGAGGAGGGTGTGAAGGGGATAGAGAATATTTGTGTGAGTGGGTGGGAGGAGGTGAGGCAGGTTAGAAGGCTATAGGAGGGGTCCAGGTGGTGATGAGGACCTGAACTAGTAAGGATGGCAGCAGTGGGAATGAGGATAACATCAGGAGGAGATAAAAATGAGAGAAAGTGCAGACGTTGAAATAAAGGATGTGCAGCATACCAGAAAGAGTATTGGACTCGGCATTAAGTCTTACCTCTCTATACTAGGTCTCTGATTCTTCATTTGATGTATAAAGTGGGAAATACTATATACTCTCCTCCAGCTGACATTCTATTTTTTTAGTGAAAGTGACTGAACTGACATCTCAAAAGTCTGGTAATATTAAAACACAATATTTCCAAATGAGATACAGCACTTAGAGCGTAGAATCTGAAATGAGAAAACCTGGGTTCTCATCCTTTCTCTACTATTTAGTAACTGTATAATCCCAGGCAAGCCACTGTTCATTTCTAGGTCTGAATTTCTTAAGCTATAAAATGAGATAATTGCACTGCATAACCTCTTACCAGCTCTTAATCTGTGATCCTATGAAATAAACGTGGCAAGGTAGTCTCATTTCCTAATTAGACCATCAAATACAATGATTTGAATCCTTCTCTGAAACTGATCTGGGTAAGAGAGGATACAATCCAGATTATAGTCTTTCTTGATTCCATAAGGGAGATGCTCTGTATAGCAAATACTGTGTCCTTGACAAGTAGGATTTTCCCTGCAGAATAACCAAGTCAATTGTACAGAAATTCTTTTGGACAAAGTATAATTGTTGGGTTTTTCTTTTTTGGTTGTTGTTGGGAATTTTAGTTTAATATTTAAATAAAAATTTACATTTCTGTAGTGCATTACAATTCATAGACTCTTCAAAACAATTTTGTGATGAATATTGGCATAATGACTGTTATTATCTCCAAATTAAACGAGAAGAAAACTAAGGCCAACGAGTTGAAGTAACTTACCCATGATTCATTGTTGTCTTTGTGTCCTCAATGCTAAGCATAGTGGCTAGAAAACAATAAGTACTGAATAAATGTTTGTTGGTTGTTAGATTGATGGGTAGTTATAGAACCAATAAGTTTCTGAGCCAGAACTCAAGCCTAGGTTTTTAAACACCAAATCTAATGTTACTTATCAGGGAGTATATAGGGGAATCATGTAGTTCAAGCCTCTTGATGTTATTGAATGGAAGCATATTAAAATCCAGATTTTAATTTTTTCTAGAAATATTAAGAAATAATATTCCTATGAAGGGGACAGATGTCAGAGATGTGTGGAAGAAAAATCCATAACACATCAATTGAATGGATATGGAGGAGTAAGGGAAGAGAAAGAGTTGAAAATGATTCTGATTTTGCAAACCTGAGAGACTGTGAGCATGGTGTTGCTCTCAATAAAAATGAGAAGTGTGAAAACGGAATTGTTGTGGGAGAAAATGTGAACTCACTTTTGGACATAGTGGATTTAAAATCCTTGCAGAACATCTAGTTGGAGACATCCATCTGATAGTTGGTAATATGGAACAATAGTTCAGGAGAGATATTAATAATACATATATAGATTTGGGAGTCTTCTGCAAAGAGATGATAGTAGAAATTATATATATATATGTATCTATATATGTACATGTATATGTGTGTATATGTATATGTATATGTATATGTATATGTATATGTATATGTATATGTATATGTATATGTATATGTATATGTATGTGTATGTGTATGTGTATGTGTATGTGTATGTGTATGTGTATGTGCATGTGCATGTGCATGTGCATGTGTATGTGTATGTGTATATGTATATGTATGTATATGTATATGTATGTGTATGTGTATGTATATGTGTATATGTATATGTATATGTATATGTATATGTATATGTATATGTATATGTATATGTATATGTATATGTATATGTATATGTATATGTATATGTATATGTATATGTATACGTATACTTGTATATATGTATGGAAATAATGAGATCACCAAGGGGCATTGTAGTGAGATAAGAGAAAAGAGCTCAGGATGTCCACTTTTAACAAGCAAGTAAACAATGAAGATCAGCAGAGGAGACGGAATAGGATGGTCAGACTAATTGGAATAAAAGCTAGCATTTATATAGCACTTTAAGATTTGTAAATCACTTTACATGTTATAACGTTTGATCCTCGCAATGACTCTATGAAGTAGATGCTATTATGATCCTCATTTTACAGATAAGGAAAGCAAGACTGAGAAATGGTGAGTGACTTGCCCAGGGAAACCCAGCTAATGTCTGAAGCAGGATTTTAATTAGATGTCCCTGATTCCAAGTTCATCATCCTATCCACAAGACGACTTTAGTGTCAGGAAAGGCAAAGCTTGCATGTACCATCAAAGAAAGTTTCAATGAAGTTTTAGGGTAGTAGACTTTAAACAGAACTGAAAAGTGAAGAGAAAAGAGGAAATGGAGTCAATGGATATAGAAGAAACTTTCTAGCAGTTTGTCCATGAAAGGGAAGAGATGTGGGATTATAGCTTGAAAGGCAGGGAGAAGTTGAAGGAGGAGTCCTGGGCAATAGCTCAGGAATCAGGGGGATAGGATCAAATTGAAAATGAGAGAGAGAATAATCAAGATGACAAGCTCCTTTAGGAAATGAGAGAATATAGCACAAGTAGATTTTCCCTTAGAAGGAGAAAGTTCAACTCCTCCTTAAAGACTGGGACAAAGGAGGAAATGAGGAAGTGAATTACAGAAGTTTTGAAATGTAGATTGAGGGAGAAGAGGGATATCATGCCAGACTAAATCTGTTTTCTCAAGAAAATAGGAGGCTATGTCCTCTGCAGAGGGAGAAGGAGAAGGATATTATAGGAGGCTGGGAGCCATGTAGTAATGACAACCCAGTTGAAATTAGGTAAACCAAATTTGTAGAGAATCTAACTGCCATAGTTATGTGGATTTAAGCAGCAACATTCTGCTACATCTGAATAGCAGCTAAAAAGGTGATGGACCCAGGGTTGATGATATGACAAAGAGGTAAGGGGTTTAGGGTTATAGAATAATGTATATTTGAACTGGTCTAACAAAGGATCAGCATTGTAAAGGGAGAAGAATGAGACCAGAGTAGAGGTAAGAGACTAGGAGAATAGAGAGGGCTAGAGGAATTAGAGATTACAATGAAGATAAAGAATATGTTTAGAATGAAGGCAGCAGTGATAAAAATGAAAGAATAGGTGATTGTTATTGGAAAAAAGAATTTTAAAGTTCTGGGTAACAGAGATAGAGTAATTATGGGTGATCATCAGATCAAGCGACTATCCATGTCTGTAGCTGAGATTTAATAAAGATGAGATAACATATCATGAGAGTTAAGGAGCTTGATGAGCCAGGGTATGAAAAAAAATCTCAGCATTTCTATCGAAGTTCGCATGCATGATGTCTGGAGTTGGGGTTGAGAGGAAAGACTATGAGACAAGTACTGAATTCCTTAAGAGAAACTTGGACTTGACCAGCAGGCCAGTAGTGACTACAAAAGGGAGCAAACTGTGAAGTAAAGCCAGGGTGAGTGAACCACAAAGAAGAAATTACTGAGTGATAGCAGCAGAGAGTTGATCTTGAAGACGGAATGAGTAGCTAGTAGCATCTGGAAAAAAGGAAGGCCAAGGATACAATATCTCTGGGTAGAACTAAATTCTCATTCACCCGAGAAAACGTATGAAGTTTACAGTCATACCTCCAACTTAGGGAGTCTCTTTGCTACACGAGGGATTATGCCAATTGATAGGGATACAAATTAAAAATGGAAACTATTCCTACTCTCAAGGACTTTGCATTTTATCAGAGGAGACGTTTGTGTGTGTGTGTGTGTGTGTGTGTGTGTGTATGTGTGTATATATGTGTGTGTGTGCACATAATAAATATGTGAACAATGAAGACACTGTGACTAAATACAAGTTAATTAGTGCAGGAGGGTGTTTGCAGTTGGGCATTAGAACACACGTCTTGTAAGGGGGTGCCTGATCTTGATGGAAGAGTTATTCAGTGAGACAGAGATGAGAAGAGAGTACATTCTAGGTATGTGGTCCAATCAAGGCAAAGGTATCTCAGAGACAAGAGATGGAATTTAGTTTGTTCAGAACAGATAGACAGCTAATTTGAATGGATTATACAGAATAAAAGGACTAAGTGTGTAATGAGGCTGGAATGGAGATTGGCGCCAAGTTGTGAAGGACTTTAAAAGTCAAACACAGGCCTTTGCATTTAATCCTAGAGGAGACAGGAATAGTCCCTTGAGTGACATGGTTAAATCTGCATTTAAGGAAAATCACTTGGTAGATTTGTGGATGATGACCTGGAGTAGAGAGGAATTTGAGATGTGGAAACCAACTAGGAGGTAATTGCAATAGTCATGGTGACAGGTGGATTTCGTGAAGTAAGGTAGTGGCTACATGAGTAGACAGAATGGGTCAAATGGACGAGATTTCATAGCATTAACTGGCAAGTTTTGGCAACTGGTAAAATTTATGAAGATGAGGAGTTGTTTGTGGCCCTCCTATCAACTACTCACTTGAATCAAATATAATCTAGATATGTGACTGGAAAAATTATAACTATTTGTGCAATTTGCAAGTAGCTTTTCTAATAATATTGTCATTCCATAGCTAATATATGTTTTCTATTTTAAAATTAGAAGCAATATGATATGCAAGTATATATGCATTTATCTCAAACATCTTTTAAATGTATCTATAATTTTGCTACAGATGTCAATGTACAGCTGTGTCTTTATCACTGAGACGTGAGGAGGAGAATAATGTAGCACTCTGGTATTCTTGTCCTAGTGTTCTCTTGTCTGAAACTTTAAGATTGTGTTCCCCTGGGCCTTTATTTTTTTTTAACTTCCATTTGTTGAATTTTGTTGCATCTCTAGCATCACATTTCAATTAAAACTAAATTTAAAAATTAAGTTTCTCCTGCTGAGCTGCCTGGCTTGGTGCCCAAAAGAGAACCATACACTCTCATCTCTCCATTTTGTGAACACTTCAGCAAATTAAATATAAATAGGAGGAAAAGTGCCATACAAATGAAAAGGAAGGTTTAGCCCATAAATTACCTTTTATGACCACTAATTCTTTTTCCTCTGAGAGAAGGCAGGAAATCAGCTGTATGCCTATTCTACTATGCCAGGTCTAAAGATTTGAAAACATGTTGAGGGCTTTCATTAACCACTTCTAGAAACATCAATATGTGAAATGATGGAGGTTATAAATATGATCATTTTAGATATGAAAGAAAGATTGATTCCTATGGAGATGTGAGTGCTATTCTGAGACTTCTTAGACTATCCTCTTCCTCCCCCAACTACCCCTCCTTATTCCTCTTCTTCCCCACTTTCCAAAGGAGTAAATAAGTTTAGCTTCAAATGTGAGAGCAGTATGTTATAACTGTAAGGTGATAAAGTCTTAGTTGAATGAAAATTACGTGGAAAAAATATATAGTAGAGTTTTCTGAAGGAAGAATGAGGAACACATACATAAGTGGGGGAGAAGGGGAAGTGGCCTTTATTATCAATTGATGGAAAAGGTTTGTTTTTTTTATGCCTAAAAGCATAAAAATGTAATAGTAATTCAAAAGTATATGATTTCTTCAAAACTTGTGAAAGTTTGTTCCTAAAATGCTTTTCTAAAAGTTCTGACAGTGAAGTCTTTGGTCCCCTTGGTTGGTACAAGTGAAGAGGACATCATCAGCTAGGGAGCACAATGGATAGGGCATTAGACTTTTAGTCAAGAAGACCACGGTTCAAATCTGGCCTCAGACACTAGCTGTGGGCCCCGAGCAAATCATTTAACCGATTTCTGCCTCAGTTTCCTCAACTGTAAAATGGGGATAATAATAGCACACACTTCCCAGGGTTATCGTGAAAATCACATGAGATAATATTTGTAAAGCTTTTTGCAAAAATAAAAGTGGTTGGAGAAGAAAATGGCAAACCATTCCAGTACCTTTGCCAAGAAAACCCAAAATGCTGTTATGAAGTCAGACACGATCAAAATGACTAAACTGAAAAAGGACTAAATTCTATTAATATCATCTCATGTATCTTTTTTGAAGAATTAAATAATGGACCTCAAGTTCCTCAGCAACAAGTCAAGGGCCCATTTCTTTTAACCCTACCACTAAGGGTGGAATTTGATAGTCTGTTGATAGAAGGAGCAATGGTCCAGGTATGTACTGGGACTGAGTAATTCTAAAGAGATCAGTCTCAAGGCTGAAGTCTGTCTTCAACTTGTAGACTCAAAGCTAAGGGAGGGATAAAGTTCAGGCTTATCATACCAAGAGCAAAGCTTTTAGAGATGGTCCTGAACCCTTTCTCTTTCTGAGAACCTTGGGATTTAAAGGTCAAGCACATCAGCTTTGGGGAAAGTTCTTATAAGTCAAATGTTGGGACATTTGGTACATTAATTACGGAGTTGCTACTGACCCAAACCCAAGAAGCTGTAGTACCATTCTGTGTCATTTGAGTGTAACTTACACTTGTTGGTTCCAGATGGTAGATATGAACAAACAGGTTTATTGATGAGCTCCAGAAACAACCACTCCAGTGTCAATTTTACTTTCTCTAGGTACAATAATATCTTCATGAAAAATTACATCTCTAAGTTTATACTGTATGCAAAGGATGTAGAAAAGGAGATTTCAATCTGAAGAAAAAAGAATAAAGCAATCCTATGGATCAATCAGAAGATACTATTAAAGCAAACATTTGACAAAACATGTCTTCTTTGAAGTTAAATTATAATCACTTGGCTTGTATTGCACATAAGTGACATTTTAGCCCTATATTCATTGAATTCAGCACTTCCAAGACATTTAAGGAGAGCTGAATGATGCAAGGTTCAAAAGATGGTGCAGAATAGGGATATAGTATTATGTAGCTATCATCTATTAGGCCTAGTTTCCATAAAAGCACTTCACCCTAGGGATCCAATCAGTTAACATTCTTTATTCCTTTCACACATTGTTTCATTTAGTTTGATTATGCTGCTATTTACTCAAGTATTCAGGAGAGGAGAAAGAATGCTTGATATCTCTATTTACAAATAGAAATATCCATACCTATTAAAATCAATGGAGCTACCATAAAAATTCATAGACACTACATACTCAGGGTTAAAAAGAAATCAGCATAGGCTTTTGTTAATTCTTTTTCTCTTTTATCCTCAAATTTCTTGTGAAAGGCCTAGCACATTTGAACATGGAAGCCCAGGATTATGACTGAAATATTTTAGACTTTTTGTTTTGGAAGAAAGGAGAAAAAAAATGAGCATAGAAAGGGATAATTCAGTGGCAAGGGTTCGATTACTGGTTGGAATGGTTGCTCTATGCCAAATTTTCTGACTCTTTTATTATTGTTACACGTAGTAGTGTTCTTAGAAATTACTTCAAAGGCAACCTATTTTTCTCCTCGGGCTTCTTTCCCCAAGTGCCATTTGTTCAGTTCATGCCTACATTGATATTATAACTGTATGAAAGATTAGATGGCTAGGTAGATAGAAAGGCCTCTTACTAGACTAAGAAAATGGAGAAAAGAGGAGTTTAGAGAGGAACTATTCGTGGGGGGTTTTTTCTTAATTTTATAATAAATTGTTTCAGGATGATATAAAAAATGCCAAAATAAATTATGGTGGCAGCCTGGTCTAATGGACAGTCCAGTGTTCAAATGCTGACCCCTGCCACTACTTATCTTTGTGTAGGTTAAGTAATTTAAATACCCAGAGCTTATTTCCTCAATTAAAAAATTAAAAAAATAACTAATGACTTTGCAGTTCTCTTCCAACTCCAGATTTATCTTGCTTTGGTTTTGAATCTGGTTATTTTGTCCAGGTAACATAAAACCAAAGTTACATTGGATGCCTCATTGTGTCTAAAGGTTACCCTGAATTTTTGGAGACAGTGACAGCAGATTACAAATTCTTGGAGGTCTTACCAAGTTGGATAGATCCAATGACTTATCTGTCTCATTTGAAAACAAGGCTAAACTTGGAGAGGCTTGTTACCAGAAAGTTGACTAAGGTAATGAAATGTTTTGATTTCAGAAGCAAATGAAAGTGGTTTATTTAGGCACAAAGTGGTAATTTTCTCCCTCAGTAAAAGGAAGGAGTACCTTCAATAAGTGTGCAAATTAATTCAAACAAATTAAATAATTAAATTTAGTGATATATCATTAAACAAGACAACTTTTGACATTTAAAAGGCTCAGTATTGTATATGTCCTTTTGCTACAACTTTTTACCATTTGATACTGAGGTCACAAAATTTTGCCACATTCTTTAATTCCTTTTCATGGTACCATCCTTTTATTTTATCGGCTATCAGGTGTACTTTTGATGAACAATCAATTTTTCCAAGTCTAACTTTGATTGTAACCCATAAGTTTGCAATGAGGTTTAAGTCAGTTACATTGTGAACCATTAAAGTTTGTTTATCTAATAAATTTCTCAAATTTTCAAGATGTGTGGCATAGTATAAGGCTATATTACAGTATTCTCTCACCATTTGGGTATTTCTGTAATTCTGGAGCAACTTTGCTTCTCAATATATCTATGTATTTATCAGAGTTCATCATTCCCCCAACAGGCACAAGATACTGGCCCACGGAAGTAAGAACAAAATCCCTAAAGCATTCCCACCATTTTTGCAGTATCTCTAATGGTAATAGAAGTGTGCTTTTTAAGATATACAACTTTTATACATTTCCTTGGAGTAATATCAATTCTTTAAAAACACAGAATTTAAAAAAATCAATAAAACATGTCTATGATAAGAAATGTTACACTCAACCTAAAGAGAACTAACTCAAAGTGGGGCAGTATAATTCAGTTTTACCTAGGTCGAGGTCCAAACTTCGGTTTAGTATTAGAAGGACTCATCACCACTGCTTCACAAAATTAAGCCAAAAGAAAATTATCTACTGTCTGAAGTAATTCATATAGTTCTGTATGTGAATGAAATTGTAAGTTCTTGAAGTTTTGCAGCAATATAGCAGAAATGGCATTAGACTGGAAATTAAGACATTCCTATTACTACCTCAATAATAAGCTATGTGACCTTTGGCCAGTCAACTATCCTGTGTGAGCCTCAATTTCCTTATAAAGTTGTCTATCTTAATATCAAACTCAGGTCATCCAACCAAATAGGTAAGAGTGTGTGTGTGTGTGTGTGTGTGTGTGTGTGTGTGTGTGTGTGGTGTTCTACTACATAGTTTCCTGGAACCAAAGGAGTAATTAGCCTCTTTGATGCTGGAATAAGAGCCTAGCCAAAGAGGAAAAGTAAAGAGGAGTGAAATTAGGGGTGCATCAAATCTTAAAAAAAGTGAAATCAACTTTTACTGAGAGGCAGCATATTAAAAAACACATAAGGCATTTATTAAGCATGTATTATAAACTAGGCACTGTGCTAAGTAATAGAGATACAAATAAAAGGATTCAGTATAATATGCATCCTGCCCTCAAGAAGCTTACATTCTAACAGGAGAAGACAACATGTAGACAACAACTAAAAAAGGAATGTGGAGGCCTAGTTCCTGGTAAGACAAAGTCAAAGCTCACCGATCAGAGCCAGGGGATCCAGAGATAGAATCAAAGGTTATGATTGGGGACAAATAAAGATGATGAAGGCAGTATAGACAGTGTTGTTACAGTAGAGGAAAAACACAGAATCAGGAATCAAATTACCTAGGTTCTAATTGTTCCTCTATCACATAGTGCCCAGGTATGAGATACAATGAAAAGCAAACATTTGGGAGTCCAAGGATGTAGATTCCATCCCTACCTCTGATATTTGCTATCTTCAGAGATGAATTTCACCTAAAAGTTGGTCCCACTTGTTCCTTATCACCTCCAGGTTTAAATATGAAATTATCTTCTTGGTGTTCGAAACCCTTTATAACCACCACCACCCCCTACAATTTCCCTATACCACCCTCATGTACTCTGCAATCCAGTCACTAGCTTCCTTCTTGTTTCTCAAACAACACACTCAGTTTTTGAATTCTCTGCATTTTCACTGCCTGTGCCCCATGACAGGAATTCTTTCCCTCTTAGAATTCATCTCTACCTTCTGGCTTCCCTGGTTTCTGTCTTATCACATTGAAAGCCCTGCTTTCTACAAGAAGCCTTTCCCAATTCTCCTTAATTCTAGTGCCTTCACTTTGTTGATTAGTTCCAAGTTATCCTGAATATAACTTGTTTGTACTTGGTTTTTTGTATGTTGTCTTCCCTGCTAGACTTTGTGCTCCTGGAGAGCAGCGACTGTCTTTTAATTTCTTTGTATCCTCAGAATTTAGCACAGTACCTGATATATGCTTAGTAAATATTAATTGATGGACTGACTATTGATGTTAAGGGAAAATTTTTTTCTTGTAATTTTTAAAATTTTTAAAATTTAAATTTTTTAAATTTTTTATGTAATATGATGCATAATATGATACATAAAGCTATATGGTGAAATGAAGAAAGCATTAAATTTGTAGTTAGATGATGGAGCTTCCAATCTTGCCTCTCATGTATGATTTTGGGTAAATCATTGAAGCTTCTGGGTCTTAATTTTCTTCTCTGTAAAATTAAAGCTATGAGTGAATCAAAGATCTTAACCTTTTCTGCATCATGGACCACTTTGAATCTGGTGACAACTTGGACCACTTCTCAAAATATTTTTTGTTGCCTAGATTTATAATTGAAAGAAATGCTAAATTTCCATTGGAGGTTAGTGAAGATAAAGTTGCTTTTTTTTTTTAATCTAAGTTTACAGAGCCTTGAAATCTACACATGGGCCCACAGAACCCAGGTTTGGCCCCAGGGCTTGACCCTGGATCCTTCAGGTTTCATCTTGTAGCACTAATCCAAGAATCTTAAATCAATCATGCAAGAGAGATTAGCATTTCAGTATGGGGGAAATTTTCCTCACCACAGTCTAAGCAAAAAGTAATCCAATAACCACAAGCCATTTTTTTTTCTTTGGTGAACCATTCGTTTTTTTTTTTTTTTAATAAAGTCAACAATAAAAGTTTAAACTTGAATGATGCCTCTCCTTCAGATTTCTTTCTACTGGTGAAATAAAAAAGTTTCACTGGGAGCAGGACAAGTTTCTCATTTTTAATTACTCCTAATTTTTTCACTGTGGAAGGAAACAAGCTTTGCTCTCATATCTAGTCTGTTTTCTATTAGAGCACTTGGCTTTCTGAAATCTGCCCTGTAAGGCATAATTTTGAGAAAGGCAACACTATAACATGATCAAAATCAAATAACAGGAAAAGGATGCATGGGAAAAAATCAAAATGTATAATTTTTGTGTTGCTCATAGATTTGGGACCCCTATCCTAAGATACAGCATAGAATTTCATGATATATAGATTTCTATGTGGCAAGAATAACTGAATTTTCCTCCTGTCATTCCAGAAACAAAATAGTATAATCACTTCATATTTTTACATGCCCTGATGAAATGATTTAGCCAAGTCACTGGGTCATAGGTTTCAAGCTGGAAAGGGTCCTCAGAAATCAATAAGTATAACTCCCTCATTTTACAGAAACTAAGTCTCACAAAGTTGACTTAACTTAGTAATGTAACATAGGCAGTAAGTTGCAGAGCCAGGATTTGTTCCCAGAATCCAAAACTAGCCTATTGTATCACCTAGTTTTCTTTCTTTCTTTCTTCCTTTTTTTAGAAGCAATTGGGGTAAAGTGCTTTGCCCAGGGTCACACAGCTAATAAGTGTCTGAGGCCAGATTTGAACTCAGGTCCTCTTGACTCCAGGGCCAGTGCTGTATCCACTGCACCACCCAGCTGCCCCATCATCTAATTTTCAACATTTTTTTTTTTGCCAATGACATGATTTGCTTTATTTTTTTTTTTTATCACAAGGTACAATAGTAACTATGGCAGAGGTTAAGACATGGAGAACATACAACATTCATATTGAGATTCCTTGCTGGGAATGAGCTTTGGCCAATGGAGGCTCATTCTACCTTATTAAGGGGTCATGTCAACATAAAGTCTGATACTGAGCCCAATTATTACTGTTAGCTTAGAGGCTTAATTATCATAGTTGCCAACTTGGCAGTTGAAACTAACAAGTTTCAATGACCTGGTATAAATAAGGGTTCTTAACTAAAAAGACTGGAAACTTTTTGTTTCACGAAGAAACTTAAATCACTAACCATGTGTCCCATTTTAGTAAAGTGCAACAAGTTAATAATTTGATTACAGAGCCTTTAAAAGTACTTTTAGCAGGAAACAGGAGAAAAGGGGGGAAAATGCCTTTACAGAACTTGCCATAGTTATCCAGAACAAACAAAAGTGAATCCACTTTGTCAGGGCCAGTCCAACTGACTTTGGGAATGTCACAGTATACCATTAGAGTCCTCCATCCTCCGTCTATGAACTTTGGGTGCTTTCTTCAAGATTCTTTTTATTCGCCTGCATTTAAAAAATTCACTTTGACAGCTGAGTGGAAGATGGCTTAGAGGAGAGAAACTTGAAGTAGGAAAACCAGTTAGAAGGCTATTCCAACAGTTCAGGCCAGAGGTGATGAGATCCTGAACTAGGGAGACATATGGATGTTGTTATGAAGGTTTACCAAAACAAAAAAAAATCTGGCAACTAACTATGTCTATGAGGCAAATATGAGTGAGGAGTTAAGGATGACAGCAAGGTTTTGAACTCGGGTAACTGGGTGGATCGTGGTTCCCTTGAAAGCATTAAGGAAATTTGGAAGCAGAAAGAATTCGGGGCAGGGGAAGATGATGCAGATAACAGATGTTTAATAGTATTTGAATTGTATATTTAATAAGTAAATTGTTTCTATCAATATCTGATTTTATTCTGTGCTGTTTTGAACTATTTACTCAGTGGTAACTATGGAATCTTAGTTTTGGATGACTTAGCAATGTACTTAGTATTTAGTATTCCTGTACTCCAGTATGTCTATGATTTTACTACAACTAGTGATTGATCTGCATCATCACTAATATCATTTGAAATGTATTGAGCATAATCAAAATGGCATTCCATATAGTTACTATTAAAATGTGGAATACTCAAAAATCATTGCATTTCTTCATTTCTCTATGGCTTTTAACTAAGTGATTCATCAGGTTCTCCAAACAGAAGAGGATGATAATGTCATCTTCTTTCAATGAAACTGAGTGCTCCTTTCCTAGATGATATTTTCCAAAGGCCAAATCCACTGTAGGTCACTATCTATCCAACATTTTCCTATGGACAGGCTTCTTCTATGATTTATCCTGCCATCACCATTATCTATTGTCTGAGATTTTTCTACTTCTACTGTTAGCAACTGTCAGTCAACAAGGACTTATTAAGTGCTTGCTAGTGCCAAGCACTCTGCTAAGTACTGGGGATACAAAGACAGTCAAAAAACTTGCCCTGCCTTCAGCAAAAAGTCATCTACACTGAGTACTTCAACTTCCTCTCTTCTCCCTCTCTTCTTAAATCTTTGTAATCTGTCTTCCGATTTCATCAGTGGAAACTACTTTTTCCAAAGTTACCAATGATTTCTTAATTGCCAAATCCCTTCCTCAATGCTCATTCTTCTTGACCTCTCTGCAGTCTTTGACACATTTGATTACCATCTCCTGGAAATTCTCTCCTCTGTAGGTTTACATAACCTCTCCTGTCTTCTGTTTTTTTTTTTTCTTTAACCTGCTTGACTGTTTCTTCTCATTCTCATTTACTGATTCTTCATCCATATCATGTAGACTAACATTGATTTCCATCCAGATTATCATTTACAACCCTAGTATCTCTCTTTGAGCTCCAGTCAAACATCACCAACTTCATTTTGGACATCTTGAACTAGATGCTACATAGGTATGTCAAACTCCAACTGTCCAAAATGCAAAAATTTTCCTTCTTACCAATTTTTCTACTACTATTAAAGGCACCACTCTCTTCTCCATTACCTAACTTACATCCTTTCTGTCACCCTAGCACAGTACCTGGCACACTATAGGTCCTTAACAAATACCTGCTGATCAGTTGTTTGACCTTCTTCTATTCACCCCACATGTCCTTGCTATTAGCTGATCTTATTGTTTCAACATTAACAACATTTTTTGGCTCAGTACGCTTCTCTCAACTCACATAGCCATCACTCTAGGACAGACCTTCATCATCACCTCCTACTTGGGCTACTGTAATAGTTTTCCAGTTGATCTAATTGCCTCAAGCCTCTTCCCCCTACAATCCATTCTCCACTGAATTGCCAAAGTGATTTTCCTAAAATACAAGTCTGATCATGTCCCCACTCTACCTCAAACCACCCTTCCTAGTTAATAAGTTTCAGTGGCTCCCTATTACCTCCAAGATCAAATATAAAGTCCTCTTCAATATTTAAAGCTCTTCATCACCTCGTTCCTTCCTAACTTTTCTGGCTTCTTACACTTTACTCCCTTCCACAAATTCTGTATTCATATTCACTGATAGACTCCTGAGACTAGCATTGACCCAGATTACAGATGAAAGATGACTCAAAATTACTGATTAGTTTGAGAATTGAATCTCAATTAAATATAGTTTATAAGTCACTTCATTTCAACCATCCTTCTGAATGGGTCAAAGTAGCTGAAAGCAGGAATACCGTTCCAATAGCTTAAGCACATCCTTTCCTATCCTCTCCTTCTCCAGTTAGAAAATTTTAGATTCACTGAAGCCTCCTTCTCTGCTATCTACCTTCAAGTCTGAGGCTAAGGGAGTTAATAAGGTGCCACAAGAGAAAAAATACAGGCAACATGTCATAATGGACAGAGAACTAGCCTCAAAATCACACCAATTTGTGTTCAAGCACTCCTTCTGATCCATGCTGGCCATATGACGCTGGGTAAGTCATTTAACCTCTCAGTCATCTCAGATAACCCTTTAAGACTATAAGCTACAAAGTAGTTATCCATTTGTATTGCTGTGACAGGAGGAGAAACCAGAGAGAGAAAAGAAGGAAGGGAAGAAGGGAGAAAGGGAGGACTAAAGTAAGGAAAGAAGGAAAAAATAGTATAAAATGCAGTTTATTTAAATACAATCTAAAGAGTCTTTCCCAAAATTACCACTTTAAATGGACTTTGTATGCCTACCTATTAAAAAGACAGAAGATAGGAAGTAATGAGGTTGTGACAATGTCCCTAGCTAATTGCAAATATTATTTTATAGATGGGAAACTTAAGCCCTTAAAGTGTAAGTGACTTCCCCAAGGTCATTCAGGTAGTACTGTAAATCCTGGATTTGAACCTAGGTCCTCTAATTACAAATCCAGGGCTTGATTCCAAGTTCCTTATTTTAGAAAGTAGAGCATGGTGTTGGTGTTGGTGTTGGTGTTGTTGTTTTTGTTTTTTCTTAAGATGATCAGGAAATTCAATAATATTCCATTTCCTATATATGAAACCATGCCAAGTACTATTGGTACTATTTCTCATGTGAGGGAGTTAGCTATAAATGTATATTAAGAATAGAACATTCTTTCTCTTAGGATTAGGAACCCTGATGATCTGGCCAAGCCTATGAATGGAAGTAAAGCACTTGTTTCTCCATGTGTGCTTCTGAGGGACCAATTTTATGATTGATGGATTGCTTTTACACAATTTTTGTCCAGTAATTTATTTTTCTTTCTGCTTTAAAAAAAAATCTGAGTACAGGTTAAGGATTTACAAATCTTTAAAACTTTCTTGTGCTAATTTTTTTTTATTTTATTTTTTTTTCCATACGCTTTTGAGTTGAAAATTTTTTCTCCCTTTTTCTCCCCCCCACCCTCCCCAAGATGGTGCACAATCTGACATAGGCTTTACATTTACATACCCATTAAACATATTTTCACATTAGTGAAGTTGTAAGTAAAAATTAAAACCATCAGAAAGATGAAACAAAATTCAACTTAAGGTAAAAATAAGTGAGAGAGATTCGACTTCCATAGTTCTTTCTTTGGATGTGGACAGCAATTTCCATCCCGAGGCCTTTGGAGATGTCTTAGATCCTCGTAATGCTGAGAAGGGTTCAGTTTAACATTTTTAGTCATTGCATAACGTGGCTGCTATTGTATACAAAGTCCTCTTGGTTCTGATCACTTCACTCAGCATCAGACCATATAAGTCTTCCCAGGTTTTTCTGAAGTCAGCCTGTTCATCATTTCTTATAGCACAATAGTATTCCATTACATTCATTGCTTAGCCATTCGCCAATTGATGGGCATCCTCTCAATTTCCAATTCTTTACCACCACAAAAAGAGCTGCTATGAATATTTTTGTACATGTAGGTCCTTTTCCCATTTGTTTGATCTCTTTCGGATATAGCCCTAGAAGTGCTATTGCTGGATCAAAGGGTATGCACATTTTTGTAGCCCTTTGGGCATAGTTCCAAATTGTTCTCCAAAATGGTTGGATCATTTCACAACTCCACCAACAATGTATTAGTGTTCCAATTTTCCCACTTCTTCTCCAACATTTATTATTTTCCTGTTTTGTCATGTTGGCCAATCTGATAGGTGTGATGTGGTACCTCAGAGTTGTTTTGATTTGCATTTCTCTAATCAATAATGATTTAGAGCATTTTTTCATATGACTATAGATGGCTTTAATTTCTTCATCTGAGAACTGTCTGTTCATATCCTTTGACCATTTATCAATTGGGGAATGGCTTGTGTTCTTATAAATTTGTCTTAATTCTCTATATATTTTAGAAATGAGGCCTTTATCAGAGAGACTGGTTGTAAAAATTCTTTCCCAATTTTCTACCTTCCTTCTAATCTTAGTTGCGTTGGCTTTGTTTGTGCAGAAACTTTTCAATTTAATGCAATCAAAATTATCCATTTTGCTTTTCATAATTAAAACTTTCTAAAAATATCTATTATGTTACACTCAGTGAGAAAGAGGAGGGGGAACAACACAATTTTGAAGATGCTTTTCATTTGATCTTCCTAAATGATTCTTTCTGCCTGTCCTCCCACATTCACAACTGTTGTGTCTCTGTCCCATATACCTGAAATGAATTTTTGTTTATTCCATTTTGGCTACCAGGAAAAGAAGATATTTTGTTTTCATCTCATTAAATGGCTGAGAAAAAATATTTTTGGTCTCAAAGACCAGAAGATAGGCCTCATGGTTGGAAAACAAAGTCCAAATAAATCTGAAGGTCTGTGCTTTTGACAATAAGGAAAAAAAAACAAATTGAGAGGTTCTGGCCATTAGAAGAAGATGTCATATGCCAGACAAAGTTATACTTACATATGCTACCCAGGCATCAAGAAATTCTCCCAGAAATGATATAGGATAACTCAAAAGTTGATCGCTGGCAACTGACAAGGAGGAGGATATAAAAGTATTTGTCAGTGTCCAGTCCCCAAAAGATAATTTCTAATTCAGAAGTAAATGCCTGCATCTCTCATAAATTCTGGTTCAAAAAGATTGCAATCAAGCATTTTACTTGGGTCACATCCTTTCTGCCCTCATCAGTGGAAAGCTGCGTCTATGCAACATCTAGAAAATAGCTGTTAGCCTTGGAAATAAGCCCTAACCTATTGGCCCAAGGCCTAGGAAAATAGAGCAGACATATGAAGTTAACCATTACCTTTAGCATTTTGTAGTGTTTGCTGTGTTAGAATAAGCAATTTAAAGGAGAAAATTCTCCTCAAACCAGTTATTGGGCATGATGCTTGAAGTGATCCATAATCTTATACCTGGGAGTATCCTCTCCATGGGTGTAAATTATCCATATTTTCTCATCCTCTGTGCTTCTTGTTCATGTTCAAATCTGCCTTTAGGGAGTGTCAAAATCACTGGAGGTCTTTCTTTGAACTTTTAAAATATTTAATACTTGCCTGTGCAGTACTTAAGCTAGCCATCTATTATTCCTTATCGCTAGTCCATGATCAATCCACTTCTTTTGTTCACCATATGTGTCCTCTTTTCCGGGCTCTTGTCTTGTGTTCACAAGTCAGTGTTGGTAATGTGCTCTTTCTTATTTGTGTCTCACACTGTGTTCTTGCATTATATTTTGGTCACCTGCAATTTCAATTCTTCTGAGGTTCTGAAAAGTGAATGTTTTGGCATAATGGAGACCAAAAATGAGAGTTGTTTTTTTTAAGTCAACATTTTTTATCTAATTCCTTAAAATTTGTGTGTGCATGCGTATGTTTGTATGCATGTGTGACACACTTATGCCAATGACATTGTAATCTCCCTTCTACAAAGATACTATTTTCTCTCTCAGCAAGAACCTGTTGAAATACTTTTAGTTAGCTCAGTAGGAGAGCTTGCCATATTTTTTTTTGTGCATTTTGAAGATATCTATTGTTTATCACAGATGGGATAGTACTGAAGCTATGATTCATGGTGTAAGTAACTCCAAATGAAGAAACTCCTCTACCAATGCAATTTGCTACATTCTCTACAAACAGCGGACCATAAGCGCAAGTGACTTACCAGAGTCCAGCATCCAGTGTCTTTCAAAAGCAGGAATTGTACCTAGGTTTTCACGACAGCCAGTGCCACTTTCTATCTGCTACTATATCACGCCACCCCTATCTTTTCAGAGATCCTGTAATAAACATTGTCTGGCAGTGTGGTGAAAATATAATAGGTACTACATAGAACAAACACAAGGTCAGACCCACACCCTTGACAAATTTATTAAAATATGCCTTGTCTTACGTGCTTACCATGAAATTAGATAACCCTAAATGTTTGTCACTTATTTGAAACAGATTTTTAAAATTCTGATGACTAAAAGAGCCCTGCACTGAGTATTAAATCTATGACTCCTGTACAAATCACTTATTAAGCACCTAATATGTGCCAGGCCCTGTGCTAGGTAGTAGGGGTACAAAAACAAGCAAACAAATAAAATATCCTCACCATTAAGGAGTTTCCATTCTATTGAGGAAAACAAGATGTGGACATATAAATATATGTAACATAGAAATTATCTTAAACTCATTGAGACAACTAATAACTTCAGTGAAATTGCAGGCTACAAAATCAAATATTTGAATGTAGTAATAATGAAATAATGAGATACTTCTGCAGGGAAGTAATGCAGTAGCAGTTGTGGGAACCAATAAAAACTTTACATAGGAAAGGATAATTCAAATTCTCTTTGTCTTAGTTTCTTCATCTGTAAATAAGGGTAACAATCCTCCCAGGGTTGTTGTGAGGATAAAACAAAATATTTATAAAGTGCTTTGTGAACCTTAAAACATTACACTACCACTACCACTACTACTACTACTACTACTACTACTACTACTACTACTACTACTACTACTGCTACTACTACTACTGCTACTACTACTACTACTACTACTACTGCTACTACTACTACTACTACTACTACTACTACTACTACTACTACTACTACTACTACTACTACTACTACTACTTCAGAAGAGGTAAGTTAGAATCGGGTTACAAAGTGATTTAAATGCCAAACAAATGAGATTGTCTTTTTCCAAAAGCAATAGAGAACACCTGAAGCTCACTGTGAAAAAAAAGTGGTGTGATCAGACTTGTAAGGAGGTAGATTTAAGAAGGAAAAAGTTGAGGCAGAGAGTTCAATGGAATATTTTCAAAGGGTATTGCAGTAACCAAGGCAAGAGATAATGTGGGGCTAAATTAAACTAGGTAGTCCCAACTCAACCATTTGTTCACTGTATGACCTTGGGCAAATCATTTCATTTTCATCTTCCTAACCTGTAAAATGAAGAGGTTAGAAAAGATCAATTCCACCTCTAAGATTCTCTAGAAAAAAATTACCATTTACATAGCAAAACAGTAATTAGCTTTTTTGCTCATGTGAGATTCCACACTGCACATGGTCAATAATCTAAATCATGCGTACACACACACACACACACACACACACACACACACACACACAAATAAACAGTTTATTTCCTTCTTCCAGTGATCAATTGCCTGGGGTTATGTAACTTCTCATTTATCCCACCATTTTGTAAATAGTAGGACAGAAATCACATTTTGTCCATAAATGATGATGGTAAAAGTTACAGTAATGGGTTAATCAGAGAAGAACAATGAAAACATTGTTAGAAGTGACAGCTCATCCCAGTCCTCTGCAACACAGTGGGCTCCATCACCTAGCATGCCCTGACATAATCGGAGGCAATGCTTCATTTGCCTCTTTATATCACATTGTGATGAAAGCTGTCACAATATGCCTTTTTAGGCACCAAAAGATATATGATTTATCAAAGTGCCATCTTGTTGATGAACTGAAAAAGAAATCCAGACTCATCACCAGCCAAAGTATTTTTGTATAGAAGTATATTTTTGTAATGCCCTATAAAATTAATCAATTGGACTGGTTTTCTCACAAAAAAAAAAAAAAACCCATAGATTGAGCCAAATGAATTATTTCTGGCATTTAATAATATTCATTTTAAGATATGCTTTTTCTTTATTTTAACTGCTTATATCTTGTTTTCTCAATATAATGGCATCAAAAGAATGTGATATTGCAGTCAGAGAGTTAACACATTCTGATGCTTCATTAAGAGACACACACTGTCCAAGACAAGGGAAATGATAGGATTTTGCTAGAATAGGCTCACACACACACACACACACACACACATAATTTAGAATTTAGCAAAATTAGGCTGAATTCAAATACTTCCTATCTTTGGTCTACAGTTGAGCGCCTCCTTTTAAAAAGATTTGGGAGAAGAGGTTGTAGACTTCTACTTAGGTGAAGAGATCAGAGTATGCAACAAAGGACAGAAGTTGAACAAAGGCAAATTGATGCTTGATTTGAGGGAAAACCTTTCTAACAGAGCTCTTTATGTCAAAAGGTCAGTCTTGAAGGGATTGACTCATTCATCAGTGGGAATCTTAAAGAAAAGTCTTAATGACTATTTTTATGAATTTTTTAGAGGACATTTTTGGTCTCACGTAGGTTAGAATAGATAGTGCCTTAAGTCTCATTTAACTGGCATTCTTAGGTTCTGTGAAGGGGAGTATATACATTTCTTTGATATCTCCCATGGCATTTATGATACTAAAAACATAGTCAATAAATAAAAGGAAATGCTCAGCTAATCAGCAAATAAAAAATTTTTCAGGGAAGTTAAAGTTACACATTTTCAGTAAAAATTTAATCATATAACCTTACTCAACTCAGTGGGCATGCAGTGCAGACAAGCCCTTATGATGTGCTATGATAAATCCAAAAGAAGTAGGAGTTGAACTACCAGACAAAGCAAAAATAAAAATTCACAAAGAAACTATATTATCCTTAAATGGTGTGAAATAAATTTAAACATATATACATTAAATGCTATGGCATCTAAAATAATAAAGAAAAAGTTAATTGGATTTCAAAAAATAGTGAGTAATATAATAATAGTAAGATTATTGAAACTCTCTTAGGTGGTTAAATCCAACAGTGATAAAAAAAAATGGAAAATATAAAACACCAAAAAATACAGGAGAATTTATAATTAAAACATATGCTTATATTCAGAAAGAAATTTTAAAAATATGCATATTTCTCTGTATCACATGGTACCTTTACAAAAATAGAACATTTGCTGGGACACAGAGAAAATATAAATTAATGTAAAAACAAATACTAAACATACCATTTACAAACCATAACACACAAAAAAATTATAAAGTGAAGAAATGCAAAAGGTATAGACCTAAATGGAGACTTTAACATGCTATCTTGAATAATGAATGAGTCAAAGAAAAAAATAATAGATTTTACTAATAGCAATGTGATGGAAAATTATAATAGCAAACCAAAATACCAAGATTTCCAGAATGTAACTCAACCAGTCATTCAAGGAAAAATTATTTTCCTGAGAAAATGAATTACCAAAATAATTAGTGAACTTAATATGAAATGAAAAAGTAGAAGATAAACAAATGAACCCAAAATAAGAACAAAAGAGTATATTTTTAAAGTTAAATAAGAAATAGATAATTGGGGGAAGGGCATAAATCAGTATACAGCTTATAAAACTAAAAGCTAGTTCTAGAAGAAAGGACTAACAAAAATCATAAAACTTTAGCTGTTATAGTGGGTATAGAGTTGGCCTCAAAGTCAGCAAGAATAGCATGAAAGTACTTCTGACATATTGGTTGGGATCCTGATCAACTCATTTTACCTCTCAGTGTTGTAGGCTACTCTCTAAGACCGTAAGTTTCAGAGTATATGAAAACCTGCATTGGTACAGGGGGTTTTCTTGTTCCAGATTTCCTAGTTTTATATCTGTCCCTCTCAAAAACTACTCTACACAATTATATATCTTCAAAATTAAGAGCTAATAAGAAAGGATAATTTATAGAAATATAAAATGCCAAGTCAACATGCCAAAAAGAGATGTTAACTAATGTATTTTCAGAAGAGGTAATTGAACTAGATGTTAAGTAATTATCAAAGAGGAAAATCTGGCTAAGACAGACTTACAAAATAATTAATACTTATGCTATATAAATTGTTCCCAAAAGTTGAGATAGAAAACACTCTACCATATTCTATGGGACAAATAAATTCATGATACTTAAACCAGTAAAGGACAAAGCAAAGACCAAGAAATGGAAATCAATATCACCAAGGAATAATTAATTTAATATTTTAAAATAAAATCCTGACAAATGTAATATGTAAAAAAATTATTCACTCTGAGTTGAATTCATACAATGAATGTAAGTATGGTTGAACTTTGAAAAATAATTAGCGTGATCACATTAAAATAAAAGTACTGTAAACTATATGATTATGCCAATAATTTTAAAAAGCAAAAAAAAAAATCTGAGTAAACCTCTTCTTTGTGCTGAAAGATACAAAGAATAAAGAAGTATTTTGTAAATATGATACAACAATCTATCTTAAAATAAAATCTAATATTATATGCCATGGAAAACATCACACATTTTCACAATAAATACAGGAATAAATCAAGAATGTTCCCTTTCCCCACTGTTATCTTGATAGTTCTAGGAAATCTAACAAGGTCAGTAAGAGTAGAAATAGAAATTAAAGTCACAAAGATAGGCAAAGAAGAGCAAAACTATCCTTATTTGCTAATGACATTTTGGTTTATTTAGAAAAGCCTTGATAATCTGCAAAGAAATTAATTGATCTAGTTTAAGTAAATTTAGAGGCTACAAAATTGCATGACAAAAACTGAACAGCATTTTTATATGGCAATAATATAATTCATGAGGAAATAATAGAAAAGAAGTCCACCTAAAAATAACTCAAAAAATCCATAAAATATCTAGAAGGCAAAATACCAAAAGGCATATAATATCCATATGCTGTTGTTTGTTCTTCATTCTTTCTTTCTTTTTTTTTTGCGAGGCAATCAGAGTTAAGTGACTTGCCCAGGGTCACACAACTAGTAAGAGTGTTAAGTATCTGAGGACAGCTTTGTACTCAGGTCCTCCTGACTCCAAGGCAGGAGCTCTATCTGCTGCATCACCTAGCCGCCCCTTGTCCTTCATTCTTGAAGAGCACTGTGACATCAGGAAGATGATGCCCTGACATGCAGGTTAATTCGATTTAAGTGAAGGAGGGCTGTACAAAGTCACCAGCCTCACTTTCTCTTCTGGAGCCAACTGGGTCCAGTAGCAAGATACATATCAGCAAGATTGGAGATGGCCCTGGAAGCAGTGGGAGATCTTGGCCTTTTTAAGTTAAGGTCTTTAACAGGTCAGAATTCTCCCTCACTTAAATCCAATTCACTTGCATGTCATGGCATCATCTACCTAATGTGATGGTCCTCTTGGAGAATGAAGGATAAACAGCAACTTCTGTGAGGATTAGTAGGACCTACCCACTGGGGATCCAATGGGAACTGGCCAATTGGGCAATATAGCTTTCTCTCTCTCTCTCTCTCTCTCTCTCTCTCTCTCTCTCTCTCTCTCTCTCTCTCTCTCTCTCTGTGTCTCTCTTTCTCTGTCTCTCTTTCTGTCAGTCTCTGTCTCTCTGTCTCTGTCTCTCTTTCTCTGTCTGTCTGTCTGTCTGTCTCTCTTTTCTTTTTTTTTCTTTCTCTTCACTCTGTCTAAATAGGGTATCATATCCTTACCTTCAGGTGCTCTGCCAAAGGAATATACATTTTGGTTGCTGAAACCTCACAAGATATCTTGGGGGTTATGGGCTAGATTTGTTTTTCTTAAGGAAAATGCCTTAAACCCAAATCACTCTGGCTGTCTTTGAGTGGCCAACAATAGATCCCAGGCCAAACCCCACTTATCAATGTTTGGGCCCAGATTGGCTCAAAGTGAAGGTAAATAACAATTGTTTCTGTTTTGGCCAGAAACCCTGAGGATCTTCCCCTCACATATTGATTTTTTTTTCTTGACTAGGTAAAAGTGGCCATTCTCTGCCTTATTTCTTACTTAGCTTTAATTACTGAATACCTGTATAGATACAGCTACAAAGAACTTCTTAAACATATAAGGAACGATTTAAACAGCTGAACAAATGTCCATAGCCTGGTCATGGCAAAATAATCAAAATTAAAATAAAACCAAACCAAAATGGAAATAGAGATTTTTTAAAATCTCTCTATCTTGATTTCTGACCTTAGAACTACAGAGGGAGGGAAAGAGAAAAAGAGAGACAGAGAGACAGAGACAGAGACAGAGACAGAGAAGACTCAACTGTGCTGGAGGTCTTCTTGGGATTCTCTTGATATTTCATGGATGTAAGTGGAGCAGTCAGGTTGACCACTGGTTGTCCCTCCCTCTTTCCAAGGGAATGGTTCACATTATCCCTCACTTCTTAGTTGATATCCTTAACCTCAGTGTTGTGAAATTCTTTATTTGTAATGTGAATGACCATGTCATTTGTAAATCATGCTTCCTAGATTTTGGAAGATGATTCTGGAGGTCTTCTCATATATCTTCTTCAGGGTCAAAATAAAATTCATTCCATCATACTGGGTAGGAAGTAACTGAGAAAAGGGATTCTTTGAAGTAGGTAATCAATCTCAAAGAGTGGCAGTTACCAGGGCTTCTTGAAAAATTGTCATTTGTTTAATCTGTTTGCCACAGTCATAGGATATGATATCTTTCATGGTAAAGCAGTTAATAATGAGGTTCCTTATCATTACAATATTCAGTTCCTAATACTGGCATCAAGTCCTACCTGGGTAACCATTGCATTTTATTTGTATTGCCATATCTGTCTTCCGCTCAATAAAAACTATAGAAATAAAATCTTTCTGCTTTAATATTAATTCTGAAATAACTGCAGAATATAGTGGCAACAGCTCCTTTTCCTGGATTTTCTGCAGGCATTTTTGGGTGGTTGGACTTTTTTTTCCCTTACTTTGACAGGGTTGTATTTTTTTTTAATGATGAGTTCTCACACTTTCTTTCAGTTCTCATATGTTCCCTACCTCTTCTGTACACTTTGGGGCCTCATGTGCCATCTATTCTTCTGAAGAAGATGTAAAAATGTCAGGCATATGGGTGTCAGCACTTGATGTTCAATGACAGAATCATCAAATGACAGGCCACCAGGAGCATGTTCTTCTCCAAGAGCCAAATTGTATTTTCTCTCTCAATGTTGAAGGCAGCTTCATATTTATGTATGGCTAGAGCTATAGGTGCAACACTTAAACTGAAGATATAAGTTACAGAAACATAACATATCCTATTTTGTTTGTTATAAACTAAGCAGTAAGCCTGGTTAATTACTGATGAGACTCTGCTTCCAATCAAAGCTTACTTCTCATTTCTGAGTTATATCAAAACCACTTGAAGTAATTTTTATTAATCCTGTTAAAATTAAAGGAATCCCTAAAGTATAGCAGCCCATTTTAAAATCTCTGACAAATGTTATCTGCCAAGCAGCAACAACAAAATATTATTTCACAGAATTCATGTGCATAATTTTCCTTGAAGAACTGTGTGCATTTTCTGAGCAAACACACTCCAAAAGCCACATGCAAGTTAAAACTCATCCAAGAAAAGCTTAATCAATACAACTGATACCTTGATGGCCAAGATAATTCCCTTTTTCTTTTTTTTTTAAACTACTTCAACTTCTGTCATGATTTTTATTATGGGATGAGCATAATAAGAATAATATATCAACATACCAAAAAGTAAACACAAAAGTACAGTAATAGGATAGCAATTTATACCAACATCATTTCTACCTGAACCACTGAGTGTAAGAGGAAAATAATGATGATAACAATAGTGATGATAAGGATAGACTTGGGGACTAGACCTTTGATTTTATAACTACTGTATAGGGAACTCACAGGTGAGAAAATTCCCTCTACTAATGCAAGTAAATCAATAACTATTTTTTGTTGTTCTTCAGTTGTTTCACTTGTGTACGATTCTTCATTACCCCATTTGGGCTTTTCTTGACAAAGATACTGGAGTGGTTTGCCATTTCTTTCTCCAACTCATTTTATAAACGAGGAAACTGGGGTGAACAGGGTTAAGTAACTTACCCAAGGTCACATAGTAAGTGTGTGAGACTGGATTTGAACTCGAGTCTTCCTGACTTCAGTCCCAGCTCTCTATCTACTGCGCTATCTAGTTTTTATTAAGCACCTGTGATGTGCTTGGCACGGGGCATACAAGTATAAAGAAAAAGACAATTTCTTCTTGCAAAGAGCTTACATTCCAATGGGGGAGATAAGAAGCACATATAAAAATATATTCACAAATATAAAGTGAATAAATACAAATGTCTACAAAATAATTAAGTACAAGGTAGTTTAAAGGAGGTGACACATATTTGGGAGATCACTAAAGGTTTCATGCATGACAATACTTAAACTGCGACTTTAAGGAAGAAAGGGGCCCCAGGAGGTGGGAGTAAAGACGGAGTGCATTCCAAGCATGTAGAAACAGCTGGTGTGAAGGGCATGGAGAGAACTGGAAGCTAGGTTGAATATGAGGAAAAGAAGGAAGGTCAGAGTATGTATTTGGGGAGAAGGGGGCGCCAACTCTCCCATAAAGCTGGAAAGATGAGTTGCGCAGGGCTTTTACAACTAAATAGAGGAGTTTTATCTTTATCCTAGATGCAATAAGAAGACTTTTGACATTATTGAGAGGAGTCACATGGTCAGGCAGCACAATGGATAGAGCATTGTACGTGGAGTCTGGAAAACAAGAGCGCAAACCTTGCTGTAGACACTATGTGACCCTGAGAAAATGACTTAGACATTGTTTGCCTCACTTTATCCATCCATAAAATGTGGATAATAATAGCACCTGCCTCTTAGGATTGTTGTAAGGATAAAATGAGATGTTTGTAAAGTGCTTTGCGAACCTGGAAGCAATATATAAATGCTGGCTGTTACTATTTTTATTAGATCTGTGTTTAAACAAAATTACTCTAGCAGCAGTGGGTAGGACTGACTTTACTGGGGAGAGACTTGGGACAAGGACAGTGCTAAAAAAAAAATTAATCTAGGTGAGCGGTAATGACAGCCTAAGGTCAAGTGATTGCTTTGTGTGTAAAGAGAAAAAAAATGAACTCTAGATATTGAGAAGGTGCAACTTCCGATGTTTGAGAGCCTAAGGCACCCTGATGTTAAGTGAGTTGCCCAGGATCACTCAGCAAGTATCTGTCAGAAGTGAGACTTGAATCTAGGTCACCCTGGGAGGCAGCTGGTAGTTCAGTGAACAGAGCTCCAAGCCTGGATCCAGGAGGACCTGAGCTCAATTTTGTCATCAGACACTTATTAGCTGTGTGACCCTGCTGGACAACTCACTTAAATTCTATTTGCCTCAGTTTCATTAACTGTAAAAATCTAGATAATAATAGCAGGCAGCTGTCAGAATTGTTTTGAGAATTAAGTGAGATATTTTTAAAGTACTTAGCACAGTACCTGGCACATGGTAAGAACTATATAAAAATGTTTCCTTCTTTCCTTCCTTCTTTCCAAGGCAGGTCTCTTTCCATTATGATGCATTACATCATCATCAACAACAACAACAACAACATTTATATAACATTTTAAGGCTTGAAAAGGTATTTGAATGTATTATCTCATTTAATTCTCAGAATGATCCTGTAAAGTGAGTACTATATCCTCATTGTACAGATGGGGAAAGTGAGTCTCAGAGAAGTTGTGTGTCTTCGCCAAGGGCACATGAGTAGTAAATAAAAGTCAGGAGTTGAACCCATAGTCTCTAACAGCAAATCCAACGCCCTTTACACTGTATCATGACATCTCTGGATTACTGGCCCTGGCTATACATGCTTCCATGCTTTCCCAACTAAATGTATTTGCCCATGCCTTTGTCTATATTTAAAATCTGTCTTCTCCTCTCATCTCTACCTAATGACATATTCTCCATCCATCAAGGCCTAGGTCAAATTAAAATTCTTCCACAAAGCTTGATTCATTCTGTTGGTTCTAGTCTCTATCTCATCAGACCCCATGGCACTTCGTATTTCACTTAATGAGTGCAGCCTTTTGACAATCCAAGTTTTACAGAATACTTTTATTAAGGGGATTTATTCTGTGAAGTTTGGATTCATTCAAAGGGCCACACGTGAGGACCTAGAGGGTCACATGTAGCCTCAAGGCTGCAGGTTCTCCACCCCTGACTTATTCAATGATCATTTCAATTATACTAGGTTCATATCTCATCACCCTGTGCTAAATAATAAACTTCTTGAAAGCAGGGATCATGCCATATTTATCTTTGTATATACACAGAACATAGTGTGGTACATTGCACACAGCTGGAACCTGTAAAATTTGTTTTCTGAATGAATGAATAAATGAAGGAAGGAAAAGACAAATGAACAAATAGTCTGGTACAGAACAATCAGAAGTGACTTAGCACTATCTGACCTAAGGCATTAGGTATGTGACGAGACTAAGAGCAAACAGAATTAGTGAGCATTGACTCTGGCCAAAATAGTCAAAGAGTTTTCACATTTATATATGGTGTAGACTAAGACCATAAATTTGTTGTCTTAGCCACGTATCATTCTCAAAAGTGCCAAGTTTGAGCATAAAGGGCAATGATTCATAAGATTTGATAGAAATAAGAGTAAGAAATCAAAGGCTTTCCATTGCAAAACAAACAGATAAATACCATCCATTCCATCCTGCAGAGAATATATAAGAGGTTACCAGTGTCATGATGACAGACCCCAGTAAAGCAATTATATGGTAGGTGAATTGAATCATTAGTTATGATTCCAAATACAAAGTGTTGAGGGTGGCATTTCAGAGAAGAATAATCATTTATGAAGCTGACTTATGAAGTTAAAGGAGGCAGCATTGAGTGATGGAAAGGAAGCTACTGCCAGAAGTTCAGCATTTGCAACAACTCAGACATTTACTTTATGACTCTGGTCAAGCCACAGCTTTTCTGAGTTTCTATTTCCTCATCTGCAAATTTTTAATACTTGCGCTGTCTATCATAGAGTGTCAATGTAAGTAAAACAAAGTTCTACATAAACGTGAGCTATAATTAACAAAGTAAAGATTCACCTTACATGGTGGTACCTTGTCTTCTCCTCTCATCTCTACCTAATGACATATTCTCCATCCATCAAGGCCTAGGTCAAATTAAAATTCCTCCACAAAGCTTGATTCATTCTGTTGGTTCTAGTCTCTATCTCATCAGACCCCATGGCACTTTGTACTTCCCTTAATAAGTGAGTGCAGCCTTTCGACAGTCCAAGTTTTACAGAACAAATACTTTTATTAAGGGGATTTATTCTGTGAAGTTTGGATTCATTCAAAGGGCCACACTTGAGGACCTAGAGGGCCACATGTAGCCTCAAGGCTACAGACGATATAGTATTTACGAAGTTCTTGCTAGAGACTAAACAGTACTGATATCTACAGCAAGCTTTATCAAAGAAAGATTACTTATTAGGATCTTGAAGTATGTTTTTTTTTAAACTCTTGCACTGTCAAAGATAATTATTTATTAGTTAGTACATTTTCTTTGGCTGCTGATGTTGCAACACATAAAGGATGACTGAAGATAGCCTTGTCACATTCAAACAGACAATAATAATGATAATAACCAACACTCACAGAGCATTCTAAATTTTTCAAAGTACTTTAATTTGTTATTTCATTTAATCCTCTCAGCAGCACTATAAAGGGAGTACTATTTGATAGGGATTGGGATTGAAATTGTGAATCGACTGGTTTAGAAGATTTCCAGTTAAGGATACTGTTTCTGCCAGTGCAGGTCAGTATGTTCTCTGCAATTTAAAGCTTAGAAAATTGCCTGTAATTGTAAGAAATTAAGTGACTTGCCCAGGGTCACCCAGTAGATGTTAAATGTTAGAAGAACTTGAACCCAAGTCTTTCTGACTCTGAGACCAGTTCTCATGACACTATGGTATGCTTCCTCCCTTATTATTCTCATTGCTAGACTTTATGATTATCCCTATTTTACAGAAGAGGAAATTGAAGCTGAAAAAGTTAAATCACCTGCTCAGGGTCACACAGGTAGTAAGTGGGTGAGACTCTTCCTTACTCCAAATGCAGTTCTTTATGCTAGGACCACCTATATGCCAACAAAAGCCTCCATTTGCTTATCATAGCTTCTGGATTTCATCAAAACAGATACTATTAAATAATTAATTAAATAAGCCAGACAACTGACATAGAGACAGAACGACAGTTAATGGACTTACTTTTCTATCATGAATTTTTGCCAATGCCCTGTAACACAGCTGGATGTAATATAAAAGATTATATGGCACAAAAATGCTAAAACACATGACCCTAAATGTTAGGTGAGGGCTTAGATGTGTGATTTCATTGATACAGGGGATTTCCATTTGAGAAAGGTCCCTCTGTCAATGCAGGTAGGCATCTTGGTAATAGTCCTCAAGAGTTGCCCAGAGCAGTAAAAGATTGAGGGACCTTCCCAGGTTCTCACAGCTAGCATGCATCAGAGGTGGGAATCAAGCCCAAGTCTTCCTGGTTCCAAGCCTATATCTCTTTCCACTATGCCGTATTGTTTTTCCATCCTAAGTTTTAGAATAAGTCTTTTTGCTTGTTTAGAAAAAAGCAAGTTAAATTGTGAAGGCATATGAACTAAGCAGTATAATTATACTGGTGTGGGGGCAAGGAGAGGAGCTGTTGGGAATGCAAAGAAAAAGACCAACTCTGTAACTAGGTCTTTAATCAAACTAGAATGAGTTGTAATTTCTCTAATTCAAATTGGAATTGCTAAGTACTAATAATAATGATTAATAGCTGAAATTTAGAGAGTTCTTATTAGTTTGCCAATCTCTTGGCAAATGCCTTCAATAGATATCTAGTAAGAGCCAATGGAGAACTATGTTAGGCTAAGGGGCCCCCATGTATTTTTGTGCATTATTAAATTATGCATGTAACATTAACTCCCTTCAAGTTATCTCTCACCAATTTGATGTTGACAAGAGGACTAGTTGAACTTTCAGTATCACCCTAAAGTGATAGATTTCACAAGTGGTGCCATTACAGCCTAGCATGATAGGAATAATTTTAAGATGTGATGAAATGATTTTCTTATGTTTCCTAATGATAATATTGCTTATGCGGTGTGCCAATTACCATTAAGGGATATAGTCAATCACTTCAATAAATCTTAAAATGATTTTCAGATATCATTTAATATCTTCCAGTTGACATAACAAATGAACCATTTCAGATGTCATCGAAAGCTCTTTAGTACATGTCAGCAAACTATTTTGGAACTGTTTCAAAATGTGACAAATGGCTGTATATCGTTTTAAGACATCCTCTCCCCACTACAGCCATTACAGAATATGATGCACTGCTTTGTAAATCATTGTAGATTGCATATCAACACATGTTTTTGTCACTGAGCAGAAGTAACAGAAATGCAAATCTGTCATATAAGAAATTCTCTCTCCTCTTGCTACATGTTATTTAATGGTTTTTAATGTTGATGTATTATGTGAATCTGGGATGACAGCACTGGGAATACTTTTGACACTCAATTAAGACTGAATAAAGGTGTTTTAGATGAAAGGCTCAACTTGGAGTCAAGAAGACATGAGTTCAAGTCCAGCCTTTTATCTAGAACACTACCTATCAGCCTTAAGGAAAATCAAAAGTGTACCTGGAAATCAAAATAAATTAATTAAAAAAAGTATACCTGGAACTATCATCACAAATCTATGCTTCAAATATTTACTACCTCTGTGACCCTGGGCAAGTCACTTGATCTCCCTTAGCTTCAGTTTCCTTATTTATAAAATAACAATAATGATAATGATAATAATAATAATAATAGTGCCTAATTCACAAGGCTTTTGTTAGAATTGAAAACTGTAAAATATATTAAGTATTTTATAAACCTTAAAGTTCTACATAAATGTTAACCACCATTATTAACTATCGTTATGTCTCAAGTGGTTGTCTAGGACACTATGCTACCACTTTATTTGTTTGTTTATTAATTTTTTTTTTCTGACTGGATCTCCCTGTCTCACTCACTCACGGTACAGTGGTCACTCACAGGCCCAATTCCAACAATCATCAGCTTTAATTGCTCCATTTTTTTTTTGAGTGTGGCTTGTTCACCATTTCTTTGATAGACTGCTCCCTTAGGCTCGACATTTTGGTGTCTCACCGTAGTATGTTACCCATTTGGCTTTAACCCTATGTGGCTAAGAATTTTCAAACTCAAGTGATCTACCTGCAGCCTTCCTAAAAGTAGCCACTATAGTCATGGGTCACCAAAGCTAGACACTACATCCCTTTTGAATGGATGGATTGACCTTAGAATGAGAAGAGGAGTAACACCATCAGGGGTAGCTCTTCATAAATGAAATAACAAAATAACCCTCAAAAATCAGTTGCTATAACTGTTGATGTTAATGTAACATTCACTCCTTCATGTTAACTCTCACCAATCTGTTCTTGACAAGAAGCCTGGTTGAACTTCCAGCATCCCCCAAAGTGACAGATTTCACAAGCAGTGCAATTATCGCCCTGGTATGGTAGGGGGAATCTTCAGATGTGATGAAACAATTTCCTTATATTATTGTTTTTCACATGTATCAAGGCATTCAATTGAATGAGAAATTATTTTCTGGCTTTGTTTGCCTAGTTCACATTCACATTAGTTGTTACACTTAGGTGGAGTTAAATATTTTTTAAAGGAAAAACATACATGAATATCACTACCCAAATGCAAATTGTGATCCATGAAGCCTTCACAGTGTCATGATTCCAGGGACCTAATGAGAAAAGTGCTCATCTGAGAATGGCTCATTAGTCATTAAAAATTAACTGCCTTTAGGCAGTTAAGTTTTCACTCAAACAAAATGCTTCTCAGTGACGGGTATACTAAACTCTGTTATTGATGACAGACCAGCATTCTGAGACCCATGTTGTAATGATCTCTTGTGATTATTAATTATACCATTATGAAACATTCACTCTTTTAAAAAAAAAATTACTGTGATTAATGTCCAAATTTCCATAAATGATTTGCATCAATGATTTTCATTTAAAGGACTCTTAATGCATAATTCTGACTCAGAAAATATAATAGAAAGTGGTCGTTAGTTCAGCAACTATTCAGAATAATGTGGTTGACATGAATGAATTATGTATGGGAGTGGGGGAGTGGCTGGAAGCAATGTATTATAGGGCAAGAGAATCTAGACAGAGTCAATATCTAAGTTCCAGATCTGGTTCAACAATATGCAAATCATTTTAGCCTTCTTGCACCTCAGTTTTCTCACCTATAAAATGGGGATAATAATATCTACTCCATTGGCTTACCGTGGCAATCAAATATAATCATAATGTATGAATCAAGCTCTATACAAATATATTACCTGTTTACCTTAATAAAAATAAATGCTTGTTAAATGGATAAAAATATATGAAAATGTGAATTGTTTTAAGTACCAAAATAGTGGATCTCTTTGGACCAATTTTGTAGCTGTGTGAAACTCCAGGAATCTGAAGAGTACCCATAAGTTTCTTTTCTCTCTCTTTCTAAGGGCTCTGAATGTCACAGGGTAGCTGAAAAGAGCACACCATTCTTAGGAGACTACCTGTCCTAGGAGACCACTTGCCTAACTGGACACATTATTATTTTTTTCTTCCTGAGGACTGATTTCATTGCCTGGAAGAATAAATATATTTTAAACCTGCAGTTGGCAACTCCTTGCTTAACACAGCTGCAGGCAGATTACAAAGTTCATTGGTTTGTGAAATAAAGAAGGCAGGAAAAAACCAAGATTCATTATAGGAATGGAGTCCATAGAGGCTACCAAGTTATCCACAATCTTCTTAACAGCTACTCTACTGACCCACTCACTCTGACCCCTTCTATCAAATGCCTTCCTAGCCCTGAGACCATGATGGAGGTGGCCTGCAGGGAGCAGCTGTTAATACCAGGCTGGCCTTAGGTGGCCTTAGACACCTACACTCTGCTCTCCAGAGCCCCCTCCAAGCTCTTTGGATCTTCCAATCCTGCATTCAAAGAGCACCTGTCAAAAAGCCTGCACTTATTTCAGGGTAACCACAGGTGTCTTCAGTATCAGAATCAGGAAAAGCTACAGCTCTGAATCAATGTTTCATAAGTCCCCAGCTTTAATTTCCTAATGGGGCTCCCACTGTGATGAACACTATTAGAATGGCTCCTTCTGTGAAGTGGAAAAACCATAGGTTGTTTTCAGACATCACTGAGAGCAACTGTTAAAGTAAACCAAGAGAGGAGAACACTGAAAAAGACCAGCTATTTATGCAAAACACTTCAAACAATAACCAAGTGCTTTCATGTCAGGAGGTCCCCTGACTTTAAGCAGCAGTGGGGAAAAAAAAATCTCAGTGTATTCGGGAAACTCTACACTCTGGGCAAGTGTTTCCCTGAAGACTCTATTTTCCCCTGGGCACACACTGTCAAGACTAGCCTCCAGAGGTTCCAGCTGTTATAGGTAAAACACCAGGGAAACACAATATAACCAAAAGATTGATCCAAAGGGGAAAGGGGATGAGGGGTGTCAGATTCCAAACCCACTGAGAATGGGGCATACAGTCAAGGTCCAAGGCCACACATCAGAGCACTGAGTTCCACTATTCTAGTCAAACTCAGGGGGATACTTTCCCAAATCATTGATGGTAATTAGCCCGCAGTACTTCCTTAAATAACTTGACTGTGCCCACCTTTGCCCTACCCTTCCACCACCACCACTGGTAGTGCATTCACGAGGAGCTATCAGGGACCTCCCTCTCAAGCCCCAGCTAATAAGTTATTCCAGCCTCTGAGCATAGCAGCAACTAGGCAGGGCACTGTGCCTGAAGTGAGGAAGACCTGAGTTCAAATCCATCCTCAGATAATTCACAGTAAGTCACATAATTTCTGTCTGCCTCAATTTCCTCAAGTATAAAACAGGCAAAGTAATACCACCTATCTCTAGGGGAGGGATCAAGTGAGATGATATTTGAAAAGCGCATAGCACATAGTGGGCGCTAAATAAATGCTTCTTTCTTTCCCACCTATAGATTGCCTGAGTTAATGCAGGAGCCTGTGTGTATGTTCCTATCCTTCTATTGAATTATAAAGGAGGGGGTGTCTCCTTACACTTCTGGATCATTGTCTATCTTACTTAGTTCAATTCACTCAGATAAACACATTTAAAACATCTGCCATGTGCATGGCACTGAGCTAAGATTGATAAGACCATAGTCGTTATAGCTAGAAGGAACCTTGAAGATCATCTTTATCCACCCCCTTATTTTACAGATAAAAGACCTTAGTTCCAAGAACATTAACAATATCCTGGAAAGGATGTTAATAAGTAGCCCAGACAGGAACTCAACTCTTCCTAACTCCTAATCAGTGCATTTTATACTACATCAACTTCCACAGAAGATATGATTCTTAAGTTACGTAACTTTAAATATATTTAAATGGCTTAGGAAAAGAGTAAAATATATTGAATATGAGTATACCTCAAGAACCTGGCTTTAATCTAGAAGACTAATAGGTTCACTCCCTTCAGTGATACATTATCTTCCACTCTATAGATTATTTCTAACCTGGAAAAGCATCTTTTATAAGTGAACAATTTCCATAACATAAGTGTTTTTAACATCTCTTCCTTTGCTGTGTAAAATCAGAAGAGGCAAAAATGTTTTCAAACCAGCAGATGCCTCATCACAATCAATTTAGGAATAGTGATACTGAAGATACTATGAGTACAAAAGAGAATTCAGTGGCTCAGAGTATCAGTGTTTTTAAAAGATATATCGTGGGTTAAGAATGTTTAATATTATGCCATCACTATTTGAATGAAAATAGCCATGCTTTTCAGCAACAGAGACAGGAAGAGAAAATTTTAGAGTGGGTTTGTATGTATAAATATACATATATTCAAATGAATAACACGATGAAAGTATGAAGAATTAAATATGCAAAGCAAAAATAAAATAGCAAGAGTATACTCATTATCTAGAAAACACAGACACAATCCCACTTCCAACAGTAATGGTATGTCAATTGTGTGTCAGTAGACAAGTCACTTCACTTTTCGGCTTCAATTTCCCCATTTGTAAAATGAGAATAACAATAACTATATTACCTACCTCAGGTTATGGTAAGAATCCATGTGGCAAGAAAGAGGAAGTAAAGCACTTTATTAATATTGTGTACCATTCTTCTACATTGAATACTGGCCCTAGTAACAGACTGTTTACTGTCCAAGTACTAGACTAACTAAGTCAGCAGAAATTCATTACCAGTTGGTGGAGAACTAGATAATGATTATAAGGCAACCCACAAAAAAGAAGAATATATAATAACCTTCGGTCTTTCATGGACCTTTTCTGCATCTGCAGTGGTAGTGAAAGGGTGGCAGAAAAAAAAATAGGTCAAAAGATGCTAAGAATCACAATGTGTAGACCAATGGTATCCAACTCAAATAGCAATGGAGTGTTTCAGGATGCATGTTTGGCACCTCTGATATAGACCATCCATAAAAATCAATTCTCGTTTCTTGAAGAGTGATATTCTTACCCAATAATCACTACCACTGGAGGCACTGAATCTTTTTTTGTATGTTAGGTATTGGCATTCTCACTAAAAATGAAACCAAAATGTATGAGGGGGTGAGAGCTAAATAGAAAGATCACTCACAAGTTCAACTTGAAGAGGTAAAGTAGCTTAGGGAGTTGGTTTTATTGTGCATGCAAAGTAAATAAGAAGCATTATTTCATGGAACACCTGGTATCTATCATTTTAGTGCTCAGGATGACATAAGCAAAAAATATCATCATGAGGATACCTCATGCACCAGTAAAGAAAAAGTCATAGAGAAATTTACCAGATTAAATCAGCTCTAATACTTGGTGACATCAATGCAAAGTTAGACATAGGCCAGTGAAAAATATATTGGAAGCTATGTCTGTTTCAAGAAAAGGAAAGAGAACAAAGGCTGGCACTTACACAGAAGCTTCATACTTATTAAGGAAGATAAATAATGATTGAAGGCATCTGAGATCATGAGATAATATCAGTATTAAATACATATGCACTGAATGCTTAAGGATGCAAGTTTCTTGAAGATATGTTGTTATTTTCTGGGCCTGGCACATCATCAATGTAGGAAAACTCCTTTTACCAATGCAGATGTTCTAAATTGTGGAGTTTTAGGGAGTTGTTTGGGATATTAAGAGGTTAAGTGACTTGCCTAGGGTCACACAGCTTATACTTTTCAGAGCCAGAACTTAAAGCTGTGTGGTCCTGATTCTAAAGCTAGTTTCTATCTGTTATACCATGCACATTATCAGCAAGTAAGTACTTTTTAAAAAGATAACTAGATTATAACATAGCCTAGTTAGTAAAAGAAAAATTTTAGGTGAATTCAATATACTTTTTTTCTTAGATTCTAAAAAATCAAATAGATCAACAATAATAAATAATAACAGCTAGCATTATATAGTACAAATGCTTAATAATATTATCTCATCATATCTTCACCAAATCCCTGGGAGATAATATTTTCCCCATTTTAACACATGAGGAAACTGAGGCAAACAGAGGTTAATTTGTTTATCTAGGGTCACACAGCTAGTAAATATATGAGACCAAATTTGAATTTAGGTGTTCTGACTCCAGTCCCAATGCTCTATTCCCTGTACCATCTAGCTGCCCAGAAAAAAAAATAATGATAAAGATCCAAAGTTTGAAAAAGTAGGTATGGTAAGCCTTTGTTGGGTATTTTATGGCTTAAAGCTATTTTCCAACATCTTACAGTACCTTAACAAAAAATGATTATGTGCCAGGACATGGACAACTCATAAATAAATGAAGAGTGACAAAATGGTTAAAAATATCTTTATGAACAATAAGACAATAAAAATTAGCATAACAGAAAGATGAACAAAGTGTATAGACCTAAACGGAAAGTAAAATACAGTACAAAACAAAGTACAATCTGAGGTCAATCAAGGAGATCAAGGAAAACTTTCCAGACAGGTAGGGTTTAAATTACTACATTTTGAACCATTTTGTTTTAGCAATGAGCATAAAAATTATTTTAGGGATAGATTCTACTACTCTGCAGATTAAGAATGGACTCTTTTACAGTATGTACTTAAAATACATTTTTACTTGATATATAGGAATAATGGTAGATGTACACATCATTTGTCACAGTCTTTAGAGCATATTGATATGACTTGAGAGTACTTTGGAACTTGTTTCTACTAAAACAGCACTTTGTTATGATTGTTTAAACAGACTTGAAATGTTCCCAGGCATTTGCCATAATGTTTCAAAATGCACTGATAGGTACTCATGTATTTTAAACATTATCATGATTCTATGGAATCATCAGATTTTAGACGTTGGTAGAAACTTACATGTCATCTAGTCCTGTGGGGTAAACTCAAATAGAAAATGGGGCCAGTAAACCATGCATAAGAATCCCTGCGAGAAAACTACATTTTGACATTGTCTTTGTTTTATTGTATTTTTATTTATTTTGTTAAGTATTTCCCAATTACATTTTAACTTCGAGTAGCACTTGGGAGTGTTAGCCCTGCAAGCTATGTGTTTAACTTCTCTGATCTAGTCCACCTTCATCATTTTATAGAGAAGAAAAACCGAAGTCTAGAGAAATAAATCAAAGCAACCAGTGTCATACCACTTGTTAATAGAAGAACTGGGATAAATTGCAGTTCTCATATCTCCAAGCCAGTGATGTTAGGCTTTTTGGGGTGAGCAATGCTTAGATGACTACTGGCTAGCATTCTGAAAAATGTTCAAATAAAACATCAGCCAAGATTTCCTTAGCCAGCAAAGTCTGCTACTGAGCCATAAAACTTTCTGTCCAACTAATATGTAGTTGAAATAACTTTTGTTGTCTCTTCTCTTTAACCTGGAAGCTTATTTCAATCATTGGTATCATCATTACCACATGACAGCACTAAAAAAAAAAATTAGCTTGGCAAAATGAATCTGGTTTTGGGCATGGACTGAAAAAGACATGGTTTGCATCATGCCCCTGTTCCTGTGTGATCCTAGGCAAGTCACTTTTGCTCTCTGAGTTTCAGCCAACTCCTCAAGATTTATCTATTAAATTATTGAACAGCTGGCATCTGCATTGTTTGGAGACATTTTCATTCTAAAGAAATCATTGATCTTCAACATAGACATATAATTGTGACTAGAATTTACATGATTCTTTACAATTTATAGAGCACTCCTGAATTTCTTTTGATTTTTTTCTACATATATTTTAACATTTTCTTCGGTACTTCAGAAATGTTTTGTGTTTCTATCACAATTTACATTAGCCACTCCCCACAGAAGCCCTCTGTTGTAACAAATTTAAGTGCAGTCAAGCAAAACAAATCACCACAAAAGACATACTTGAATTCTCTAACCCTCTGCACTTCTGCTCAATCACCTTTTTGCCATAACAGGGAAGACATTCTTCAGCCAGCACAAGTCTTTTAAAAGATGTAATTGGTTACTGCTTTGATCACAATCTGAAGTTTTTTTCTTTACATATTTGTGGTCAGAATGTAAATTGTCCTGGTTCTGCTCACTTCATTCTACATCAGTTCATACAAGTTTCTCCAGGGACACATTTACAATGGACTCTGAATCATTTTGTTTATCTGGCATCTTTTTGGTAGTCTGTTAAAGCCTATGGTGTCTTCTTTAAATAGTAATGTTTTAAAATAATAGAAGGAAATGCTCATTTTGAGTCAGAGGTTAGTGAAAATAAAGATTTTTTTTTCCTTTCCAAGTTCACAGACCCCACCTCCCTTGAAATCTATCTATGGATCCATTGGCATTTTATGGATCCTCAGTTAAGAGCCTTTACTTTAAGTCAATTTGAGGTAGAAGACAATATTATTGAGTAGGGAGTACATTAAACCTAATGAAGTGTATATTTTACAAAGAAATGGGGCGTGGGGGAGGAGGAATCACGTCATCTTCAACAGTGATTTATTTTTATTTACTTGACTCTGTATTGGGTATGTGGGGGAGATACATAGAATTCAGAATTTTTTGGCTCTGGTTATATTGGCAATAAAGCCCATTTTGCATGAGGAGTATAAGTGTAATTGGGCATTTTAGCTTGTTCTTTAAAAGATGGTACTTCTGATATCACTACTGCATTGTGGAAGAACACAGTTAATTGAAACGCTTTGGAACCAAGCAATAAAGATAGAAAAAAATGCACCTTCCTCTCACTCCCTGCCAGTGAGGGTCTATTTCATTCTGAGACACCAGAGAGAAAATAAATAAATCTTCCATGCAGTGACAAACTCAGAGTTCTGGCTGTCATACGCAGATCCCATGTTGATAAAATTTTTGTTCCATAGCCAAAATTCTGCCCAGCAATTGCACTCTCTTTTTATATGTGTTTATTTTAAACATCCAGGGAATGTGAAGATTTTCCCCCCAAAACAGGGTTGTCTGCAGAAAGCAACGTGGGAGCTAAATCGGGAGCTGTTTGCCGAAGCTTTCAGTTATAACCAACCCAGGCAACAATCACTGGGAATGCTTTTTAAGGAATATGCTAAATCTTCCTCCCTTAGAATTATGCTTTTTCTATAGAAAGTTGGCACATCTTATGGCAAGTGATTTTTCAAGCAATCAAATCTCTGTTGCTTTTTCTTCTTATTAATTATATTTGATGGCTCTCCTTCCAGCCCCCTCTCCTAGAGAACCAAGTATCCCCTCATGGTACATTCTAACTTTGTTTCTATTTGGCTAACTGGACATAATGGTTTCCCCACTTTGAGAATGGCAATACCATGGGATCATCAAGGACCAAATCACAAGATGATGATTTGTGAGCCTTTCAATTTCAATCTAATGAAAATCCAAATTGGATTGGATTAACTTTAGTATATAACTATAGGAAAATATTTGACATCCAGGCCTTAGTGACATCTTCTAATGAACCAATTATGATGGCTCCTTTAATGACTCTAACTTAAAGAGCTACCTCATTGAAAAAACCTTTGCTGACTAGAGCCTTCACTTAATCTGCATGGAAAATTGAAGTTGAAGCTAAAATGTTTGCCTCACTGGAAATGTAGTGAGTATCATCAGTACTTTCTTCTTGCCCTACTCAATTGAATACTCTCCAATACTAGACAGAAATGGTAGAAGCTAAAAACAGGCCTTCTTCCTCCTGCATCAAAACACTAGGTGATTATTATTTGTGTTTTGTAAGTATAAGAATGGAAATATTCTGTTGTTGAGGTCATGAATGTATATATCTCTAAGCTTTAACTGTGCAGAAAGTTCAAACTTATTTTTTTAATTCGTAAAAGCATTCTTGTTTCATAATTACAAAGATTTCCTAAAACCATTTAAATTTGTACCAGAATAAAACCTGATCATCTAAAGGCTAAATGACTTCATATATAAATATGGACTATGCAGTACAGCTTAGCAAAGTAGAGAGGCTGGTTTTGAATTAAGGAAATCTTAGCTTCAAGTCTTTACTTTCATTAAAATATGAATGTGGTCTACTCATGTAAGTGTTCCATCCCATACATAGCACTTCTGCATGATTATGTTCTAAGCAGATCACTGGCCTCCACTGGTGGAGAGATTTTCCATTCTAGTTTTCTACTACAATGATGACACCAGCCTGAGTACTCATAATATCCAGCTAAAACCAATATTCAGTCTGAAAAAGCATCAAAATAAAAGAATAAAGCATCATATTTCACCCTACGAATGTGGGTTCACATCCCAATACTGCTATTTGCTGCATGGGTGACCCTGGATAAATCACTTTCTTTCTCTGTCTTTCAGGTTCCTCATTTGTAAAATTAGGGCTTGAATGAGATGATCTTCAAGGTTCCTTCCAGTCCTATATCCTATAGTATGATCCCATTTCAGCAATTCTCTTATTTAAGAAATACATTCAAAACTTTCAGTCAGAAAATTCAAACTAGAATTAATAATGTTGGAAATGCCTTTAGTGTCCCTAAAGTCTTTTTGATTCAAATCTATTTGTTCTAGTTTTTGCCTACCTTTTGAGACAGGAGAAGGTTAAGTCAGTTTTCTTTGGTGACATACCAGAGAAATAATATCTCTGAACCTTTATCACTTCCTCTGTCATTACTCTTACCACTGGGATTTCTTGGAGCAGTTTTTCTGCTCAATACTGTGGGTCAGACAGGGCAAGGATCTGCTCATCATGAAGCATTTTTCTTTGTTTGTTTTAGACTCTATCTACACAGAAAATTGTTTTGGCTGGTTTCATAAGCCTGTTCTTTAAAACCAGATCATAAGAATATGTAACAAATGCCGTACGAGTGGTATAGATAAGTATTGTACAAAAAATTCGAAGGGAGTCACTGAATTGAGTGGTTGTACAGACAGAATGTTATGCTATAAAGAGCTAACCTGGTTTCTAACTACATATGTGATACAAAGAGTCAGTGTGGTGTGGAATAGGGTTTTTGTTTTCTCTAAAAAATTCACTTCTGATTAATTATTAGATGAAAACCAATGACTTTGTGGTGTCCTAAAGTGAGAAGCTAGCACAGAGCTGAGACATTCTCACAGAGCAAAGAGAGAGACTCAGCCTTAGCATCAAATCAATTTTATATAAAATTTCAAAAATCGCTTTGTGGTTAATATTTACTCTTTTCAAAGTAAGTTTTGAATGTGAGCTCTGCACTATGAATTTGAAGTGACAGAATTCATAATTTTATAGCCACTGTTGCACATTTTAAATTACATTGGTAAGGTATACACTATGTTCATTAGCTAGGGGGCATACTAGAGAGAAAACTGAACTTGAAATTCAGATGACCAAAGTTCAAATTGGACCTCAGAAACTAGCTGTATGACACTGGGGAAATCATTTAATCTCACTGTCTCAATTTCCTCACCTATGAAATGGGGATATTAATAGCATCTACCTCCCAGGGGTGTTGTCAGGACACAATGAGAGAAAATATGGAAAGCACTTGGCAAACCTTAAAGCACTGTATAAATGCTAACCATTTCTACTACTATCATCATCATTATTATTGTAAAGAATAATGGGTTTGTAATCAGGAGACTGAGTTTAAATTTTAGCTCTGATACTTACTAGCTGTGTGATCATGGACCAACTAAACTTTTCCAAGCCTCATTTTCCTTACCTGTTAAATGGAGAAAATAATTCTTACCTGGCTTACCTCACTGGGGCATTATGGAGAAAGGTAGTGAACCTTAAAGTGCTATAAAAATATGAATTGTTATTTTTATACTAGTAACAATAAATAATTATTAGTATTTTGAAACTTATTGATCAATGTATACTTTGCAAGGGAACAGTAGATAAAATAAAACACAGACCTGCAAGTTTTAAAGATTTATCACTGGCCCAGTACCTGGAAAGACATGCTCAAGTGTCCAGAATTAGACACCAGAGATTACTAAGTCTTCATAAAGCAAGAGACAACAGATCCCTATACTATAAATACAAGCCTCAAAATAGCCTTGAGAATTCAACAAATAAACTGCACTGGAAACAGAAAATTATCAGAGCTAAAACTTCCCTACAAATGCCCTGACATAGCATTGACCCACAGAGATTTAAGAAGAAGAAAAAAATGGAATAGATACTGCCTTACCAAACACTCACAAGCCTTCAAGCCCCATGGAATGAAAAGTTTTTAAAAGATAGAGATCTAGCCAAAGAAATCAAATCCATATAGGATCGAGAAGCCATGGGTCTCATCTTGCTGTCCTGTCTGCTATTGGACTGGTATCAAAGATGTTCTCAGGCTGCAGAAGATTTTGCATATCAATACTATCACTCAATTACAAAAATCAATCATTGTGTTCACTTGCTCAATAGTTAACCAAACACTAGGTATAAAAGAATAGCAAGATGGCAGTTTGTCCCAGGATTATTTATCTTTAAGCTACAATGCACATAAAGATGATTGGGTAAAAAAAATTGATCACAATACTAACTCTTCGCTGCCCCACATGAAATATCCAAATCCAGAATGAATTTCAATGCTTCATACATTATTTAAGAATTGACATTAAGGAGGGAAAACATTCTCTTTTCCCCTAATATTAGCACATATAAGGACTGCTCACTGACCAACCAGGAAACATAGTAATTATGCACATGGAGCATTGGCAAGCCTAGGGCCCAAAATAATGACTCTCATTTTGTAGAAACTCTACCATGTGATTTATGTCCTATTGAATAAATAAGGTTAGTGATGTGATTTTTGTATTTCACACTTGTTGTAACACAATCCAGTGGCTTTCAGAGTACCCTTGTCTGAAGGAATTCTCCTAAGACTCTGAGAGCTGCAAATTCTTTACTTAATTCTTCTCTATTCAAGAAGCTACCTACCCCTGCTTTTCTTCCCTTTTCTGTATCCAATTTTGTTCTGGCCCGCCTATAAAGAATTAATCTTCATTTATTAAATGGATTTGAAATTGGCTTTTTTCCCTCCATTTAACCATAGTAGATATTGGTATTTATAAAGGACTTCATTGTATAAAAATGTCCTTGGGGAAAATGATTGTTAGTAGTGGGGGGAAAGTAGAAGACTCATTGAAATGCTCTTAGAATTAAAGTGATTTTAGGATGATATTCAAGGGTCCACGATGAAAACATGAGAAAGGAGCAGACGAGCTTTAACAGACAATTCCCTATAGCAAACCCCATCCTCAAAATCATATGGTTGACTGAAAGGTGCTGAGAGTAATAGAATCTATGTTACTTATTGTTTCTTAATTGGGAAAAAAAAGTGCCAGTTAGTTGGCCCAGTGGATAGAGCACCAGGCTTGGAGTCAGGCTAGAGTGAGGCTGATGACTTTGAGCAGCTCTCCCTCACTTAACATCCAATTCACTAACAAGTCAAGACACCACCCTCATTGTATCTTTGATGAACAACAGTAAGGGTTCCTTATGAGGACTTTACATGGAGAAGACTTCTTTCTAGGAAAGACCTGATTTCAAATTCTACTTCAGACAGACTCATACTAGCTGTGTGACCCTAGGCAAGCCACTTAAACCTGTTTGCCTTAGTTTACTCATTTGTGAAATGAGCTGGAGAAAGAAATGGTAAACCTAATATCTTTACCAAGAAAACCTCAAAGGGAGTCACAAAGATTTTGACACAACTAAACAAGAACAAAGAACAGAACATAATTTTCAAGAACATACTCTTTATCTTGAGAGCAGGGGAAAGAGAAGTTGGAATCTCCAAACTTTTCTTTTGTTTCTATAATTATCACTTCATATTTTGTCAGGGAAAAAGAAATTCAATGAAGCATTAAAATCAAACATTTCCATAATTAAACTAGAAAAGAGAATTACTCCCCTGATATTGTTTATTTTTTCTAACCGAAAAAGGATTCTTTGTTTCAAAAGAAGGAAATGTTCTCAATTCATTGGGAAATTCTTGTCTAATTCACAGAGTGCCTGTGAGTGCTGAGCCATATATGTTCACATTAGATAATGTTGCTCAAGCCTTGAAAAGCATGAAATCTTATATAAATATAAAAGATTTTTTAAATTATTGTTAGTGTATAATACCTCACTGTAGTTCAAATGGTAAGTACCTGAATCAAAAGTACAATTAGGGCTAGTCACACCCATCAGAATTTCATGCCAACATTAATATAGTAATTGCATGAATTTCCTTAGTTATTTTATGGGTTTGCAAAGAATTTCCTTCAAAACAATACTCTGAAACTGGTAGCACCTACATTAAGCCCATTTTACAGATGAGAAAATTGAAAATCAGCTCTGCTAAGTGACTTGCCTACAGCAGAATGGCAGTTAGGAAAACTAGCACTTGAGATAGAATTATTTTAGTGAGAGTGATGACCCTAGTTCGTATCCCTTTAGCCACCTCTAACCCAGATCTGAGAGAAGACAGAAACAGTGGCAGTAAAAGCATATACTAGTGGGAAAAGGTGGATTGCAGGAGACAGATGTAACCACAATGGAATCCCCAAAGTTGTGACTGTTGATGAGATAATGAAGAACTACAAAGTATGAGAAATGCTGGCCAGAGGACCGATAGTACACCCTACATCCCAGCATCATAGCACAAAGTTCCAATCACCGTGCCATAATCATGGTTCTTCTTGCCCAAGATCACACAGCTAGGAAAATCAAAATTTGGACATAGAGCTTAGATTTCTGCACCTTCATCGATCTTTCCAATACATTGTTCTTTTCCAATATTACCATGAAATATAATGGAATCTTAGAACTATGATTATTTACCCAAATAAGAAAAAAAAAAACAGGTCTTCTATGCTTTTCAAAGTCATCACAGTATCAAAGCTTTTTTGTTTGTTCACTTAGGAAATTTGAGATAATATAGATCTTCAAAGAAAAGCTTTAGTGATAAACTCTCAGATCACTTCCAGTTCCATAATTCACTGACAGCAGTGTTATGATATTTAATTCCTAAGAGAAATCTTCCAAATCTTGTGGAGTACATTCTCTATCAGTTATAAGCCAGATTGGACACCCTCTGGGATCTCTTTAAGCTCTGAGATTCTACTAAAAAGATCATAGATCTAGATTTGGAAGGGACCTTAGAAGCCAGTTAGTCCAATTCTTTTTACAACTGGGTAAAAATATGCCAGGAGTGGTTAAGTGACTTTCCCAAGGTCCCAGGTAGAAAGTAATAAAGCCAGGATTTGAGCCCAGATCCTCCAACTTGAAAGTCAATATTCTTTCCAACAGGAGATTTGACTTAGCTATAGAAAATTATAATCCTACAAAAAAGACACAACCTCAGTCTTACTTGGGCTGCAAACTGTTAAATTAATAACGTTCATAGTCATGTACCTTTAAAAATAAGCAGCTGTGGAAGTTCCATTTATGTTGGACTTGAAGCTATACACTTTACTTGCTTTATCTCATGGAAATGATGTAAACATAACAGGTTTCATTATTTCCGTTTTACAAATAAGATTGTTTGGGAACTAGCCCAGGGTCACAATCAAAGGAACTGTTCTTCAGTTTCAAGCACGTATTTCCCTATATACATATGTGGATGTATTTCCATATTTTCATACATGTATGTCTAGAAATACATATATGTACATGTATGCATATGTATGTCTACTTCTAGCTTTCTAAGTGTCAACTACCCTAGCCCATTATCCTAATCCCAACAGTGAGATTGAGATACAGTAGTTAATTGTACTTATTTATTTTCTCTTTCTCTAACTATGGCTGAGGAAGTTATCTATCATTGTTATGGTTCTTATTACAGTATCATATATGTGTTTGAAGACCCATTAGCAAGTACTGTAGCATACTGCCTTTTAAAAATACCAAAGACCAATCATTTTGCCATAGTTCCAACAGAAAAGGGGGAGAAGTTGGTAAAGAAAGAGGAACTCTATTAATTAAATAGTAGGGATTGAATATTTATCATAGTTAAATAGAACTCTCTTAATACCATTTGTTAGAGTAATATTCCAAATAAAAAGCAGTTGATTTGTCCATGTGTTAAACCATTAAATAAACTTGCTCTACAAATTCCCCAAGTAGATTTTGTCTTTTACACTTGTTAAATATTCATTTGGTATGACCTCCTTTAAGTCAATAGGCATAACCAAAAAAAAATGTTACTGTCAAACTTAGGAAGTTTTTAAATATTTATCATTTTTAAATTATACTCAGTTTCATGTCTACTATGAAAAATTCTTTTATCCTTAAGGTATAAGCCTTGCAAACTCCCTTCTGTTGTACCGTGGCCCCATAAATTAATTTACCTTCTTTTGGGCAAGTTTCCATTGTCTATCCTATACATAATTTCTGAGCTACTTTCTATCTACTTAGACCTGAGTTCCACAAATAATTTTGTAATTAGTGGTTGATCCTTTTGTCCACTTTCAAAGTATAAATTGCAACATGGTTGTTTCCTGAAAATGATTTTAGAACTGCATTGTCAAAAACAAAGTTGAATTGAAAGATGAGAACACACAATAGATCTGTGATTTTGTCAGCATGGCCAACTTCAAGTCTTAGTTAGGAAAATCCTCCCATCAGCCCATTCTGTGACTGAGTAGATAAGTTCTAGAGATGCAGCTCAAAATCCACCTGTGACTTAATAGATAATTCCTAGGAAGTTGTCTGAGTCACAGAGAGGTTAATTGTCTTGCTCAGGGTCACACAGGTAATTAGTCTTTGAAGTGGGCTCTGACACCCAGATCTTCTTAACTCTAAGCCTAGGTATCTAACATTACCACACTGAATCTACAAATTTAGAGACGTGCCTTCACAAAAGAACCTGAATAAAATGGTAATGTGTGGTTTATTAAATTCACAATCCAATATCCGTTCGTGGAAGCCAGCTCAGAACATCAGTCAGCATCTATATAAAGATATACCACTTGGTTCCCAATTATGACATATATGTATCATGATGGGACTGTGTGGTCACTCTTAATTTTACCTTACTTTTGATACATTTTTGTTTTTACAGCACCATCATTTCTAAATATATTCCTCTTCCTCCCCCTATACAATAAGCCAACCCTTGTAACAGATTAAATAAGTAAGAAAAAATAAAAATGCAGTTCAGCAAAACCAACAATATTTAACCCCAAACACAATTAAATTTGGGGTTGTATCAACCTGCATCTTTGCATGGATGCTTACTTCAATATTAACCAGGTATTTGATTTATTCATGTGGATAAATCCTCTCGCATTACAAATCAAAAACCGCCACACTTTAGATGAGTTCACAGATAAGGTGGTGGGCAAAAAAAAATGACCTGGTAACCAAACCACAGGTGATGACCTTCTCCAGATCTAGCTCATTCTTGAGGCCTTTCTACCTTAGTGGAACCTGTCAGATTTGTGTTAGTCATATAAGCTTTCAAGAACTCAAGACTATGTCCATACCATAATGAGTCACAATTTATATGGATACGCCTTAGAGTACAAATATTATAATTATGACTATGAATAGAATAAAACCAAGGAGATGAAGATTTGTTTTTGTTATTCTTGTTCTTTTTATTAAAAAAAATCAAATGCTTTCTTAGTGATCTCATTTCACTTTTTGGGCAAAAAAGAAAGGTTTTAAAACATGTCTTATGAAACTATAGCTTGAATTCTGAAAGACCTTTAAAAAAGGATCCACCTTGTGGAGACATACTACCAAATATTCATGAGTGAATGCCCTGATAATTGCATCATAGTATTGTCCGGTATTTAATCAAGACATTCAGCATATTTAATTAATGTAATTAATCAAAAGTAATTAATGTGTTTAATCAATACATTCACCATCTTTTTGTGATCCACTAGATTGGGGAACTTCCTGGATTTTTTTTTATTTAAAAAAAAATAGCTGCTTTCTCAGTACAATACCTCTATGTTCCACTACTTCAACTGAACATGTTTTCCGGGGGGATATTTTTTAGGGGAGATATTTTTCTCCTTCAAAGAAAAAGACTATTTATTGGTGGTCTTTGCTTTCATAGGTTTCTTTCTTGTTCCTATCTCTTTTTTTTTGTATATCACAATCATTTGTGAACGTATTACCCTCCCACCCACACAATGTCTTTCTTTGCAAAAAATTAAAGCAATTAACTAAAACCAATCAGTACTGTCATTATGCCTGACAATACTTACAATATTCTATACCAGTAGTTCCCCACCTCTTCAACAGAAAGGTGAAAAGTGTACTTCCTCCTTTCATCTCTGGATCCAAGATGTATCATTATGATTACACATTTGTCAGCTTCATTTGGGGCAGCTAGAAAGCACAGTGGCTACAAGTGATGGGCCCAGTCAGGGAGACTCAACTTGCTGAGTTCAAATCTAACCTCAGACACTATTAGCTGTGTGACCCTTGGCGAGTCATTTAACCCTGTTTGTCTTAGTTTCCTTCTCTGTAAGATGAGCTGGAGAAGAGAATGGCAAACCACTCCAGTACTTTGCCAAGAAAACCTCAAATGGAGCCACAAAGAATCAGACATGACTGAAATGACTGCACAATAGCAGCTTCATTTTAGTGTTGTTTTCATTTAGGTGATCATAATCATTTTGTGTATTATTTCTGACTCTGTGTTAGACCTGAAATGAAATGCTTATTTTGGTGTTCCTCAAAAAAAAAAAAAAAGCTCTCTCTGCAGCAGACTGATTATCCTGGGTTATAATGACTGTACCAGTAAGCACAAACACTAACAGGTCCTAAAAAAAAAATAGAAAGATTTCAGACACAGGCTCAGGAATGAAATCAATAGCCAGTATAACAAAATTCAGAAATTTATCACCAGATTACCCATAAGGTGGTATTTTGGTGATAGGAATGCTGAAACACCATCTACTAAGCCATACAACAGTGGGAGTCAGTCAGTAAAGGGGAGCACTCACACTAATGGAATCATAGCTCTTTAAAGATCAAAGTGTGATTTTTTTTTTTGCTGTTACATGCAGAGAGATGCTGTTAATGTTGCTTAAAAAAAACAGTAGCTGAGCTCAGAGAATGTCTATGAAAGAGCAGGAAGACAGCAGGGTAAAGAAAAGAGGTCAGGGCTTGCCTTGATATTTTCCTACCTAGTATAATCTAAAAAGCATTAGCTTTGGGCAGCTAGGTGGTACAGTGGATAGAGCAGAGTTGAAATCCAGCCCCAGACACATAATACTTACTAGTTGTGTAACTCTGGGCAAGGTCTCTCAACCACAACTGCCTCACCAAAAAAAGAGAGAGAAAATAAAATTATCTTCAAAGAGTAAGCATATATGGGGGAAGAGGGTGGAATTCAAATGAGAAAACCTGCATTAAAGTTACAACTCTGCTATTTACCATTTGTTTGACTGTGGACAAGTCACTTCATCTCATGGATTTCAATTTCTTCACTTATAAAATGAGATGGCTGGACCATATGACTTCTAAGGGTCCATCCAACTTTAAAATTTTTTAAATCTATACCTCAAATGACCTTGACCTCATACAACTCAATGATTTAGTGGTTAATGCAAGATAGGGCTAAGGCTAGTTAAAGTAGTAAATCAGATAAAGTTGATCTAAGATGATGTCTTTGCTCCCACCATTCTCTCTCATTCCTTTCTTCCCCACACACAAACAAGCTCCATTTTTATCCTCTGTATGTGTTCTCTTTCTTCTTTCTCAGACCAGTTGAACCAATTTCATGGGCCCTTATTCTGTCCCTCCCTATAAATTCTATTTACCTTGAGCTTTGAGTCTTCATTAGAGTGACCTTCTGAGTTTTCTTTTCTAGTGGACATCTGATACTGTTGTTCCTACCCTCTTAATCCATATCTTATTCTTTAAGGCCCATATTTTGTGAACCCCAAGGAATATGAGTAGTAGAAAGGGGAGGGAGAGAAATAACACACTGGTCTTAGTATCAGAAGACCTGAGTTCAAATCCTAGCTCCTGTACTATCTGTATGACCCTAGGCAAAATATTTAACCTCTCACTTAATAACATACTCCCTATTTCACTGTGTGTGTTTGTCCTTCATTCTCGAGGAGGACCATGGCATCAGATGATATGACTTGCAATTGACTTTGATTTGAGTAAGGGCAGGCTATGCAAGGTCACCAGCCTCACTTTCTCCTCCAGAGACATCTCGGTCCAGTGGCCAGATATTCATCAGGACCACTGGAGATGGCCCCTCCCTATTGCACAGGGTTGGTATGAAGGAAGTGCTTTATAAACCTGAAAGCAATATATAAATGTGAAATATCATTGCTATTTGATAATGAGAAAACCTTACAGGTTATACACACCCACACATATGTTCATATACTCATATGTGTATATATGTATATGAACACATATGAACACACACATCTATATGTATATAGATGTCTGTTGAGATATATACATACACCAAATTTGTGTACAAATCATCTCTGCTCTGCCAGATAATGTAACATTGACTTTATGGGAAATTTTATATCTTTGTTATCTAATCCAAAGCAAAATCTCTAATAGTGACAGTTACATCCCAGGGGAGAGTGCATGATGGGTATCCTCTTTGGAAAGGCAGAAAAAAAAGTGATCAAGGAAATCTTTATTCTGGGTCTTAATATCATCGATAAAGAGGAACTAGCTGAAATAGAAATGACGGGAAGCTTAGTGCCCGGGAGAGGTGAGTTGTATGTGTTTGGGGTGGAAAGGGTAGGCTAGACAACTGCTTTATCTTAGGATTTATGAGATAAAGAAGAAAGCTAGGCATAGTCTGACAAGCACCCTAGATTTTGGGAAATCAGGTTTAAAATGGTTTGCAAACAGAAGAGATAGTATCCTGGGGTCTAAATAACTCTAAGAGAATTAAACCAAGAATGCCTTCAAGGATGAAACTCTGAAGACACAAAGAGGAAAAAAAAAGCTAATTTTTCTAAAAAGAATAATGTGAGGAACAGAGAATCTCTACTAAACTTGGGTTTTAAAGCTATGTAAAGAATATAGAAACAAGGGCAGGTAACAGAGTAGAAATAATAGTAGTCCAGTAAAAATGACCTCAAGATCACTAAAGCTCACAAGGAGCTAAGGCCAGTGAAGAAAAAGGAAGGACAACAAAGATAAGGGGGATTTGTTTGTTTGGGGTTGGGGGAGGACAGAAGAGAATCCCAGAAAGCCTGAGCCTGTTGCTCAGGGTAGCTAGAATGACAATAATAATAGAGAATTATGACTGGAATCATTTCCCTTCTCAGAATAATTTTTTTTTCTGCTAGGAAAAGAAAAACAAAACAAAACAAAACAAAAGCTAGCTGCTAAGTAGTTGAAACCCAAGATAAATAAGGAAACTGTAAGAAAACATTAAACTGCCCTTAATGAGTTAAAGTAACCAGGCAGTCCGTTAGCCAGATATTTCATTAGGAAGAATTGTGTAATGTCCATAAATTTGTCTATGCAGTGAGTTGAGCCTACTGCTGAGGTTTACCATCCCTTGCTGGAATACAAACTGGGAAAGTAATTGATCAGTTGATTAGTGAGCATTCATAAAATGCCCACTGTGTGTCATGCAGTATGCTACATGCTAGTAATAGAAGGACAAGAAAAAATAGCTTCTGCCTGCAAAAAGATTACATTTTAATGGAGGAGTAGGGGAGTGGAGAGGGAGAGGGGAATTACAACTTAAATCTATAATTGTATACCAAAGAGATGCAAGATACCTTTGTAAAAATGACAGTAGCTGCTGGCGGAGGAAGGGAGGTGTCTTTAAAAAGGTGGTGTGTTATCTCTGTCTTGAAGGAAACCAAGAATTCCAAAAGGACGAGGAGTTTTATAGGCATAGATGATGGACAGTACAAAGACATGGAGATAGGAGATGTAGGAAGAATGCCAGCATGTTCGGCCTCTAGAGTGTGTGGAAGGGAATAATAGATAATAATTCTGGAAAATGGAATGGCACCATATTAAAAAGAGTTTTAAAAACCAAACATTGATTGCATCAGTCCCACAGGCACTCTATGTTGAAATAATGCTACTGTAACAATAAGTGACCGTGGCTAGTCAAAAGTGCCTCTGGTAAATTGACTCAATGTCTCTGGCCATATTATTTCAAAGCTTACACCACACAATGAGAATTGCTAAGAATTGTGATTTTATTGCAAGTTTTTACTGTAACTTTTTTTTCTGCTGTAAACACAGAATCTTATAAATTGGCAGACAAGGCAGAAATGTTGAATGATAACTGCCTGTGTTCAACTCTATTTGAGTTCAGAAAGAAGTGAGGCTTGAAATGACAGCCACAAAGTCTGAACCCACTCATAATCCAATTAATAAGGTTTGGTATGCAGTGGACAACTGAGTTTTGTGACACTCTGTATTTGTGTTTGTTTTTAAAGGCAACTTTGCAAAACTTACTTGACTGCATCAGTCTTTAAATTGGCCTGTGGGCGCTTTCCTCATCTTTATGCTTTTCTACTTTCATTTTGTATGTGACCAAAGATATTATAGATTATATTTCAGAAAGCTTGAGTATATGAAATATCATACTGGGTATTGCTTTATGATTTATGCAAATTCAGATTAACAGATTTATGAATTTGACATCCCCATTTTACAGATTAGGAAATTGACATTCAGACTGATTAACCTGCCCATGGCCATAATTGAACAATTCTGATTCAACATACATTTATTAAAAACACATGATTATATAGAACAAGAACAGAGCTTGACCTTTTTCAGAGTACCAAGTTGTTTTTGGCAAATGGACATTTCTGATCATGGAACAATTTCATGAAATCTGAGCCCTAGGTTGTGGATACCATAGGGCTATCAGTTTAGAGCAGGAAAACAGCCCAGAGAGGCCACATAACCTAGCCACTTTATTTTACAGATGAGGAAACTGAGGCCCAGAGATGTTAAATAATGTGCCTAAGGGTACCCAAATATAGTTACAAAAACTCAGAATCTCACAAGTTGGAAAAGACATCAAAGGCTGTCTGACATAACCCATCTTCTAGAAGATGAAACTTTTATAGAACATTCATCATAATTGGTCATATAGTTACTGCTTGACAACCTGTAGTACAAGGGATGTTATATCACTGGGCCTTTGTTTCCTAAAATAAGAAAAAAAGGCTTTGTTGAAATAATGGAAATAAAGACTGTCTTCAGATTGAAGAAGACCAAGAGGTGACCTTGGAGGTGAAAGCATGGTACAGTAGAAAGGATATTTGACTTGGAGTCCCAGGAAGTGGGTTCAAATCCTAGTTCAGTCAATTTCTACCTATGTAATCTTGGGCAAGCCAACTAATCTCTCTGAGGCTCAGTTTCCTTATCTGTAAAATAAGAGGAGTAGACTATATGCTTTATAAGGTCCCTCTGTCCCTAAATCTGATATGAAACTATTTGCAATGTTTGCCCAAAATGGTATGAAAGAGGAGTCGCAGTATAGCAATCAAAAGAGACCTACCTGGTTTAGGACTTGATACCCCATTTCATCATATTTCTGCCATTCTTTTGCTATGTGATCCTGAACAAATCATATAATCTCTAATAAGCAGCAGAGCCAGTACCTCTGAATACAAATATGACACCACTGCTATCTGACTTTTAATCCTGAAACCTTAGTTTTTAGAGGTTGGGTGTGTAATATGATAGGGCATGCTGGTCAAAGTGAATTTAATGAGGATAACCAAGGATTACTACTTCTGTTTTTCCAGATCCACTTAAATGTATACTGCTACTTCACTCTCTAGGGAAAAAAAAATCACCTCTCCTATACAATGGGTATGGTTACGTGAATTTATTTATAGCACCATTCTTTATCTTTCATAATTAAATTTGGAATGGCTAGACTCCTTGGTGAAGTTAAAATATTTTCCAGGATCAGTCTCAGAATTGAATCAAAAAACGTAGCACAGTATTAGACAGAGTATTAGACAAACAACATTAGAGCTTTACAAGCAGACTCCTACTTGTGAAATATTAGAAATATTGTTAACATATGATGAAAAAGTATTTGCTTCATCTTTTACTTAGAGCCCATTATCATTCTTTGCATAGTTTGGCTAATCCTTCCTTTCCCCCCCTGTTTGGACAGAGCAACATTCTTGTTCGAATTAATAACTAGATATTAGCATGAGTTGAATTTCAGCTGTTGCTTTTCAAAATGAAAAGCTCTGCTACTTTTTCCAAGTCATGTTTTAGTTGAGCCTTTTAATATTTCTTCCTTCTGCCAGGTGGATATTTCAGTCACCTTACTCCTGATTAAGTAATTGATGTGTTCTAAATTTAGAAAAGCAATTTATATTTGTATGTCACTTCCAAGTGTTCAAATTGATTTCCATATACTACATCACAAAATCTTCACAATAATCCCTGAAGTAGGCAGGACAGATATGTATATATCCACTTTATAGTTTAGAAAATTGGGACTCATACTGATTAACTTGCCAAAGGCCATAATAAAGAAATTCTAATTCAATGTACATTTATTACAGGCCAACTATCTACAAAATAGTGGGTTATATTCTAAAAACACAAAGACAGAAACATAATTCCAGCCTTACAGGAGTTTACATTGTCTTTGAGAAGTACATTTAGATTGACCAAGCTTAAAAACCAAGTAAAACCAAGCTTATTTATCTGTGTGTTTATCTGCCTACAAGATTGCCTCCTATTTGCAACAACCATGAGTTGTTAGCTCTGCTCACTATTGGGTCTTTCGCCCATCTCTATTCATTTTGGGAAGCTATCAATGTTCTTATTTGTATTGGCACTAGCTTTGTTCTTGGTCCCCTTTCATGCTATTTGTGTGTTTCTAGCTGATGTTTTATCTGTTTGCTTAATGCAGCTCTAGGATAGAATAAGTTACTCAAGTTTCTTGATTTTTCTTCCATCTTGTGTGAAGTTTAGGTTTTCATCGGTGTAGATACATGGGAGATAGGCAATCTGCCTCTGTTCAGGAAATAAGAAAGTGAAATTCTGGATAGTTTCAGAATGAGGATTTGGTACTATAACCTATGTCTTCTAGCCCTGACTAATACTTTTCTACTCTCCTGTGCTACATTTCTTGATTCAATTCTGAGATTAATCATGGAAAATATTTTGACTTCACTAAAAGTAAAGCATGTAGTAGACTAATAATCTTTTCTCAATCCTTACCTTCCATGACCACTTCTGTAATAATGATAATATCCTTGTTATTGCCTGCCTTCCTCAAGGCAGAACACGTCATCCTTCATGTGGGATGAGGTAAGGGAACAACACACAACACACAGTGTCAGCTGGATCAATGTACCGTAGCTCTCAAGACCTAGGAGCAACTTTGAAATGTTGTAGGTACTTGGGCTTTGGCAATAACACTGACCTCAGCCAATGTGATAATACTCTTCTTATATTTATTATCTTACTTGGACCTCCCAACAACTCAGTGAGGTAGATCTATTGCTAAAATTTCAATTTTATTGATTAGACAAAGTCCAGAAAGGTTAACTGATTTTCCTAGGGTCACCCAACTCATAATTTTCTAAGAGATTCAAACACTAATCTCCTGAAGTCAAGTTCAGTATTTTATCTACTACTATTGATTACTCTCTCTTCCACCTTATTTCCATAGTTCTGAAATTTTGTAGTTCTTCTGTTAGCTGTCTAAATACTCATTTTCTAACTCCTATACTGTCAACTCTTCTTCCTCCCATGTTCTAAGTATGGGTGTTCTCCAAAGTTCTGACCCCAGTCCTCTTCTCAGTTTTTAAATTAACCATTTCCATGTTCACAATGATCACCTCTGTATATATGACTCCTAAATCCAAATTGGTAGCCTAAAGTTCTATCCTGAGCTCCTGTTCTACATTTCCATCTGTTATTTGACTACTTAAATTCCAAAAGCTGAATTTATTATTTCCCACCAAATAAATCAGCCCTAACATCTCTATTTCTTGTACTGGTGCAACTATTCTCTTGGCCAGTAACCTCATGGATATATTTGACCCTTCCCTATCCCTAGAAAATTAGATCTCTGTTACTAGACATATTTAAGTATTCAATCAAAGACTGAGTATGAGTTCTATGATGACAAGGATCATGTATTATCTAACTGATCAAACATGAGCTCCAGAAAGCTATACTCATATCCAAGGTTCAATTTGAGTCAGCATAAAAGCAAAATTACAACTTATGAATCTCCCACCAATGTTTCTTTTTTTACTGGACTAGATGGTACATTAATTCAAGCAAAATGCATTCAATTAAAATAGAATAATAGCAAGGTAAAGAATAAGGAAACTTCCCCCTTACACAGAATAGGGCATTCATTTTCATAGATTTCAACCCTACTTTTGTCTGAGGAAACATGCAAAAAGAATATGCACAGCTACGGGATGCATGCAGGAGAGGGAAAACATATATCCTGGACAAATCATGTTTTTTGGATTGTATTTCAACTGGAACATGCCTCTGCTTCAGAAGCTGCCAATTTACTCCTTCTCTGAAGAGATACTATTCTGGAACTGTCTGCTAGAATGCTTTCTCCACTGAGCTATGAGTTGCTTTCTCCCTTGAACCATGAATTGGTGCTTTTTGCTTGGTTGTCTTGTATTTTTCCATCTAAAACTTCTTTTTTAGTGAGATATCCCATAGTCTAGAATTATTTCAGCTATTTTTCAAGGGGGACCCACAATCTCATCCAGTCGTCAAAAGCCAACAGATTCAACTGTGTCTTTTGCAATTTTTTACTTTTATTTCAGTGACCACTCTCCCTTGTTATGTGAGTCAAGCTGAAATAATTCCCATCATATTCCTGCCAACCAATGCTGGTTGTCCTTGGTCTTCATATTAGCAAGACCTGATGGGGTTGACACCTGAATCCTGCTTTTCCCACATTTCTGTCTTGCCTAATCTTCCAACATTGATCACAATTTATCTACAAGATAGTCAGTTAATCATTTTTAAAATTAAATTTTATTAATTTGAGTGAAATTGGCTTCAGGAATAATGGGTATGAAAATTAAATATCATTTATGTGTGTATAGATGTGTGTGTGTGTGTGTGTGTGTGTGTGTGTGTGTGTGTGTACACAATAGAATCTTTTAATGAAAAGCACCATACGTAATGGTGAGAATAGTTCCTCACAGAGTCAGGAAGACCTAGGTTTAAATCCTACTTTAACAATTGAATAACTATAGAGCAAGTCATTTAATCTCTCTGTACCTCAGTTTCTTTATCTGTAAAGCGGAGATAATAATAGCACCTACCTCACAGGGTTGTTGCTAAAGATAAAATGAGATAATATATGCAAAGATCCTTGCAAAACTTAAAGTGCTATATGTGAGCTATAATTATTGCTTTGACTGCCTTGGGCCTTCTGTGTTAAATTAGAACATTTGAAGTTTCATATCTTTGTAAAGGAATAATGTGTATAAAGAGTAATCACACTTTAACCCCATCCGCTTCAGATGTGTGGAGTTTGATGCAATTTGGTTCCAGATGCATAACTTTCATTAATAATGATGAGAGTATTGGGTTTGCATGAAAAAAAAGACACCTCCTAAATATTAGTTACAAGCTAGAATGAACACTTCACCCTTCATTGACCATATGGAATTGAAATGATGAAAATGAAAAACTGTATATGGAGCTCATTGGTTTCTAGGCACCTTATTTGTACAAGTAACAGCTGTCAGTGATCTTCAATAACCTTCCCACCAGCAGGGAGCTCCTCTAACATTAACAAAGCAAGACTTCATCTTTGGGTGCTTAAGGATTTTCATCAATAAAAAGAAATGGGCATAGTCAAAAGATTCCATCCCCCAGACTTGCAGGTGTGTGTGAATGTGTGTGTGTGTGTGTGTGTGTGTGTGTGCGTGTGTAATTCCCTTTACTTCTAAGAAAGTTATCTGCACACATTCTTGATGCAGGGACAGAAAAGAACCTCTCTCCCTCTAGGTAAATAGGTAGCCAGAGTATGAATAGAAGGTTACTGGGGGCTAATTCAATGTGCACTAACTGTGAAATTGGACTGTTTTATCCAACTCTCACTTCAACTTCTGTCAGAAATGGTCATTTAAGTGGGGATAACTGGATTATATCTGGGTTAATTCTCTCAATCCAATCCAACAGGGACTTTTAAAAATCAATCAACAAGCATTTATGTAGTGCCTATTGCATTTCAAGGACTATGTTAGTTCATGGGAAGCTACATTTAGATACGAGTCCCCTTCCAAATAGGAAGTATCCTAAAGTAAAAAAAAAGTTTTATTTCCAAGAAGCATTTATTAAACTCTACTATGAGCAGAACACTGTGCTAGGTGCTTGGGATACAAAATGAAAATTATTCTCTATTATTAAGGAGCTTGCATCCTACTGGAGATGTAATACATAAACAAATATGCATATCCATGAAAACTTGAAGACAGAGAGGGTAATAATGACCAAGAGGACCAAGAAAGGATAGGAGCTATCACATGAATTGAACCTTGAATGAAGGTAGGAATTCCAGGAAGGCAGAGGTTAGGAGGACATATATTTCATACATAGAGAATATAGCCTGTACAGTGGGAAAGAGGTGGAGGAAATGGAATGCATAGTTGAGGAAATATCAAGTAGTCAAGTTTAGTTGAAATATAGTATAATGAAAATATTGAATATTTGGAACTAGATTTGAAAGGTTTTAAGTGCAAAGCTAAGAAGTCAATATTTTATCATATAGGTTCTGAAATTTCTTGAGCAGTGGAGTGATATGGCAAGACTTCCACTTTGGAATGGAATTTTTTTGTTTTGTCTTGCTTTGTTTTTGGCAACTGTGTGAAAAACTGGAAACCAGGAGTTCAAGTAGGATAAGATGCTGGTCAGGTGGAGATGTTGTGGGAAGGCAAATAATCTGCACTCATATTGGAAGTGTTAAATTTGAGAAACCTATGGAAATAGCCATACTGGATATCCCATAGCCAAGCCAGTTCTTATAACATTTTAGTCAATCGTACCATTTTTAGATAGGTACGTAATTAATCATGCATATAATTTAGTTTTTACCTAAACTCTTACTGTGAAGGCTTAATAAGGATGGAGGTAATCTTGGTATTTCAGAGGTTGTGATTATAAAATATTAGGTCTCTTAGACCTAATATCCTACAAAGTAATTCTTTGCTTACAAAGTTTTTTGTTTGTTTTCAGTAGGGGAGGAGAAAAGAGAGGAGGAAGAAACAAAATAATTTTTGTTAGTTGAAAAAAATTTAATTTGGTTTTTAAAGAAAGTCATACCAAGCTAAACAGACTGCGAGACAGGTATATGTAAATACCTGCTGAGTGATCAAAATGTCTCTATTGTCCAAGGATCTGCTTAGCTGAGACCTAAGAAGTTCATCCCCTACAAGGTTAACCATTAGAGTGGGAGACGAAAGGAGGATAAGACAACTTTAAAGGTAGTGGAATGTGGCTAAGATGGGAGTTGGTGGAAAGAATTATCAAACTAATCTAAATCAGAGATTTTTTAAAAAAATTAAAGTGAATAATAATTGAATCAGAATTTTTATTTTTTTTAGGTGTATATTGGACCATTCTTTCTGTAAGTAGTTCTACCAATTTATTTTCTAAATTTACAATTTTTACCATGAAAATGCTGTGTTTGTGTTTTCTCCTGTCAAATTGGGTTTAATTGGGCAATGGTACTCTTGGGCTTTTTAACAGTTCTGAAAGTATTTGTAGTCATATTATGAAATATTAGATATTAAAATCTAATTCTTTTGAGCAAACTGACATAGTTACAACAATATTAACATTGAATTTACTCTGAATAGTTTAGAGTTCAATGTTTACTTAGTTGGGTTTTTTTCTGTAAAATTTCTTATTAATCATCATATGAAGAGAAAGTCCATTTAAATCAAGATAATCTGATGAAAATCCATGTGAATTTTTTTCAAAAGAGCAATAATAACTTACATTGCATTTAAAATGTTATAGCAATTTATAGTTCATTTTTGTATATAAAGTATGTGTTCATCTTTAAGAGATCCCTAATCTTATCAGGGTACAGAATCTCCAGTGGTATAAATAGTCACATTGCACTGGAGTTAAAGAACTATCTCTGCCACTTCTAATGTCACCTCATATGGTTGCTACCTGTGCAATCTTGGGCAAATCATTTAAACTTTATTGGCCCATTTCCTCATCAGTAAAATGAGGTTTCTAGATAAGATCATCCTCTCTAGCTCTAAAGCTATGAATCTATGATCTTCTTAACCAAAATGATTTCTGTTCACAAAGATCTTCAATACAGCAGCCCAATGTGCTGGAAACTAGAGTTTTCCTATAGTTCTTTTAATATTTCTTGGATACAAATACTATTCATGTGTAATTTCTCATTTTTGCCACATAATTAACCAATCCTTTTTCTGTTTATACTTGATCTAAAGGGAAAAAAAATTGTATCACTTCTCATAAGCATATCATGGTTGTGCAGCAACATTTAGCAAGCCTACCTTAATACAACAGGAGATTGCCCTTGGGGTCAACTGCAATTGCATCTTTTCTTAAATCATGCAGATGTATAAGATCAGTGACAGATTATTGCTCTATTTTTTGCTTTTAAATGGTCTTTTAAGGCTAGAGAACATTTTAGGATCACTGAAAACACGTTTATTCAATTGTTTCAATCATGATCGATCCTTCATCACCCCTTTTGGGGTTTTCTTGGCAAACACATTACAATTTCACAAATTTGATCCACCCTAATCTCCTCTTCCTTACTCAGCTTAGGCCTAAATTCTTGCCTGTCTCAAAGTTCCTGTCCACAAAATAAGTACTGATAAAGGTACTATGTATGGGCTATCTATTCACTTGCATCCTCATAATTTGAGCAATAGATTTTCTTCATGCATTTTTCCCAATGTTTATGGCTAGGCAGATCTCTTTTGATTCATTATGAATCTCATTGAGGGGCTATCAAATCAAAGAATATGATGTTTAAATTCTAGCTGTCCTATTTCACTAATATGTATAACCTTAAGTGAGTTATTTAAGTTTTGTGGTTCTTAGGTTTATTTTTTTCATTTGTAGAATGAGCCAGTTGAACTAGGTGATATGAAAGGTTGCTTCCGACTCTAAATCTATGAACCTATCATGCTATAATCCCTTCCAGTCTTAGATTTATCATCATATGATATCAGCCCAATGTTAACTGCAAACAGGATCATTTGTCAATTCTCTCTATTGATACGAATTTCATCTTCAATTGGGGCTTTGTGCAGGATATCCTCCATGACAAAGGAGAATGCTTTTGTTAACATGGGTCTCTCTATTTGATTTACTTGATGCTTATATTCAGTGAATCATTGAATTATTATTTCTGTGGTCACATCTCTCTTGGAAAATTTAATGTATAATGTTAATATATGTTGGAGAGGGTATCTTTGGAGGAAAGACAATTAGGATAGTTTTGGAGGAAAGCCTTTAAGGCTGCATTTTACTGTAGCCAAGGGTTATGGTTATTTTTTTTTGTAATAACCATACAGGAAACAAAGCAGTGTATTAAACTCCCTACACCATTGAGTCATTTAGGTAACTATAAAGCTGTGGTGTGCTATATACAAAATTATCTATGAAAGTCAACCTGCTGTCTTCTATATTCATATATCATACTTTTCAAGCTGAAAGGAACTTCAGATGTCATTTATTCCAATCTTCTCATTTTAAAAATAAATGGATTGAGCCTTAGGAAAATGAAATGACTTGCCCAAGGTCACACAGGAAATCTTCTATGTGTACATATACCATTCTCATAAAGATTATATTAAGAAAGAGAATGAAAACATATGATATTGGTATCTTCTTGGTTGACTTTGGGGTGTGTGTGTGTGTGTGTGTGTGTGTGTTTTAAGCACGGGGTTTTTGCTCATTTTTTGGGGGGGGTCATCTTTGGGGAAATATTTTGAAAAGTATTCCCAAAGTGCCTCTGCATCTGTTCCTTTCAACCTGCATTTTTTTTTTTTGTATCTGTTTGGCAGCACTCAGCTCTTCTCTTTCTAACTTAACCTCTTGGAGTATGTACCATACATTTTAAATATTCATAGACATAATCTCATTGTCAGTTAAGTTTATCATTTTAAGTACAGTAGAATTCTATTTTAAGAAAAAATAATACTAAGAGCTAAATGAGATGATTTAATATAAGCATTATAGTGCATAAGAGACTGAAAATAAAAATGAAAATCTCTTCATATGGAAGAGTTCATTTCAGGATCCAGAAGCTGGTGTATGTTAAAAAAAAAAAATTCATTTTGGAATTCTCAGTTTAAAAAAAAAATTTTAGACCAGCTCTCCCTTCCTTCAAAGTAAGACTGTTGAAAAATTGCCTCAATCTTTTTCTCAGGAATATTTAACTCCATTCATATCCAACTTTGTATTCCCATTGCCTTATTCAGAATAAGTATCTAATAAGTATTTATTGAATTGAATGGATGGCATTCTACTTCCAGCACTCTAGTATCTTCTACCCTCAAGTAAGTCACTGACGTTCTGGTAACCTCAATTTCACTGAGATCACTGAATTTGAAATTGGAGGGGCTGATTTTTTTATCTTGATTTTTTCAATGTTTTATCTTCACGACCTTGTGCAAGACTTTCTTTTACCTCAAATACTTCACTGCTAAAATTTTGATCATTGGTCTCCATGACCTATGGGGTTCCTTTCAGCTCTAAAACTATGATTCTATGATCTGATTTTTTTTAATTGCCATTAGTTATTTCACAGTTTAAAAGAATCAGAAGAGATAATAGGAATGGTGCACGTTTTTATAAATTGAAAAGAATCATAATATAATTGTTGTTTTGTTGATTTTTCTTTTAGTCCAAACATATTATTTCATTATTTAAGGGAACTCTCTAATATGGAAATTCCAAACTGCAGATCAGGAATTGATCTGAAACTTATAGTATCAAATAGTTGCATTGAGATGATATGTGATTTGTCTGTGGTCCTACAATTATTATGTGTCTGAGACAGGAACTGCCAAGTCTTCCTAATGCCAAACCTGGCTCTATATCTGTTATGCCACATTGTAATTACAGGGCAAGCATTTTTGTTTTATGTTGCCTATGGATTTTGAGGACCAGCCTAATTAAAATCAGGTTAGTTCAAGGCCAGCCATTAGTTGTTCATTCTCGTGGCTCTGTCTCTCTGTGTCTCTCTCTCTTGCAAACACTTGAAAACATTTCCATTGGCATAGAAGAATCACTTCCCTGAATCAGTAAAATCACAGGTCTTATGAAGCATTCTAATGTGAATTCTGAATTAATGATGTGCAAATTACTGAGATTTTACTGTGTGCCATATATAGATATAGATAGATGTATGTATACACACAGACACAGAGATATAATATGTATATATCTATTTTTATGCCACTGCCAAGGTTCATTCAATTTAAAATAATTCCTTTATTGAGTTTGTACATTACAACTATTTGACCTGAAATGTAATTCTGTAGTCACTCTCTTGGGACATGCAAACTATAAAAATCAAGAGATAAAGATTGAAGTATTTCTTTCAGGTTAGTTGATTGCAAAGCATAAGCTTCAAACTATAAAATCAAAGTGTTTTATAATAATCTGACCTAGAAAACATTGGTATATGGACAAAATGTCTAATAAAGGTTCATTAGACGTTTTGCAACGAATAGTTAAATAAATGGAGAAGAAAATGCTACGTGAAACTGGTGAAAGAAAAAGAGATGAAAGCATGGTGTGAGGGATGATGTAGAGGGCTCAATATGGAAGAAAGACAACTTATGTAACTCCAATTCAATGACCATTTATTTAGCACTCAATGCATGCAAAACACTATGCTAAACACTAGAGAAGATATAAGATTGAAATAAATCCTGACTTCATGAAGCTAAAAATCTCATAGAAATAGAAGGTATTAAGGATAAAAAATAAAAGGATAGTTTTATATAATTAGTGCATTACAGAAGACAAAACAGAATGTTATTTTGTTATTTCAGATCTTTGTCACTTTTTTCACAGTATAGCCAATGTTTAATTTTGAAGCTATCAAACATTGTATGCAATTGGACACAGGGAATTTTGATTTGCTTTCTGTGATTTCTGGTATTAAAAGAATTCTGATAGCACAACTCAAGAGATTAAAAGCACCTTTTCCTCTCCATGATGAACTAATGTATATATTTTGATTAGAAGTTACTCCTAAGAAATGAAAATGACAGTTTAAACCCTCTAATTTTTTTGGGACTAAGTGTAGCATCATGGCTCTATTCTGCTCATTCAGTTCATGTTTTTGTTTTGTTTTGTTTTGTTTTGTTTTGTTTTTTGTTTAACCACCTTTCCACAATACTACCTAGGGTTGATTGCTTGACTCTCAACAAGTCACTTGACATCTTAAATCTGTCTCCTACTATGTAAAGTAGAGAGAATATTTGTTCTACCTTTGTCACAGGGTTCTTGAGATGGACACGTTCTCTAAACCTTGATATACAATAGAAATGAGATTCATTGTTACTATTATTAATAATAAGAATAACAAAGAATATTTTAAATGATCTAGAATTAAAGAAAAATGTTCCATTTTACATCCTATAGGTGGCTAACTTGAACTATATTAACTTTTTTTAAAATTAATGTAGCCAAAATGATTGGACTTTGATCTGTCCATTCTCTTACCACTGATTAGGCTATAACTATAGCTGTCAACTTCTGATGGCTAACAATTCAGCTCAGAAGTGTCAGAAGGGTGTGTGCTTTACACCTATAAGATTTATGTTCTTGCAATGTCTTTTTTTTTTTTTTTGGCTAGGCAATGGGGTTAAGTGACTTGTCCAGGGTCACACAGCTAGGAAGTGTCAAGTGTTTGGTCTCAGGCCAGTTTTGAACTCATGTCCTCCTGACTCTAGGGCCGGTGCTTTACCCACTGGTGCCACCTAGCTGCCCCGAAATGTTTTTTGTAGATATGTCTTCTGACCACTCCATTCATTCCAGAAAATTTTCCTAAATTAAAAGTGAATTTGGAAAAAGAAAATTCCCCCCCCACTCCTAAAGTTCTTTCTTTTCTCCCTCCTCAATTCATAACCTTCTTGAGAAATCACTTAAACAATTGATGCACAAACTTCACCTTTGAAATCCTCAAAGAAAATAAGACTGTTTTTGTTAGATTCAATATTTGATAATCACAGTGATCTCCACTCAGTATTATAAGCTTAGGAAGTGCAAGGGTCCAATTACTCCAATAGCAATAATGTTTGATTGGCCTATATGTATGTCACTCCAGAACTCCACAGTTACCGGTTGGAGATCCATGATTTTCTGATACCTCATCAAGGCAAAGGAGATGATGAATTTTCAAAAATTATCCATGCCAATAAGGTTTGTCAGGTCCTACTAAGATGAGGAGGTTCTGAACACAGAACTAGTAACTGACCATGCAACTGAGGACCAAGGTAGCTAATTATGGAAGCTCAAAAACTAGCTACTAGGCTTGGAATATTTTTGGCAACACTCTCATGAGACTACCAACTAAAATGTAAAAAGTTTGTGACTGGTATTGGTATTGGTAACATCTACATGAATGAAATCATGGACTCCTTGAAGCATTGAAAGAAAGGAAAAACCTAATGTGAAAAGTAGGTTGAATACAGGTTGCAACATAGTTCGGAGGGAAGGAGCCAGACACAACCTTTTCCCCATCACCTACCCCCCATCTTGCTACTAAATAAACAGGGAGGGAGCATAAAAAGTCTATTTCTTCTTTTATTCCACTCTTTGCAATCCAAATAACTGCTAAATAAATTCAATGGAGGTAAAAAAGTATATTTTCTTCCTTTATTTTCTCTTTTTTCATTGAAACAAATGATTCCCCATAATTTTCTCTGTGATTTTATTAAGGATAAAATTCTATGTGATTTTAATCCTACACATCAATTCACTTTCTTAAAAGCTTTTCATTTTGCCATTTGATGAATATTGGAAATGAGTGGATTATCTGGATAAAGAGTATTAGTTGAGGTTTATGTCTGTCAAGAGCTGAAAGCAACAAGGGCTTTGAAAGAAGTGCCTTACAATACAAATAGCCCTAATCTCCTTCAAGCTTTGACTTTCAAGAATGACTTTTCTGAAGGCCAGCTTTTTTAATCAGCTAGATTTGCAACAGGATTGAAAGTAATGCTAATCATAAAGGACCCAGGTTGTATAGCAGGAGGACAAAACTAGCAGTCAGTAATCTGATTCATGAGGAATTGAGGAATCATGGAAGCAGGATTTGGGAGGTTGGGGAGAGGTGTGAAATTAAGCAATCTCTAAGATCCTCTAACAGTTCCTGCCTCCTAAACTGCTATTGAAGTCATCTCTGCCTAAAGCTAAAATGTAGTTTGGAAGAGAGTGGGTTATTAGCTGAAGGTGAGCAGCCAGCAGGGTTCAGAAAGTCTAGGCAGCTCGTCAGAAAGCCTACTCTTTCCATATTTTTGTTATGCCAGAAGAGATCAGTGCCAGCATTAAAACAAGTAGAATTATTCCAGTGTAGCTTTGTCAGCCCAGAAGAGGATGGGAGATGTGTTTCACTGGAGATGATACAACAGCAGGTAAAGAAGATAAGGTTACAGACAAAGAGGGTGTACAAATGGCTTCAGCATCCCATTATTGAAGCTGAGTGCCTCAGCAGCAACAGCCCAGACTCAGAGTAACAGGCAATATCTCTGAAGTGCCTAACTTTGGTTGGAGGATTTTTAAAAAATATATATATCATGAGACCCAAAAAGTGGGTGTAGTGAAGGAGAGGAGGGAGTAAATGCTTTTAATTATCTCAGGCTTTTTGGGGGATGATACTTTACCTTCAGCTTGCTTCTTCTAAATTGTTATGCTGACCAAAAAGAGAAATCGAGACAGATTTTTCCCCCCCACATCAGGTTTGCTTGTGGCATACACACAATATGCGAAGAGAACACATGCCCTTGGGGGAAAATATGCCTATATCTAGACCATTTGTTAACTGACCTAAAATGAAGTATAATAGGCCCTTCCATTGTCCTTTCAAATCATATTTGGAAAGTTTATCTCTTTCAAATAAAAATCTTTTGGACATTAAAAAAATGATTTGTATTGATGTTTCCTATTTTTTAATCACCATAATATCCCATGTATCCCTCCTATTCTCCTTCTCTAAGATTCATCACATATGATAAATGGGCTTTTTTACAGAAGAAAATAACGTCAACACAACTGATCACTACATTGAAAAAGTCCAAAAACAGTGGAATGCTTAAGACTTCCCTTCTCATCATAAATACATTAATGTTGTCTGTGCAGAAGATTTCAGTTTCATGTAATCAAAATTAGGCATTTTATCTTTTATAATCGCCTTTACTTCTTATTTGGTTGAGAACATGTGTCTTACCCATAGCTGTAAGTGGTACATGACTCTTTCTCTTCTACTTATTTTTGGTAGTGTGATCTTTAATATTAAGGTCATGTATCCATTTAGAATGTGTTGTATAGTGTGGTACAATTTGTTGGTTTAGACTCCTTCCAGTTTTCCCAGCAGGTTTCTTTTTGCTGTTGTTGTTGTTGTTTAAATCAAATAGGGATTTTTCTCCCCTAAGTTACTTGTGTTTTCCATTTTATCAAACACTAAGATATTGAGTCCTATTGTTTCTGAATTTCACTTGTCTCATCTGTTCCATTGATCTTTCTCTCTATTCTTTAGCCAGTAACAAATATTTTAGTGACTGCGACTTTATAATGTGATTTGAGGTCTGGAAGTATTATTCCCCCTTCTTTCTTTTCAACATTTCCCTTGATATTCTATTTTTTTTGTGTGTTTTTTTCAAATGAATTTTATTATTTTATCAAACTCTCTAAAGTGTTATCTTGGTGATTTGAATGGTATATCATTAACAGTATAAATTAATTTTGATAGTACTATCATTTTTATTATATTGGCGTGGCAAAAACGTGAGCATTAAATATTCCTCCAACTATTTAGGTTATTCTTCAGTTCTTTCAGGAATGCTTTGTAAGTGAATTTGTCTTTTGTGTTCTTGGGGAGGAATGATCCCCAGCTATTTTATACATTTTATAGTTATTCAGAATGGGATTTCCCTTTTTAATGTGGTTTCTTGTATTTTGTTATTATTATATAAAAATGCTATTGATTTTTGAGGATTTGTTTTGCAGCCTGCAAATTTATTAAAGCTACTTATTGTCTCAATTAATATCTTCGCTAATTCTCTGAGGTTTTTCCAATCAATTAATCAAATCATCAAAACACAATGTTTGTTTTAACTTCCCTTTAAATATCTTCAGTCCTTTAATTCCTTTCTCTTATCTTTTTTGATATTGTTGCATTTCTAGAATGACAACAAATAATAGTGGGGAGAGTGAGCATCCCCCTTTCAATATTGTATTTATTGGAAAAAGTTCTAGAATATTCCCATGACCTGTGATGACTACCTTTGTTTTTAAATAGATGCTTTTTAATGAAATTTTTAAAAGGTCCTTTTATGCCTGTACTTTGTAGGGTTTTAGCATATAGAAGTATTGTACTTTTTTCCATATCTATGGAGTGATTGTGTGGTTTTGGATGTTTCAGTTTTTAATATTATTACTTGTATTTATTGTTTTCCTAATGTTGAGTCATCTTTGTATCCCTGGTATAAATCTCACTTGACCATAGTTATTTTTTGGATGAACTGCTATAATGCATTTGATAGACTTTTGTTAAAAATTTTTTGCATCCCAGAAATTTTGTTAGATTTCCTCAATTTTGCTCAAGATTTTTATTGTGCAAGATGTTAATTCTGTTATCAAAATTTTTATTTCTCTTTTATAATACTCATGAACAGGATATTGTGATTCCATATTCTCAAATTTCACAGGATCTTCTCTCTTATCAAGTATTTCATCTTTTGCCTTCATTTTGCAATTTTTTTATTAATTAGCTCTATAATCTATAGTTCCTTTTGTTGTTACTTTTTTCCTGTCAATGTATCTGTTTATGTTCAAAGTCTTTGAGATTTCTTATTCTTAGAATCTTTGGAACTTTCAGTCTTTGTTTTTCCTCCTTATTTTCCTTATTGCTTAGTTCTGACTCCTTCCTTTCTAACTGTGATTTCCTTTGTGCTAGATCTCAAAGCACCTCAGTTTTCTCCCACAGTTTCCCCAAGTTTCCCCAGACCTCAACATTTATCTTTGCCAAGCCCTTCAGGAACAAAAGCCTGCTGGGGCTAAACCCAAGAATCCTTAACACCGAACAGCTCTGAACTGCCAGTTGCACTGAAATGCTGTTTTGGTGGTCAGAACTGGCCCCAGATGGATGCCATGCTTTCTCCTCAAGCATGTTAGAGTGCCTCACAGATTCTCATACATATGGTGTCTTATCCTGGTTACCTGTCCCACTCCCTCTGTCCCTAGTTCTCTGGCCCAGCACCAGCAGTTCAGAGCCTGCTTTCTCCTTAATCCATTTTCCTAGGTCAATTAACTTTGCTAATACACTACATTTCTTTCCAGTTTTTTGATCTTTTGGGGTTTTTTTGCTATTTCTGATGTCTCATGGAGCCATCAGCTTCTATTTAGTTCATTCTAATTTTTAATAAGTTATTTTCTCAAGAAAAATTTTGTACCTCTTGTTCCATACTGTTCATTCTCTTTCCAAATCTTTCTTATATAACTCATTTCTTTTCACATTTTTTTCATCTACCCCTCTAATTTGTTTTTTTTAAATCATTTTTAGCTCTTAAAGAAAAACAAAACTTCTAGAAATTCTGTTTGGACTTGTGCCTAAGCTTCATATTTCTTTAAAGCTTAGTTTGTACATGTTTTTAAGTCATTCTCTTCTTCTTGATTTGAGTCTTGAGCTTTCCTATAGCCTTAATATCTTTTTATGGTGAGAATTATTTTGTTGTTGTTCATTCCAACCTACTTCTTGACATGGGACTTTATGACAGAAATGGATTCTGCACACTTCTCATGGGAATGCCTGGACTAAATGTCTATCCCCTTGGGTCCTTCAAATGCTTTCTTAGTTTGTTGTGTGCTGGATTCCAGGATCTCAAGGACAGCTCAGGCTGGAAAATTTCTCCCAAAGTGATGTGATCTGGAGTGAAATCTGCAAATCGCCTTCTTTCTCTGAGCTCTGAAAATTCCTGAGTGATTCAACTAAGGTTCTCCTTTGGTCTGGGATTCCTGCACAGGTTATTCCACTGCAGGCTTCAGCCTGGGTTAGAGATTAGAACTAAGTGCCTCCTCTTCTCCCGGGATCAAAGTCACATAGCTATTGTTTGCTTCTGCACTTGCGCCTTACTCATTATACAGCTAAGGTCTGTACCATGATAGCTCCTTTCTACCTCTCTTATGTATACATCTCCTCCTAAGTTCTCCAGGGACTGGTGATTTAGAAGTGGGTAGTGGGAGACAGAACTGACACATGGCACCTATTCCTGTACTCTGAGCCAGTTCAGGGATCCCTTGAGACCTCTATCTGCTCTATTACCATTTGCAGCACTCTTTCAGTCTCCAGGTGCTAGAATGTTCCATACAACCCTTTGTTCTTGGCAGAACCATGTCCTTGGTATACACGGACCTCTCTGTTTCCCTAAGCTGATTTGGATTGGAAAAAAATGATTTATTATGATTTTTCTTTGGATTTCTCCATACAAATTTGGTCTGGGACATATTCTAGATCTTTATGGAAAAGGTGTGATGAGGGAGCTGGGCTGTACTTCTTCCTCTTCACTTCAATGTTGCTTCTACCTTACTAACCTCTTAATGTTTGTTGAATGACTATTCCCAATCCATTTTGATTGATTGACTCAAATAGTGTTGTTATCTAAGAGGTAATTCATTTTAATTTTGTGGCATAACCAAGGGAGCTTCACCCTTAAATCTTGGTCAATAATGGCTTAGAAAGAAATGCATAGCAAAAAGAATTTAAAAATTAAGTAAATTCCTAAAAATAGAAAGCATCAATCAAAGTAGGCAAACACAAATAATATACAACATCATCTGTAAATAGCCTAAGTTAGGTTTAGATTACAGGATCATAAATTTAGTGCTAAAACGCACCTTAAAAAGCATATAGTTCATTTTAAAGTTAAAATGACTGAGGTAAAGTAACATAATATTTCTATGCTTTGCAGAATTTACAACAGATATTGACTGATGCTCTTGACAAAGCATTGGAGTCCTCCCTCTATTAAAAATACTAACAGCTGGTATTTATATAGCACTAGGACTTTAAGCATTTTGAAAATACTGTCTCACTTTATGCTCACAACCATTCTAGGAGGTAGATGCTATTTTCATCCCTATTTTGCAAATGAAGGAACTGAGGGATCACACTACTAGTGGACATCTGAGGCTGTATTTATACTCAGGCCTTTCTGGCTCTAGGTTTAGCTATTTATTTTGGCATTTAACTGCATATATGAGTACTTGCACAGCCCTTGGGTTGATCATTTCTAACCCTTGATAGAAGTTCATGGCCAGTTTTCCTCCTTTTCCAATCATAGATTTCCCTGATATTGTTTTTCATCATTTCTTATGCACAAGCCTTGACTGATAATATGATGTTGCATCTTTACAGCCATGCAACGTTAAAAAAAAAAAGCTGACATTTATAAAATGCTTTAACATTTACAAAAGGCTATATATATTATCTCTATCTCTGCCTCCATTCAATTCAACTCAACAAAGTTTTATTAAAACTGCCCTATACTTACCAGGTATTGCGCTAATTGCCGGGGATACAAAGACAAAAACAAACAGTTCTGCCTTCAAGGAGCTTTCATTCTACTAAGAGGATAATACATGTGTACAAGTTAGTAAATGCAAAATGTATGCAACATAATTAAACTTAATTTACAGAGGCAAAACATTTAGGTGTTTGTAATAGGTTTAGGGTTGTAATTATGTCCCCATTAAGAAGTTGAAAATTTGGGGAGGGGGCACATAGGAGCAGGGCAGAAATGCCAGCCCTAAGCTGGGAAAGGCCACTATCTCCTGTGTGGCTTCCAGAGCTAGACCAAGTTATCGTGCATCAAACAAAGAGGAAATGCAAAGGACAAGGCCAACCATAAGTTTTATAAGAAAAAAAGTCATTTGGATGCAATTTTAAACAGTATAAAAGGACACACTTAGAAAGGGTGTCAGTTTCACACAGCTGAAGTAAGGCATAGAAGAAAATGAGGACCTCCAGTTTTCCTTTCTTCCCCCCCGCCTCAGCATTGTAGTCATCAGAGCTAGCACCCAAAGTAATAAAATCACAGTCTGTGATAGTTTACTACTTCAGCTTTCCCCAGAGGGATGGATATGAGAAAGTGAGGTGGAAGACAACCTATGTAAAGTCATGCTGGCAGAAAATGAAATGTAATCAATGAACAGCTAACAGACCAATTAGAAAAGAGTAGAGAGTAGTTAAAGAGGAAAAACAAAATAAATCTGCAAAGATAGCCCAGAGGTACATGGTAAAGGGCTTCCATATCAAGTTGAGGATTTAACATTTTGTTCCAGTGGTGTTAGGGAACCATTAAAAGTTTTTGTTTGGTGTCCTAACACAGATTAGTGTTTTCAGAATAATTCGAAGATGAATTGGAAAAGAAGCAGCCTAAAGGCAGGGAAATCTATTAGGTTACTACAATTCTTTTGGGTAGTGGTTCCCCATGCCTAGAATGTTCTCTCTTCTCAGGTCTGCCTTCATGAATCCCTTTAATGTCCAGCTTAAGTGCTACTTCGAAGACAAGGCTCTTTCCCCCCCCCTCATATCCCTATTAGTGATTCTCTCACTTCCACAACATTACTTTGTATTGATTTTAAATGTGTTTTTTATTTACTTATCTCTTTCCCCAAGGGAAATGTCAGCTTCTAGAGGGCAGGAACTGTATTGGTTTTGTAACTCTTGTGCCTAGCACAAAGCTGGAGTTTAATAAATGCTTATCAAATCGAATTGAATTTGGCATTCTCTACTACCCTGGGATGTAGGTACTATAGATACTCAGAAGAGAGATTTACTTATCTAGGGATTTGCTTATTAACATCTGTATCATCATGCCTTTCTTGATTTAACAGAAGTTATAGGAAAGTACCAAATGGCAGGACAAGGAAGGAGAAACAAGTTGGACTAGAAATGTCTCATATAAAAGCAAAGTAAAAAGGAGCACATTCAGTCCAATTTTTTTCAAGTGTCAGAGAAAGCAGAGAAGAATGACATAAGTAGCACATGCTTTCAAAGAACAAATCAAGCCAGACAACCTGAAGTGGGCAGCCCCAAGTAGAGCACAGTTTAGCCATCCATCCTCAAGGTGACAAAGACACAGACAACCATAGTTAGGGGAATGACACAAAGGACGTGTTGCCATCTAGTAGCAGAAGAAAAATTCTCTGTGCACCAGGAAGAAATGCAAAGGAATTTGTGGCTGACAAAGCTCTCCAGCCTAAGGGGCAAGGACAAGGAAAGCTATCTATAAATGACTGGTAGCAGGCCTCTCCCTATACCCCTAGGAACATATCCAACAGAAATACTTATGCAAAAACATTGGAGAATTCTAGATGTCCCCACAAATGTGCTGAGCTGGGAAGGACAAACTTGGTTTCTTATGCTAAGAATTAACAGTAATAGAAGCAATAAATAGTGGGAAATCAGGAATTAAAAACTTTAAACCTGAAAATGGTGTCAATGCTTCAACAGAGAGCCGTATCAATTTCACTTTCATTAAATAGATTTGAAAAGCTAAACTGGTAATAACCTGAACATTCTCTGTCTCTCTCGCTGTCTCTCTCTGTCTCTCTCTGTCTCTCTCTCTCTCTCTCTCTCTCTCTCTCTCTCTCTCTCTCTCTCTCTCTCTCTCTCTCTCTCTCTCTCTCTCTCTCTCTCTCTCTTTCTCTCTCTCTCTCTCTCTCTTTCTCTCTCTCTCTCTTTCTCTGTCTCTCTCTCTCTCTGTCTCTCTCTGTCTCTCTCTGTCTCTCTCTCTCTCTCTCTCTTTCTCTCTCTCTCTCTCTCTGTCTCTCTCTGTCTCTCTCTCTCTGTCTCTCTCTCTCTCTCTCTCTCTCTCTCTCTCTCTCTCTTTATCTCTCTCTCCCTCCCTCTCTCCTTCCTTCCCTCCCTCCTTCAGTCACTATATTTAATCCACTCTCCCAGATCATTAGACATGTATTTTGTTTTGTGTCATGGGAAATTCTGATTTTGGTTGATGATGTGCTCAGTCACCTATAATCTTGTAAGAGCCACAAATGACTATAATTGCAATTTATAGAGTAACCTGGGGGAAAAAAAAGAACTCAATATGCTGAGTCTGAGGACTAAGGTAATTGAATTTTTACTTCAGTTCAGCAGAAAATTCAAAGAAGGGTATGTCATTTGAGCATTATTTCCAATCACAGTTTCTCCATTTTTATCGACTCCAGTCATTAAAGAATCAGTGAAGAGAAGATAAGGGCGCTGAATACAGGCTTTCAGAATCTGCATAGGAAAGAGAGAAGACAAACAATGTTCTGCTTAGTGGAAGCAGTGAAATGGAGGCCAAATGAGGGAATGGAAAGTCAGCAGACTAGAGTTAGGTCCTCTTCACTCTCCCTTTGGCATTTTGAGCTACATCAACCCATTACTGTGGGTCTCAGTTTCCTCAACTGTAAAAATGGAAGAAATTTTTCAAAGGGTGTCTAAGGTCCCTTCCAGCTCTATAGTTCTATAACCCTAAAACTCTGGTGATGATAGTACCTGTGTAAACTTACCTCATAAACCTGGTATTTAGAAACAGTACAATTACATTGTAATAGAAATCAAAGCCAATATTGTAATTTTCACAGAGCTGCAGTAATTCTAGAGACAGCCAGGAGAAAGTCCTACTGTTTTCATCTTCTTTAGAATCAGAAGTAGAGAATTTCCCTCCAAACCCCTACCTCCCATTCGTTGTACTTTCTTTCCCATCATGTTCAAATGAGCTAGAGAAGGTACTTTCAGAGTTATGTTCATCAATCCTATTATTTTGGTTTTGGGTTTTTTTGTTTGTTTATTTGTTTGTTTTAACAAATGAGGGAACTGAAGACCAGAGAAGTCAGGTGACTTGCTCCAAGTGAAACAGGCAATCAGTAGCAGAGGTTGCATTCAATCAGACCCAAGTCTTCCAACTCCAATGCTTTTCCCAATGTACCACACTGCTTCTCTTGCAATTCTATTCCAAGATAGCAAAAAAAAAAAGCAGAAAAATCAATTTTAGAGTATCATAGAACTCACATTCTCTTTCAATTGTTATTCCACATATGATAGACTTGTTATGGTTTTTGTTTTATTTTGTTTTAACCAATACAGCAGAATTAGTAGTGATGGGTAGAAATTGTAAAGACATAAATGTAGACTAAATATAAAGGAAAACTTAATGTTGAGGTCTAAAGGTTTAGGGATGCTGGGACCCCAAACCATGACACGTCAGTGCTGCCCAAATGAATTCACCCAAGCCTTTCAGCCAAAGACAAGGTTTATTAAAGATCTGCCATACTGGCCAGACTCTTAAGGAATCTAAGCATGTGTATTACTATCGTAAGTGGACCAGACTTTAAGAATCTGAGCACCTTAATGAAGGCCAGATGGACTTAATATATACAGAAAGGCTGTGGGTGGGATCTAGGAGTGGCCAAGTAGTCCAGAGTGACTGGAATGCCAGGGACCTTGACCTTGTGGCCAAGGGAGAATGGAGCCTAGATAGGATTAAGAGTGGGAAGTTGAGAATTGGAAGATATGGTGTAAGCAAAAAAGGCTAGTTGATAGGATTATAGCCTCGGGGAAATGCTAGAGATTTGGTCATGAGGGAAAATCCAGCGTTTTTCCTTTTTTGGGGTGCCAGATCCCAAAGACACGGTCTTTTCCTTTTAGGGGTTCCATCCCCATCATTAATAATTAAGGATATCTCCAAATTGAAATGGGCTACCTTAACAGGGAGTGGATTCCCCATCTTTGGAGGTTATCAAATAGAGATTAGATGACTGACCACTTATCAGGTATGTTATCATACACATTCATTTTCAGGTATGGCTAGGGAAATCCCATGTATCTTTAAAACTATGTAATTCTGTGAATTACAAAATTGTGCCCTGCATCCAGTAGAATGTAAGCTTTTGGAAGGCAGGATCTGAGGGATTATGTTTCAGTTTTTCTTTGTATTTTATATGTTTAGCACAGTTGCTTATACATAGTAGTGCTTAATAAATGCTTGTTGAATGAATGGATGAATACTTGACTTCCCCCCCACAGACACACTAGAGCATACACTCTTGGAACACAGGGACCAGATTTTTTTACTCATTCTTTTGAGTATAGAGGGAGATCCCTATATAGCTAGTATAGTGCTCTAACATAGTTGAGGCTCACTAAATATATGCTGATGACAATTTTACCATCTTAAGTGTTCTTTAGGAGGTTATTTTGTATAGTTTCAAATCCTACATGTTGTTTTCAAATTTTATTTTGTCACTATCACATCTGGCTGATTATAGTGGCCAGAAGGACAGAGTTCCCTGCTTTCTTACACTTCTATTACCAAAAATGTATTGAAAGAATCCACATGACTGTGGTGTTCTCTGAGTAGGAAAGCAAGACTCATGATTCCAGAGAGCTATAGCATAGTGTAGTAGAAATAATGGAAAGTCACTTTTTATAGTGCTTGAAAGTTTACAAATCACTTATCTCATGTATCTATGAAGCATATTACCCAAATACTATTATCTTTATTTTATAGAAGATATATCTGAATCTCAAAGACATGGCTTTATCCAAACTAAGACTTGAACCTAGGTCTTTTGACCTGGCTCTTTGACAGCTCTTTGCAAGGTCATACATTATCTGTCTCTTCTTTTATTCTGCCTTTATTATTTTTTTAAATTTTAAATTCAATTTTATTTTATATTAAGTTTCAAATCCTCTACTCCCATCCCTTTCCCACACATTGATAATGTAAGAAATACAAATACATTATAATACAAAGTAATGCAAAACAAATTTCCAAATTAACTATGCTCTCCACCCCCACTCCCAAAAAAGACAGAAAGAAAGGTAGAATAGTAAAGTAGGTAATGCATGAATTTATCAATAAATTCATGAGCACATCAATTTCAGTACCCTGGTGCATATCATTACCCATCTTTGCCTTCTCATCCTGTGTGATTATAGCCCAAGCACTACACAGGTAGCCTACCCCAAAGGAGTCAAACTTGCATTCTGAATAAGAGTAAAAACCCCAAGTGTGGCCAGAATTTGATTAAAATGGAATTGGAAAATGATTAATAAAATAAAGTAAAATAGAACACAACACAGATAATGCTAATTTGTGGTCTTCTGAGTCAATATGCAGCTGGCAGGGACCCATTTTTACTTGAGTTTAACAACACTGACTCTAACTAATTAGAGGCCTTCTACCAGGTCTGATGAAATTTTGTGTGCCCAGTGCAGCAGTGAAGTTTCCTGGTTTTTGTCCCTTACTTTGTGACCAGTCCACCTGTTTTCCTTATCAGATATTTCCTTGATTTCCTGTGTTTATCCTTGCATATAAGTCACCCTTGGTAATATCTTACAATCCATTGAAACCAGCTCTATCTTTTCATGTCCTTGGCTCACCTACAATTCTGATTTTTCAGGGCCTGCAGAATCCCTTGATTCATAGAATCCTGGAATAGAAAAATGTTAGCATTAAAAAGATGCTTTTAGGTTTTTTGCACAAACAAAACCAATGCAGCCAACATAAAATGAAAGCAGGAAACTGGGAAAGAATTTCTATAGCATTTCTCTGATAGAACCCTAAAATCTCAAATATACAGAGAACTGAGTCAATTTTATAAAAGAAAATAAAAGCCATTTCTCAATTGTGGAAGACCTAGCTACTCTGATTAATATAATGATTCAAGATAATTCCAAAGGACTCATGATGAAAATTCAATCCACTTAAGAGAAAGAACTGATTTATGTTGAGTATAAATTGAAGTATATTTTTTACTTTGTTTTTCTTGCTTTTTTTTGCAATATGAATAATACAGAAATATGTTTTGCATGATGTCACATGTAAAATTATGTCATATCAATTGTCTTCTCAATAAGTAAAGTTGGAACTGGAAGAAGAGAGAAAATTTGGAACTCAAATATTTTAAATATGCTTAAATAAATGGAAGATTAAAAAAACAAGATTAGATTTTTTTAAAGAAGGGAATATGTTGAAATCATTGAAAATGCTAAGAAATTATGACTATCCTCATTACTAGATGAGTAAACTGAGGTTCATTCAATCAGACAAAATGGGTAATTTATTCAATGTTCTAAAGTAGATATGTATCAGAGCTGGGATTTCAGCCCAGGTATTCTGTCTCCATCATTTTTATCACACCACATTGCTTATTTTTGTGAGTATGAAGTTCCCATAACTAAAGCACATGGATAACACAGTGTCACAAGGATGGGAAAGCAGGAACTGAGTGTCTGTTGGCTGCAATAGATTATCGCCTGTCATACTTCTCTGTTTCCTTAGGTAAGAAATCCATATTAATCAAAAGCACCAGACTAATCCCATGAAATTCAAACTGGCATTATTCCATGTTTAACTCAGGAAGTTGTGTACTAGGTAGGAGATGAAATCTCCTCAGGGTAATTTTCTCAGGATGTTAATTTGTCTGTGGGGACCAGATTCTGATGTTCTAATAAATGTCTTCCAGAGCATAATACATTACAAGAATATTATGATATATGTGATCAGTATAACTATGTGTTTGTTAAATGTTTTGGATTTTTTTTTCCCATTTAGGCTCAATCACCTATGTAATGAGCATTTTTGGTTGTGGGGGTGGGAGGAGGGTAGCATCAGTAAGTAAAAGAGGAAAAAAATAAAACCATTCAGTACAAATTCACTGAGAGGGCAAGTAGTTGGTTGTCTGAATAATGGCTCCTAGGCTCTTGTACTGTGTCTGACCCACACTATCATATGTCAGTTGACAGTGGGCCACCTCTGCATGCACTTCTGTTTTGGGTTCTCATTTTTTCAGTTCCTTGGAATAGGATGCATCTCCTGAAACCATATTCTAGCTGTGGTTCATCCTTTTCTTCTTACTCATATCTGTCCCCTCCCTGGTGCTTCCTGTTGGGGCTTCTTGATTTGACAAATTAAAAGCAGACAGAAAGCTGTGAAGGAGAAGAAGGAGAAGAAAGAGAAGAAGAAGAAGAAGAAGAAGAAGAAGAAGAAGAAGAAGAAGAAGAAGAAGAAGAAGAAGGAGAAGAAGAAGGAGAAGGAGAAGGAGAAGGAGAAGGAGAAGGAGAAGGAGAAGGAGAAGGAGAAGGAGAAGGAGAAGGAGAAGGAGAAGGAGAAGGAGAAGGAGAAGGAGGAGAAGGAGGAGAAAGAGAAGAAGGAGAAGAAGAAGGAGAAGAAGGAGAAGAAGAGGAAGAAGATTTCTGTTCTTAGGTGTCCACTAAAGTCCTCCCCCAACATCTGTATGGAAGTGGGCCTGGGTTTTCAAAAGCTAATGCCTCTTTCATGAGACTATATTTTGTTGTTGTTCATTTGTTTAGTCTTGTCCAACTCTTGGTGACCCCATCAACCATGCTGTTTATGGGTTTCCTTGGCAAAGATACTGGAATGGTTTGCCGTTTCCTTCTCCAACTCATTTTATGGATGAGAAAACTTAGGCAAACAAGATTGTGACTTGCTCAGCCTCACACAGCCAGTAAATGTCCGAGGCCAGATTTGAATTCAGTCTTCTTGACTTTAGGCCCAGCATTCTATCCAGTGCACTGCTTCATTGCCCAAAAGATTAAGTACTCTGTAAGTAATTTTTAGGTTAAATTTTACTTTTACAACTTTATTTTTTTGAGAGTCCTAGACTTTGAACCCAAATGAACCACTGAGATGAATAGATTAATTTCTCTTTGCCTATTGTTAGGGTATATTGAGGTCAAGTAGTAGAAAATGAATGGAGGCAAGCATCAGGTATAGCTCTATCACTCATAAATTTTGTAACCAGCCTAGGATAGATCATAAAATATAATGAGAGTAAATTGAAATCTTTTTTTTTAAATTTTTTATTCGTTTTGGACTTAAATACAAAAAGAAAAAAACATTTCCACATACACAACAAAACATAAAAGGAGAATTCAATATAAAACCATGAATTTCTGTTTCACACTGTTTACTTTTTTTGAAAAACTATGTCATAAATATTACACATCATTTTCAAAGCTACCCTGCTTTTGTGTGCTTCCAAGTTTTCTTTTGTTCACCGCTGTGCACTTTTCATTCTTTTTTTTTTTTTTTGGAAATCAAAATTCTAAAGGAGAAATGTCCATGAAATCTTAGTATTTGGAAAGAACTTTCAGAAATTTGGTTGTGTGAAGTACTGCAAGGGCCAGGGTAATGTTTAGGTTAATATATTAATATAGGAAAATTAGGTAAATGAGACTATTGCAACACTAGATTTAACCATGCGCTATTTGAAGGGAAGAAGAGAAAAGCTCTACTGAGGACGTTACGTGGTGCATGGATAAACTGTTGAGTTGGAGTTAGTTAGACCTGAGTTCAGTTTCTGTGTCATGCCCTTATTGTGTGTCCCTCACTAAGTCACTCAAACTTAACAAAATACCTTTGTGGATAGATAATAGAACATGTTTTTGTTTTTGTTTTTCCTCACAGCCACTTTCATCCAAACTGTGACTTTGAACACAGATATGTGACAATTGGTAGGGTTTTTCTAAGTGAATCAAGTCAAGTCATTTATTAAGTACATTTACTAAGTTCCTACTGTGTGCCAGCCACTGTGCTAAGCTCTGAAGATACAAAGCAAATCCAAGCAAAACAAAACAAAATAAAATAAATTAAACAAAACAGTTTCTGCTGTCAAGGGGCTGTCTAGTTGGGGAAATAATTATGCACATACTAACAAGCTCAATCTTTCTATCAATCCATAATACGCATATACACACACACATACAGAGACATATTTTATATCAATATACTATATATCTATATGTATATACATATATAATAATATACATGATTGTATATATGTATATAGACACTATACTGTGTGTATATATATATGTAGCATATGTGTATATATATATACATATATATATAGTATATATGTATATAGTATGTATGTGTATATGTATGTATATAATTTCAGTTAGGAAGCTCAGTGGATAGAGTCTTGGGCCTGGAAGACCTGAGTTCAAATCCAGCCTCAGACACATTTTAGCTGTGTGACCTTAGACAAGTCACTTAACCTCTGTTCGACTAGGAGGAAGCTAGGTGTCTCAGTAGATAGAGCGTTAGACCTATAATCAGAAAGACTCATTTTCTTGAGTTCAAATCTGGTTTCAGACATTTAGTAGCTGTGTAACCATCGGAAAGTCATTTAAACCTGTTTGCCTCAGTTTCCTCATCTGTAAAATGAGATGGAAAAGGAAATGGCAAACCACTCCAGTATCTTTTCCAAGAAAACCCCAAATGGGGTCACAAAGAGTTGGACATGACTGAACAACAACACAACCACAATCTTAGAGCTAAAACGGTCTCAGCATCTAGTACAGTAACCTAAACAGGACTGCCTTCTACAGGAAACTGGACAGGTTGTGATCCATCCTCTACTAACAGAACTCTAATGATGGAGAGCTGATTGATTCTCTTTCACACTTGGAGCTCGACTTATTTTTTTTTCTTATAGTCAGCCACCAAAACTTGTCACTTAAATTTCTATTCAGTGACCCTAGACCTGACCTCTGGGACCAAGGTAAATATATATAATTCCTTTTCATCATGATGATGGTGATAATAGTACCTAGCATTTATGTAGTGTTTTAAAGTTTGCAAAGTGTTTTACAAATATTACCCCATTTGATTCTCACAACAACCTTTGGATTTAGTAGGTGCGATTATCTCCCCCATTTTACAAATGTGAAAACTAAGGCTAATGTTTTAAGTAACTTGTCCAGGGACACATAGCTTGTAAATTCTGAGGCCAAATTTGAACTCAAGTCTTCCTACACCAGGTCCCACACGCTCTTATATCACATCATGTCCACCTAAGTCTTTCCTTCTCCATGTAAAACAGCCCCAGTCCCTCTAGCCAATCCATCCTTAAAAACCATATCTATGATTCACTTAAGAGATTATTTGACCTCTGATGGATATTGAAACTTTAGTGTTTCATAACAGAAACCAAAATATTAATCAACCCCTACATAGTAAATTTGTTTGTATGGTATACCTAGGCTCAATTCTGTGAATATGGAAGGCCATAATGGAAAGGAATTGGATAATATGGAAATAACTACTCTGAAGCATAACAATACTCAGAACCCTGAAATGTCACAGGTCACAGGATTTTATAATTGTTAGTGTAAGACTTAATACAAATACATTGGGTGGTCCAAAAATTAACTTCCTAAGGAGATGGGTGAGCTATGGTTAGAGAGCAATACGTTTGTGGAAAAAAAAAAGATCAGAGAGTGGGATAAGGGCAGGAAAGTTAGTGGAATGCAAGTTCATGTAGTTCAAAACTATGAAAGAGTTAATGAAATTTCTTGAAAGTAACCAGAAGATAGTTTGCTACCAATATTCTACCCTAAAAGCAAAAGTTTCCTTTTTCTTCCTGTGCTAATCTTAAATTCTCATTCCATTCATTTCTTGGGAGTGGCATGGGTATAATGCCAGCTAGAGACAGTAAAAATACTGCATATCACAAAAGCTAGAGTTCCTCCAGCGGCTTGTATTTGTAGATGGTGATGTGGTTTCAGTGGTTCAACAACTTCTTCTAGCAGGTGCTATCAAGAAGAAAAATTCTTTTCTCAGACTTCTATTTTGCAAATGTCAGTCCCAAGACCCTCCCCACCCCAACCCACTTTAAGTTCTGTCCTTTCACCTTGCTCTGCTGCTGCCTCATTAATGCAACAAGGATTTCTTCAGCATCGTCTGTAATCCCCATTCTTGATTTCATGAAAGGTAGTGATGCTAATCATGTCCATGCAGGTGTACTCTTGCAGAGTTGCCAGCAAAATCCTTTTGCTCCTTCAAGAAAATCATCTGTCTGTAATTATTTTTCTTTCAGTCTTTTCTGAAAATGAAAACCTGGTCTCTCCTTAATACCCCAAATTTTATCCAACAAGTTAATTCTTTAAATGCTTATCTAAACTTACCTTTCTGAATAATATTTGATTATTTCTACTCTACAATTTCTTTCTCTATTAGCATCAAGAGGACCTCTCATCTAGGGTGAAAAAAGTAGATCGTACCTTATTTTTAGAGTTCATGTTTATCTAAAAACCCAATTAGTCTTTAAAAATACTCTTGTAGGTAATTTATGTAACTATCACACATAAATAAGAGTAAAAATGTATAAAATCTTACATCAAAACTAAAAAATCATAACATATTTAGAACTGGAACAAACCTTAGAGTTCATGCAGTTTAATCCTCTGAACACCATCACCTTTTTTGTTGTTGTTATTGTTGGATTTATGATTTTATGGGTAGGGGAACTCTTGGTAGGGAAAAGCGTGCTACCATTCTAGATCATTATTTACAATCTTAGAGAAGGGATAAAGTCAGTGAGGGGTTGTGACTTACCCATGTGTAAGAAATAAGTATAAGAAGGAGATTTAAACCCAAGTTCTTGACTCCCCAGGTTGTCCCTCTATCAATTCTTCTATGCTGCCTCTCATTACCTTAATGTCTAGATGAGGAAACAAAGTCCTTGAATGAGGACAGGCAGCCATAAGTAGTTTTGTGGTTTTCTTTTAACTTTTTAAATGTGAATTTGAAAACCATTTTAGATTGTGTTGTTACATACAAGAATGTAAGCTCCCCAAGGGCAACAGCCACCAATTGCTTTTGTGACTTCACATCTTCTCCACCCCTTAGTATCATGGTACCCTAAACTCTGAAAATACACAATCACAAGTGAATAATAACAAAAGCCCACCTTTATTTTATATGACCTACATTTTGCAAAGCATGTTCTTCATAAAAATTCTGCGAAGCAGATAGGATAAATGTTTGGATTGGGATGGGCATTACATGTGTGCATGAATGTTTGTTCTTGTTTTGGTTTTGCTTCAGACCTATGATGTTATCATCATAGAGAAGTCCTCCATGAGGAAATTCCTTCTACTGTTGCAAATGGACAAGCATTCTTAAAGAATTTGAGAGGGAGTATGTTGTTATGTTTTACTCATTTCAAACATGTCTAACTCTTCATGATTGCATTTATGATTTTTGTGGCAAAGATACTGGAGTGGTTTGCAATTTCTTCCTCTAGCTCATTTTATAGAAGAGGAAACTGAGGCAAATAAGGTTAAGCAAGTTGCCCAGGATCACACAGCTAGTGTCTGAGGCCAGATTTGTACTTAGATCTTCCTGACTCCAGGGCAGTACTTTATCCACTATTCCACCTAACTGCATCCTTGGAAGTATTGAAAAGCTGAAATAACTTGCCTATGATAGTACAGTCAGGATATATTAGAGGCAACACTTACTCTGAAGCCAGCGTCATACTATTCAATACGCTACATCATCTATCACTATATAAGTGTGATTGTTCTAATCTTGCATATGATGAAAATGAGGCTAATAAAGTTAGGGAACCTCATAAGCTCGTACATATTTTGCTAGTACAACTCCTTTACTTCATATATGAGGAAACAGAGGTCCCAAGAAGTCAAATGATGGCCAAAGTCTACTCCATAAGTTGCAAAGCATGTCTTAGAACAGTCTTTTTCACTCTAAATCAAGTATTCTTTGCCTACAATCAGAGTTAAAAAGTGTTGAAGATGGGCTTTAGACCCAGGACTTCTAACTTTACATCTGGAGCTCTGATATCAAGTCCATGAATGCCTGCTTTTATGCTTAAACTAGCAAATGAGAAAAGCATTTACCAGGTGCCTACTGGATGCCAGCCACTTTGCTTGGTGCTGGAGTTAGACATACTCAAACAAAATAGTCCCTGTCTTCAAGGAGCTTAAAGTCTAGAGAGTGAAATAATACATAAGTGCAAGATTGTGCTAAGTTCTGGAAGTACAAAAAAGGGGCAAAGGACAGTCCTGGCCTCAAGGAGCTTAAGTAAATATTTGTGAATGAGTGTATTTATAAAGTGCTCTCCATATTCCCTTTAGAGAGACGATGGCTCTCCATTTAACAGTGGTTTTTATTTTAACTGGAAAGATGCTGGAACATCTGGTCATTGCTATTTTTTATCCTACCCAAATACAACCCACTCACTAAATAATGTTAATGTCTACCTGTTCACTCACAAGGCATCATTACATTTTTTAGGTCATGTCAACTTGTTCTAGGACAGAAGAGAATTTGTGGGGGTGGTGTGTCCAAAAAGAAACAGTGTTACTTGAAGCACAGCCCAGTTCTTTCAATGTTCAGTGCCACCAGTGAAACGTTTGGAAAGCACTTCTCAGAAATCTGTGTTTCTTAGGACCTCATGCTCTTCCTTATGAGTTCTAATGCCAACATGGAAGAGCAACTGGATTGCAGTCATATTTGGGAGCAGATGGCAATACCTACTGCTGTGTCCAAAACGGCTGGTGGGCATATTTATCTGATATATTTTTTGAGATATGGTAAGAAGCCAACTATCTCTCTTTATTCACCACCCAGGGACACACTCTCAAGCAAAGACATTCCTTTCCTTATGGACTGCTTGCCAGTGAAAAATAAATAAATAATGTGAAATTTAAACCATCACTTGCATTGTATTCAGAACAGAGGAAGATATTTCTTACGGTCCATTTTATGCTTTCACTTTAAATGTATTTCCTTAAAACAGCCAAGTAGTATAGTAGACTTGTACTCAGAATGAGCAGAATTCAAATGTGACTTCACATGCTTATTAGCTGTGTAATTCTGGGCAAATCACTTTAATTATCTGCCTTAGCTTCTTCAGCCGTAAAATGGGAATAATAACAGTACCTAAACTCTAGTGTTGTTGCAAGGATCTGTCGAGATAATATTTATAAAATGTTTGTAAATCTTAAAGGATGATATTCAGATTCCTTATTATTAATAAACATGTTATGTGTAAATAAGTTAATTTCATATTAACATTATACATTAATTTAAAGTATTTTACCTTGAAATGCTTAAAATGTAGAATTCTTCAAATCTTCAATTCTTTCTTTCCCCTCAGAGTTGCTGTTTCCAACTCTAATTAATTCAGATTGCAAAAGCAATGAGTTTGATCTCAGCTGTAGATGTCACAGTGACTTATCCTTTCAATGAGGTGATAATTGGTGTCTGGTTAATTCTATTCATAGAAACCATGGGCCATTAAAAAAGTAATCCCCACTTCTATTACACAGCATGAAGCTGCCAGTGGCACTGCTGCTTTTCACTGGGATTGAATATTTTTATCCTTAAAGACATAATTTGGAATTGTAGGAATGAATCTCACAAGTAAATGTCAATTTGTAGGATAACAACTCAATAGATACTCTTTTGGGAATTTGTCTATGCTTACATTCAACAATAACCAATTCAACAAATATTTGTTAAGTGAAAACCTAGTGATAAATGCTGAGAATGCAACTATGAAAAATGGCATAGTTCTCGCCTTGAATGAGCTTATAGTAAAGAAGAGAGAAACAGTATGAATGTGAATAAGTATGATACAAGACAAAATTGTATAGGGATGAAAGAGAGATCTAGGCAAAGTGTTCTAGTAAACAGTATGAGTAAAGGTGAAGAAATTAACTTCTATCAACCATTAGCTTACTCAACTAAACTTTAGGGTTTAGACCTCCAGTAGTAACTACAAACAACAACAGAGAGTTCTCATTTAAAGAAATACCTTAATTCTTAAAATAAAGACATTGCTGCTTGGAGGAAAGATAAATTCAGGTCAGTTTTGACTTCTAAAAAAGACCAACTTTTCTTGGAAACTGAGAGTTTTATGTGTAGCATAAAACACAGTGATTGCTCATGAGAATTGAAATGAGACAGCATTGTTCTCATTTGTTTTTACTAATCACTATTTCTCAGACATTTTCCATTAAAAAAGAGGCAATTCTCTGATTTTTTTTAACAGCATTTTAAAGGTCATGGGAGTTTGTGTTTCAAGGCTTTCACACATAATACGGGGAGGGACATTATAAGAGATTTTTTTTCTTTTGGTTTTCTTTTGTTTGTTTTGGGTAAGTAAAGGCAAAATAATGGATAATGGTTTAGACTCTTTTAAGAAGAAAACTAAAATGAGAAACTTACCTCCAAATGTTTCTGAAATTTCTCAATTTTATTCCAGTCATGAGAAACGATTCGTATCCAGCCTGGTTTATGTGTTTGTCCCAAGATAGCCCAACTAGAGGAAGTACATGCTGTACAACTAGACTTTTTAGGTTTTTCTCAAGTCCTAATGAGCCAATTCTAATTCTGGCATTAAAATCTTCACATACCACAAAGTGGGCTGTGAGAAAGTGAATTTCAAGATCTGCTTGAGTGGTAGAGAAGCTGTCCCACATATTGGCTGGACCACCTAGTTTTAGAAATGGTACATAGCTAAGACTGACTCTGCTATGGATCAAAACACCCTGAATTAATTGCTGGAAAGAGACTTTCAGAGGCTAGATGTGGATTGGTTTGACTACTTGGATTTACTGACCAAATCAGTCAAAATGATGAACATAGCCATGGATAGAAATGCAAGGATCCAATCCCCATGCACAAGAAGATCCAGTGATTCCTTAAAGCCCCTAGGAAAAAATGCAAATGTTTCAGCTTGGTATTTAAATGTTTTCACAATCTGTCTCCAATATATCCTTCCAAGCTGATTTCATAATACTACTTATGCAGTTCATAGTCCAGCCAATTGATCATCTTGCTGAATGTAACATTCCATTTCCCACCTCTGAACCTTGAACATACTATTCCACATACCTGGAATGTCCTTCATTCTGGCCTTCCCCCACCCACTCTACTCGTTTTGTTTCACCCCCCTCCTAGAGTTCTGACCTTGGAGTAAAAAAATCTGGGATTCAAAACCCAAGTCGATCACTTTCTAACTGGATGATTTTGGGCAAGGCACTTAACTTCTATATTCAGTTTTACCATAGGTAACTTGAGGATAAGCAGCTGCCTCATAGAGTTGTTGTGAGGATCAAATGGAATCAAAGCACATAAAATATTTTGTGGACCTTAAAGTGATATATAAATAATAATAATAATAATTGTATTTATTATTATTAATGACTTACCTCAAGCACTACCTCATACATGATGCCTTCCCTGGCTCCTATATCACTCAGTTGTCTGTTGTATAGTTATCCCTTCCACATAGTGACTTTCCCCTTCACAGTTTCAGTATATCATGGATCGGCATAAGAAATTAAATGGGAATTTTGAAGGAGTTTCGCAGAAGCCACAGCCAACAAACAAAGGCCAGTAGATAACTCAAGAAAAAAGCATAGAAACTGAGAAATGCATAAAATATATGTATAGTGTTGTATGGTATCAATGCATTTTATCTTTTAATACCATAATAATTCAGACTATTTCTGTGGTACAAAGGGAAGGCCAAAAAATTTTATGTGAATTTTCCAGATCCTGGGGGTGTTGTACCCCAGGCCACCATGATGCAGAAAGGATAACTGTAATTCCAAAACCAATGAAATGACCTTGTATTTGTCTTTTATGTATTTTGAATTTTTTTTTATTTATCTTCTCTGAGAACCTTGTTTCCCCCACAGTAGAATATTCAATTGAGAAAGGATTGTTTTAGATTTTTATTTCCCCTTTGTCTTCTTTGCAGTGTGAACCACAGCCTTGCCCTTACCTAGGTGTCCATTTGTTCTGAATTGCTCTCCTGATTCCTGACTCCCTATTCCATTTTGGCCAAGGGCTTCTGAGCACTTACTTACTCAAAGGCAATTCAGAAAAATCTTACATGCCCAACCTTCCCTTCCTATATAGCAAATCCTGGTTCCTTGCCCTTTCTATCCACAAGTCCTATCTATCTACCTATACTGTCTTCTTTGACAACAGGGAAAACCAGAATGGGGAGTAATTTAAAGTAAAGAAGTTCCCTAGGAGGGAATAGTAGTCATCTAGATTTAAAGTAGTGAAGGCTTGGACTAAGGTGAGGATTGTGGAAAAAAGAGAAAAAGAGTCATATCTGAGAAATGCCTGGGGCAAATAATCAGCAGGTTTTGGCAAATAGTCGGACTCTGAAGCAAAAGGGAAGGAGAAATGTAACATGGAACTGGGGAAACAGTGATGCAATTGACAGAAATAGGCAAGTGCTAAGCTGCAAACAGCAATGATGCTTAGTCCCAAAGCTCTGATATGGAGGAGAAGCATAGTTTTCTTCTCCTGGAGACTATTTTTTCCCCCATGCTTTCTCTACATCTCTTAACCACATCTTTCCCCACTCAAGGCATAACTGCCTTTGAGACTCTCTGACTTTCACATAGACCTGCACCACTCCCCATGCACATTGGCTTGGCTTTGCATTTAGGTGCAGTTCTAATTTGAAGAAAGTAGTCCTGTCTGAAGTTTAAGGATGAACCTAATAGGCTTCTTTCCATTTTTTTAAATAGTCTCCCAATACTTTCTTATGTATTGTTGTCAATGATTTTGATTCGTACAATGTTGTCTACCTGTTTTAAGCAAGAAACAAATCAATGAAGTAGATTTTTGTTATATTTAACTTTTAAAATAAATTTTATTCACTTATATTGCAAATGTAATTTTATTTGCCCTTGGGGTTAAGAGCGAAGTAGAAGTATTGGATTTAAAAAGCAATCAGTGGAGATTTAATTACTTATTATGCAGAAGGGCATGATGTGGTATTCTTTATTAATAATAATGACATTCTGAGTTAGTCAAAACAGAAGAAGAAACAAAATCAGAAGCACTTTCATGAATTCACTGTAGAATTCAGGAAATAACTGACCACTTCCATGAATAAAGTATCACCATTTTAATATCTGTGTCTGCTTTAGTTCCCATGAGAATTATATATGGAGGAGATCTTTGCCCTTCAATAGTGAATACTCTTAGCATTTGAAAAAGAAGCATCATCTCTGAGCAGTAAAAGAACATGATGGTAGGTGAATGTTAGCATGTTTATAACAATTGTAAGACTGGAGCTTTATTTTCAGATGGGAAACCATTAACCTTCCCCTTAGCAAATAAAAGTTTCATCTGGGAGGAACTGTTCTTAGGAGATATTGATCTCTGTTAGTGAGTCCCGAAGAATAGTTGGACACATTCAGCCACCATGTATTATCCTGGCAAAAATAAGGCAGTAGCAACAAGAAAAAAGGATCTGTGTGTGTGTGTGTGTGTGTGTGTGTGTTGGTTGTGTGTGTTGGTGTAAGGACAGTTTCTTTTTTAAAAAAATGTCTTCAGGAATCTCATGTTCCTATACTATATAATATACAATTGCTTGTTTACTCATAAAGAGAAATGATACTTTGAGCAGGTATGAAAATAAGCACTGGCCTGTGAGCCCAGAACCTGAAAGAAATCAGGGAATTGACCAAGAAACTAATCCTTTTCTATTCTACTTCCCCTAGATTTTATAGGAACCTGTGTTTGAGGGAGCTCTTTGCTACAGGTAGCTCTTATTTTTTTGGGGAGGGAAGGGGCACCTCATTGTCTCAGTATGGACAGTTTTAGGAGATGGAACTACCTTAGGACTCAGAAGGCTATAAATGCAAATGAGAGAAGCACCAATGCTAGAATTTTTTTTTCACAAGCCTAACGATTTTTGAAACAATCTGCATTGCTGGCAGTATATTTTTCGAGGAATTAAATTTCAATAAGAACCAGAATCATACTGTGATTGGAAAATTACCAGAAATAGAGAAATCCAGTAGGATCAATAGATACAAAAAGACAATCATTATCTTTTCAGTCTTTCCAGTGCGGGGCGGGGGGGAATTATCAAGCACTCCTATGGAATCATGGCAGGATGTGATTGGGAGTTAGTACTGCCACTAGGCAGGATGTGGTCTTGGATAAAAAGTGATCATTAATAAAACCTACTAAAGGAAGGCATTAATGCTTTATTAATTGTGAGGAGAGGCTTATAGCTGTCAGCCGCAGAACTGTTATTTTGGAAGTTGCTGTCCTGCAGCAGAAAGAGTAAGATTGGATGAAAGAGAATTAAAACTCTTTTACAGTCCTGAAAAAAAGTAAAATCAACATTGTATTACTATTCTCAGGGCATCATTTCCACTTTGATTCAAAAAGCATTTTTTTTCTTTGTTTTCAGTAGGTATTATTGATATCTTTTATTTTTATGTCACCTAGCTTTCTACCTGGATCCTTCCTTATAAGTGTTTTCCTTTACAGTAATTTATTTTTTTAAAGAAAGGGAGAAAACAGCAAAAATGATCAATGCATCAAAAAAGATCACATTATATAAAATATAGCATACATTTGGATCTCTTCATCTTTCAGAGGGAATAGGTGGGGAGAGCAAATTATCTCCTCATCTCTTCTCTGGTGTCAAACTCTCTCAACATGTAGTTATTAAGCACAGGTGCCAAACACCAGGGATACAAAGGTAAAAGTGAAAGATTTCACACTAAGGTTTATATTCTCCTGGGGAAAGACAACATATATACAGATGAAGAAGTACAAAATATTTCCAAAATAATGAGAGGAGGAGACTAATAATGGAAATAATAGAAAGATAAGAAAAGGTCTTGTCAGTGGTAACACTTGAATTGAAGCTTTAAGTTCTCACATTCCAACAAACATAAGGAAAACAGTGTTTGTGCTGATAGATCACAGTACCCTATCTGAGAAAAAGAGGCTTCCCTCCCATGACTCCTAGAAGTTCATCAATAATGATTCCTATTTATATAATATTTTGTTTCTCACAAAGTGCTTAGACAGAATGTTGGAAAAACAGCTGCCTTAGAGTCAAGATGATTTAGATTGACATCCTATTTCTAACATATACTGTCTGTGGGACCATGGATAAATTATATAACTTCTCAGGGTTTCCGTGCAACTCCTTAAGACTATAATTAACAGAATGGGGAGCATATAATCTCTTGAGGCATAGAGCATGAACCCGAGTCTCAGAGAGACAAAGAGACTTATTGAGTTTTACCCAGCTAGTAAGTATTAGAACTGAGGACTTAAAAGGAGTATTCTCCATTGAGGACCAACTAGTACATTTCTACTAAGCAGTATCTTCTTTGCATGTAACCAGTTGCTTGCGGACTCTCCCCCAAAAGATGGGAATCCCCAGTAATCAACCCCCACACCATGTATAGTATTAGTGAGTGGGTTGGAGGGTGGCAGGTGTAAAATGGTACTCAGTCATCTTTTGCTGAAGGTGGTAAGAAGGAGAGAGAGAAATCCTTGAAGTAGCTACATCACTCTTATGGACTTCTTTGACTTTCAGAATGTACACCCTGTCCTTTAGGACACCATACCATCTGGGGAAAAACTCTAGACTCCTTAAAACAGCTTTGACTTGTAGTTGTGGCAGGAAATTCCATATCATCATTCCATCATCTCTAAGAGACTTCAGAAAACAAACAATAGGAAATAGCTAGTGTGGTATCATCCAAAGAGTGCTCTCTGGGGAGTCTGAATATGTAGGTACGAGTCCTAATCCTAAAATAATCCAGCTCTATGACCTAGGTAAATTAATTTGACCTTGCCAGGCCTCAGTGTTCTCATCAGTAAAATGAGACAGCTGGACAAGATGATTTTTAAATGTTCTCTCCTCTTTTTGAACTCCTTGTTTCAAAATCTTGCTTCTGAGACTTACAGCCTGGGTGACTTTGGTCAACTCACTAAACCTCTCTGGGCCTCAGTTTTCTCACCTATGAAATGAAAGAGTTGGCCTAGATGGACTCTAGGGTCCTTCTAGCTTTAAATCAATGATCCTCTGACCTTTTTTTTTTTTGCAGGGGGAGGAAGAGGAGAGAGAGGAGGAGAGAGAGGAGGAGAGAAGAAGAGAGGGAGGGGGAGGAGGAGGGGAAGAGAAAGAGGGCAATGTAATCATTGAAAATGTTAGTATCACAAAATTCTCATTCATTCAGCCCCTCTTGATTCCAAATCTTCTTCCTCTTTGAAATGCCTTCTACTTTCTGTGGTAGTTCATAGCTTGCCCTTTTGTAACACTATGCTTTCTATTAACAATGCTGCAATTTCATTAAAATTGTACTTTATGCCTCATCTTACATACCTGCTTGGAAAGCTACTTCAGAGTTAGGGAAACCTGGGTTCAAGTCTCACCTCTAATGCTAGAATTGATGTGACCCTTGCAAGTCATTTAGGGCTCCATGCAACTCCCTGAGACTATAAATTCCAACATAAGAGGGAATCTGGTACTGAAGAAAAAGCACTGACTCTGGTATGAGAAGATCTGGGGCTTGAATTAGAGCACTTCTGAGCTCACTTCTGGCTCTGTCTGTGGTCTTTGATGGTGGCAATAATTGTCTATATCCAAGGTAAATGAAATTTCCAATGAGGAGGAGGGAGAGGATGAAATCACAGATCCAAAACAAAGCAAGACCATCTTTATGCCTAAATAAGCAGAGAAGCTCCCATAAGCTTTCTCCTCCTTCCACGCCACCCTTGCACTAATTCTTTAGTATTCACTTTGTAATATCCATACATCAAATGATTCATTCATTTGACAAGGATTTATTAAGTACCTTCTATGAGGAAAACATGTGGTGGAGTACATATGCACTGTTTCCATTTCTTGTTTATGTCTTTTTTTTATCTGCCTTTGTGTACATATTGCACCATAATTCTACAGTAGGGATTCTTTTCCTTAAAAAAAATATTCATTCATTCATTCATTTGTTCATTTATATTTGGCATTGTCTTTTTTTAGTTATAAGTTCCAAATTATCTCTGTTCCTCTTGCTCCTCTCCCATGCATTGAAAAGAGAAGCAAAGTATTATCCATCATACATGTGAAATCATACAAAACCATATAAGCCATGTTGAAAAAAAAACAATAAAAAACGAGACATACGAAGGAAGTGAAAAAAAGTATCCTTTGAATTGTACTCAGAGTTCATCAGTTCTCTCTCTCTGGAAGTTGATAGCATGGGTCCTTTGGAATTGTCTTGGATTGCATCAGAAGAGCTAAGTCTTTCACATTTGATCAGCATTACAATATTGCTAATATGTATTTGTTGTTTAGTTGTTTCAGTCATGTAGGACTCTTCATGAACCCATTTGGGGTTTTCTTGGCAAAGATACTAGAGGGCTTGCCATTTTCTTCTCCAGCTCATTTTACAGATGAAGAAACTGAGGTAAACAGGGTTAAATGACTTGCCCAGGTCACACAGCTAATAAGTGTCTGAAGCCAGATTTGCACCTAGATCTTCCTGACTACAAGACTGGCATTCTATCCACTGAAGAACTTAGCTGCCCATCTATTGTGCAGTAGGGTTCTTTACCTCGGATTTGTGATTTAGCTTTTTTTTTTCATGTTCTGACCACTATATTTCAGTATAATTGATCTCCTTTAAAAGTCTATGTATTTTTTTTATGCATTTCAACTATATGACTCTGAGAAGGGGTCCATAAGCTTTAATGACCACCAAAGGAGGTCCAAGACCAAACCAAAAAGGTGAATGACCCATGTTCTACAGGGCCAGGTATAGTCCAGCTTTCCTCTTTGACTCCTCTTGGAACCTTGAATAGTTCCAAGATTGTAGTAGGGGTTCAATCAGTGCTGCTGACTGATTAGCAACATTCAGGATTAGCTTAATTCCAGCTTCCCCAGGTTATCATCCACATTACATGATTATTTTACTGCAAGCTGTTCTCCCCAGTTGGGATTTGTGAAAATCAGCTAGCAGTGCTTTCCTTCATACCCATAGATTTCACGAGCTTGTTATAAGTCTTGTCTTTCCATAGATAGTGTAAGGGAAGATCACACTTCAGCTCACTCTGTGTCATTCTTGAATTGATTCTAATGTAAAAAGAAAATTTAAGCCCCAGTTCTGTCAGTCAGTTAATCTTCATCAGCATCACCTTGAAAATGTCTGCTGTTCCTTATATATAATAGCAACCAACTATGTTTTGCCCATGTTCCTATTTACTTTTGGAAGAGTAGCTCAGAATGGTTCCACTAGTTACAAAAAATAAATAAGGAGAGATGAGGGAAAAGAAGGAAAAAGAAAAACCTAGAACATCTTCTGGTGGAAAGTAAGAGGCTTATTGCCTAAATTAACCTCCACAGGATCTTCTTGGGGTCATTTTTTTTTTTTTGATGAGTAGATTTAGTTTGAGATGCAAAGATGGACAAGGGAAAGAGTGTTGGATTTGGATCAGTTCAAATCCAGCCTCTACCAATTACTACTTGTGCAACCTTTGGCAAGTCAGTTAACCTGCCTGGTCCTCAGTTTTCTTATCTGTAAAATGAAGGAGAACAGCTAGGTGGTTTAATGGATATAGTACTAGACCCGGAGTTAAGAAGACCTGAGTTCAGTTGGCAGAGCCAAGATAGCAGATTACAGACAGCAACCCAGAGGAACTCTGTCAGCATTTCCCTCCAAACAACTTTAAAATAACACCTGAAAACAAATTTTGTAGTGGCAGAACCAATGAAAGGTCATGAAGAGACATTTTCCTAGCCTAAGAAAACTAAGGAGGTTGACAAGAGAGGTCTGTGACACCAGGGTAGAAGTCTTTTTGGAGGGCACATGGCACAGCACAAGCAGCAGGTCTTGGAGGTAGCTGGGACAACTGCAGCAATACCAGCTTTGGGAGCTCTCAGCTCAGAGACATTCTGGGTCCCAGTTCCAGGGCAGAGAAGAGCATGTGTGATTAGTCACCAGGGAGCAGTGGCCCTAGTTGCAGTTACAACACAGAAAGAAACACTGGCTTTTGTGGCCACAGCTGAGTAGACAGGAGCCCTGGTCACATTTCCAGGGCCAAGAGGAGTGCTACTATTTGCAGCTGCAGGGGTAAATACCCAAGCATAGATCAGTAGAGCAATGACCACACCTATCCTCAGATCATACCACCTTGGAAGAACTGAAAACTTACAGAACCTCTGAACTAACTCTGAAAACAGCAACACAAAAGAGCCTGAAGCTTGGAGCTTCCCCACCTCCAGATGAGCAGAGACTAACTTTAACATAAAGTCAAAGTCAAGAAATAGGCTAGGAAAATGAGATAACAAAAAAACAAACTTTACCATAAAGACCTGCTATGGTGGCAAGGAATACCAAGACAAACTCAGAACAAGAAAATGATATGGAAACTGCTACAAACAAAGCTGAAGAAAAATGCTAATTGGATATAAGCACAACAAGAATTCCTGGAAGTGTTAAAGAAACAGATGAGTAGTAAAGGAAAAATTGGGGAAAGAAATGAAAATTACAAAAGAAAATTATGAAAAGACAACAGCTTGGTGAAAGAGACACAAAAATATTAAAGAAAATAATACCTTAACAAACAGAATTGGTCTAATGTTAAAAATTCACTGAAGAAAAGAGAATTTTAAAAAGAAGAGTAGGACAAATAGAAAAGGAGGAACAAAAACTCACCAGAATAAAGATCTCTTTAAAAAGTAGAATTGACCAAAAAGAAAAAAAAGAGGTATGAAGACTCACTGAAGAAAATTATTCCTTAAAATTAAATTTTATGGACAGGTAGGCTGTGAAGTGAATAGAGTGCTAACCATGGAGTCAAGAAGACCTGAATTCAAATTCAACATCAGATACTTACTAGCTGTGTGATACCGGGCGAGTCATTTAATCATGTTTACCTCAGTTTCCTCATTTATAAAATGATCTGAAGAAAGAAATGACAAAATGCTTCAGTATCTTTACCAAGAAAAGCCCAAATGGGGTCAAGAAGAGTCAGACATGACTAAGCAACTTAAAAATACTAACAACAAAAATTAAAATTGGTTAAGTAGAAGCTGTTGACTCCATAAGACATCAAGAAATTAGAAAACAAAATCAAAAGAATGAAAAAAAATGTAAGAAAATGTCAAGTATCTCATTAGAAAAGCAATTGACCTGAAAAATAGATTAAGAAGAGATACTTTAAGATTTATTGGACTTCCTGAAAGCCATACTAAGACCAAAAGAAAGCCTAGATATCATATTTCAAGAAATTATATAAAACTACCCTGATATCTTGGATCCAGAGAGTAAAATAGAAATTGAAATAATTCACCAATCACCTCCTGACAGAGATTCCAAAATAAAAACTCCCAGGAATATTATAGACAAATTCCAGAGCTCCCAGTTAAAGAAGAATATATTGCAAATAGCCAGAAGGAAATAATTCAAAAAATCATGGAACTACAGTCAGGATCACATAAAATGTAGCGGCTTCCACATTAAAGGAGGAGAAGGCTTGGGATATGATATTCTGGAAGGCAAAGGATCTATGATTACAGACAAGAATCACCTACCCAGCAAAGCTGAGCATAATTCTTCAGGGGGAAAAATGGATATTCAGGGAAATAGAGGTCTTTCAATTTTTCTTGATGAAAATAACGGAGGTGAATAGAATATTGGATATTCAAACACAAGACTCAAGAGAAGCATAAAAATGTGAAACATGAAAGAGTAATTCTAATGGATTCAATAAAGTTAAACTATTTATATTCTTGTATGGAAAGATAATGCATTTAACTCCTAAGAACTTTATCATTTTTAGGGCAGTTAAAAGGAATCTACATAGACAAAATCCATGGGCATAGGTTCATTATGTTTGGATGATCTCCCCCGAAAAATGAGGAGATGAGAAACAAGGATGCAATGGAAGAAGAGAGTAGGGACAGGCAGAATGAGGGAAAATTTTCTCACATAAAAGAGGCATGCAAGGAAAAGCTTTTACAGTAGAGGGGGCATGGGGGGAGGGAGAAGTAGCAGACAATGCTTGAACCTTACTTTCATAGGAATTCATTCAAAGAGGGGAGAAAAACACACACATTCAATTGGTAATAGAAATATATCTTATCTATCTTACTCAACAGGAAAGAAGAGGGGGAAAATATAAGAAAAAAAGGGAAGAGAAAGCTTGATAACAAGGAAGGTATATAAAAGAAAGCAGTAGTCAGAAGCAAAACAAACATTTCAGGAGGGATGGAGAGAGGTGGAAAGACAATAACTATAACTGAATTTGAATGAGATGAGCTCCCAAAAAATGGAATGAGTTTCCATAAAATGGAAGTGTATGGCAGAATGGATTAGAAATCAGAATCCAACAATTTGTTGTTTGCAAGAGACACACTTGAAACAGAAAGACACACACAGAGTTAAAATGAAGGGCTGCTGGAGCAGAATCTAATATGCTTCAACTGAAGTAAAAGAGGCAGTAATGGCAATGATGATCTCGGACAAGGCAAAACTAAAAATAGACATAATTAAAAGAGAGAATCAAGGAAACTACATTTCTCTCAAAGTTACCTTAGAAAATAAATAACATAAAATTTTCAAGTTTCTCTAATAAAGGTCTCATTTCTCAAATATATAGAAACAACTAAGTCAAATTTATAAAAAAAAAATAAATAAAAGCAATTCCCCAATTAGTAAATGGTCAAAAGATATGCACAGGCAGTTTTCAGAAGAAAAACTCAAAGCTATCTATACTCATAAAAAATGTTCTAAATTACTACTAATTTGAGAAATGCTAATTAAAACAACTCTGAGGTACCAACTCACACCTATCAGAAATGGCAAATGCTAGAGGAGATGGGGGAAAATAGGTATGCTGATGCACTGTTGGTACAGTTGTAAACTTGTCCAACCATTCTGGAGAACAATTTGGAACTATGCCCAAAGGGCTAGAAAACTGTGCATACTCTTTGACCTAGCAAGACCATTACTACGTCTATCTATACCACTAAAGAAATCTAAGAAAAAAGAAAACGTCATTTATATACAAAAATGACCAGAAGGATGGTTTCAGAAAAAGATGGCAAGACCTACATGAATTGATGCAAAGTGAAGTGAGAAGAACCAGAAGTTCATTGTCCACAGTAACTGTAATGTTATGACAGCTGCTGTGATCCATTCTAAAGGATTTGTGATGGAAAAAATGCTATCCACCTCCAAAGAAAGAAATTATGAACTCTAAGTGCATTTTGAAGTATAATTTTCTAACTTTATTTTATTGCTTTTTTTTCTAATTTTGTTAGTATGGAAATATTTTGCATAACCGCACGTGTATAATTGATATTAAATTCCTTGCTTTTTCAGACAGTGGGGGAGGGATGGGAGAGAGGAAGATAATTTGGAAATCAAAATTTAAAAAGAAAAAGATTGCTAAAAATAAAAAATAATGATTTTAAAAAGAAGATTACTTCAAATTCTTTCTCAGGTTCTTTCAAACTATGTGACTCTGGGCTAGTTACTTAACCAATGTCTGCCTTGGTTTCTTCATCTGTAAAATGAAGTTAATAACAATACCTATCTCTCAGGGTTGTTGTGCAGATAAAATGAAAAAATATTTGTAAAGTGCTTTGCAAACCTTAAAACACTATACTATGTTGTAGTTATTATTACCATTTTTTCTATCATTGTTATTGACTAGAAGGCTTCTCAGGTCCCTTTTAGCTGTAAATCTATGATCCTGTGTCTAAGGACTATTTATAAACTTTATATTTGGAGACATTTAAAGGATGGGCTACACTGAAACTGTCTCACAGCCCTACAGTGCATGAAATATTAAAAACTGCTTGAGCTTTTCTTTTGTAGCTATGCAGACAAAAAGGGACCATGCCCTTATGATGCTGAATGCAGGAATGAAGCAGTCAAACAGGCAATTATGGGGAGGGGGGGCGGAGATGGGATCTGAAGGCCAAATGTCAAAAAAATGGTAGCGCTCGTCCTGAACAGTGACATTTCAGAAGTGCCCTTAGCTCCCACAAGTGCAAGTGCTAATGTGACCATTTATTCATCCATTTAGAGAGAAAAGACAAGATCTCGAAAATGTTTAGAAATGGATCGTTTCTTCCTGAGAGATAGCAACAAGCCGCTATTTTAAACCTAAGGGTCATGAATCTCTAGAGAGGAAATTTTCATTGTCACCAGACTGAGGTTCTGAGTGCAGCCCATATATCTTAGAGCAAAAATTATCACCATTCATTTGAGTTTTGGAGAATTCTAAAACTTTAATCCCACAGACTGGAAAATGATCACTATAAAATATTTATACACCCTTCTCAGAGATGGATATTTGCTCTGAGAATCCTGACTAGGTTATTAGAGAAATCATTTGTATGTTCTTTAAATTACATTTACCTGCATCTCTTTCCCTTCCCAATTTCACCACTAATATACAAACACTGTATGAAAAAGGATTCTTTTAGACTTACTCTTTCATATAAGGTCTGCGCTTCTGTTTGACAAAAGACACCTGCTGTGCAATCTTCATACAAGAGTCTAGTTTTGTGTAGTATTTTAGAGGAGGTTTCTTAACCAGGGACAAGTGGCTCACCGTGTAAAAGGTCTGGTGAACTTGGCAGGGAGAAGCCAGGCATGGGGGTGGGGTAGGGTGGGTGTTGATAGGGAGGGTCTGTGGGAAAGAAACAATGGGGGAGGGGCCCATTAATTTTGATAGGAAAAAAACTGCATCTTTATTTTCGCTACTCCCTTATCTCCTTTGTAATCTTGTGTATCTTATTTTATGCTTTTAAAAACTGTAATCTTAGAAGGGTTCTATATGCCTTATAAGGACATCCTATAAAGATGACTGGTGCTGAATTCAGAGTGTTCAAGAAGCTCTTTAGGGATCTAATATTACTAGTAATATCTCACATACTGTGTATTCTTAAATATTTATTCAGTTATATAAAATTAATTAAAGTGCAGTTGAGATTAAGGTTGCCCTTTTTTCCTGACCACAGAACACCACCACCACCACCACTATATTACTCTGATAATTTAAAGCGGATAAAGATGCAATAATGTGAAGAACACTTGACACGAATTAAAAGACCCAAGTTCAAATCCCAGCTCTGCTGCTTGCTATCGCTGTGACCTTGGGCAAATTGCTTCCCATCTCTGATTTAATTTTCTCATCTTTAAAATGAATTGGGTTCAACCAGATGATACCTAAGGTCCCTTCCAGCTCTAAAGTCCTGTGATTCTATGAAACTAACTTCTTATATGTTACCCTTTTATATCTACCTTTACTATCGCTGACCAATATGAAAAAACGCATGTGTCCAGAGACACACTTATGTATACTTGCATACAAGTGCCACACCAGCCTCAGAAACTGGTTGACTCCAACTTCTCTAAACATAAAAACTAATGCATGACTGGGCTGTGCTGATTTTATACCTTTTCTTTGATAAGTGGCCAACCACCTATTACATTAGATTAACCCAATTATAAATTCATCAGTGCTAGTGATGAAAAAAGAACTCTTGGAGAGGGAGGATATCTGGCCCATATGATCAGCAAATCAGATCTTTTCTCTGTAAGAGGACATTTTTAGACATATTGCTTCAGTCTATTTTAGCTCTTTCTGGTAACTGTGGGAATAGACCAGTATTTTTTTTTCCTTAACAAGTCAATTTTTTACTTGACATTGATAGATTTGACAATCCTTATAATGTGACATCTCAGAACTTCCCTTTTCATCTCAGAGATTCCTTAGACTTTGTTTTCAGATCTTTTTAAATCAGTGTCCAAAACAAAACCCATATACTTGTACATGTTTGGATTGATATAATACTGGACACAAATTTAAGGGAATATTAGTGTGTATCATATACTTAAGTAGGATGGTGGATTAGAATTGACCTTGGAGTCAGGGAGGCCTAGGATTAAATCTTATCTCTGAAACATAATGTGTGACTGTGTGACCCTGGGCCCTAGAGAACTCTCTAAGATTGTGAATTGCAAAAGAATTGCTAATAATTGTAAGAAGTTTAATTACTGAGAGTTCCTAATACAAAACAAAACAAAATAACAACAACAACAACAAAAAACCACAGGACAAAACCAAAGAAAGATACCTAGGAAGGCAGTAGGGGATAGTGGATAACAGAACAGTCTTACAGTCAGGAAAACTTGGGTTCAAACTTCCTCTCTGACATTCCCCACCCCCTACTTGTGTAGCCATGGGCAAGTTATTTATCATCTCAAAGCCCCAAGGCAACTTTCTAAGATTATAAAAGGAGTTATACAGGAAGTTTCTGCACCCACATTTTCCAGTATTGATGAGCCTTTGCTTTCAGAATAGAAGGAAAGGTAAGAAAAGAGAAGGAAAAATATTTGGGGATTATCTTTGGACCACTAAAATTCATCCTTTTTAATTATTTTAAAATCTTTAGTTTTTAAAATTAAAAGCAATCGGTGATATGATGAAAACACCACAATATTCAGAGTCTGATTTTATTTCAAACCTGTCTCTGCTATTTACCAGTAGTGAGACTGGCCTACACCAGTCATTTCCCCTGGCTAGACCTCAGCTGTGTTTTGTTTTTATAAGAAATATCTCTTTAACTGACAAGATAGAATGAGAAATCCCATTTAAAATAACTGCAGACAACATAAAATACTTTGGAGTTTACCTGCCAAGACAGACCCAGGGATTATATAAACACAATTATAAAACTTTTCACACAAATAAAAAATCTAAACAGTTGAAGAAATACTAATTGCTCATTATTTATGGATAAGCCAATCCAATATAATAAAAATGGCAATTCTGTTGAGGTTTTCTCGGACCCCAGAATCAGAACACATGGGTCCTGCCTGTAAGAATTTGACCCAAGCCTTCTTTCAGCCAAAGACAAGGTTTATTAAAGATCTGCCATACTAGCTAGACTTTTAAGGAACCTGAGCATTTGTGAGTTTGTAGCAGTGGCTAGATTATAGGAATCTGAGCAGTGGCTAGACTTTAAAAATATGAGCACCTTAATGGAGACAAGATGGACCTTATATACAGAGAGACTACGGGAGAGGTCTAGGAGTGGCCAAGTAGTCTGCTGGAACTGTGAGGTAATAGAATGTCAGAAACTTAGACCACTTGGCCAAGGGAGAATGGATCTTAGCTAGGATTAAAGGTGGGAAGTGGCCAGGGGCCATAGGGAGGTAAGAAAATGGAGGGCTAGGCTAGCTTAAGGGTAACAGAGAATTGGGATATTGGGTGTAGCCACAATGAAAGGCCAGTTGATGGGATTATAGCCTCAGGCAAAGGCCAGGAATTTGCCCATGTGGCAAAGTCCAGGGTTTTTGCTTTCTGGGGTCCATATCCCAAATCCATCAAATTCTATCTAAATTAACTTACCTATGCAGTAATGTGCCAAACTACCAAATAAATATTTTATAGCTAGGGAAAAAAATAGTAACAAAATTCATCTGGAAAAACAAAAGGTCAAGAATATCGAAGGGAGCAAATAAAAAAAAAAGTTAAGAAAGGAGGTGTAACAGTTCCAGATTTCAAACTAGATTTCAAAGTGGTAATCTTCAAAATAATCTGGTACTGGCTAAGAAATAGAATGATGGATCAGGGGAATGATTGAATACACAATGCATAGTAGTAAATGACCATAATAATCTAGTGTAATAAATCCAAATATACAAACTTTGGGATTAAGAACTCATCATTTCACAAAAATTGCTGGGAAAACTGGAAAGCAGTTTGGCAGAAACTAAGCATAAAAGATCTCACACCATATACAAAGATAAAGTGAAAATGGTTAAATGATTTAGACATAAAGGGTGACATTGTAAATTCAAGAAGGATGAAAAAAAATGAACTTATCAGATCTATGGATAAGAGAGAAGTTTATGACCCAACAAGATCAAGGAGTTTACAGGAAGTAAAAGAGATAATTTTGACTACATGCAGATAAAAAGCTTTTGTACAAACAAAATTAATACAGCAAAAATTAATAGAGAAACAAGAAACTGGCAAAAATTACAGCAAGTTTCTGTGATAAAGGTCTCATTTCTCAAATATATACAGAAATGAGCCAAATTTATAAAAAATAACAGCTATTCTCCAGTCGATAAGTGGTCAAAGGGTCTTCAGAAGAAGAAAGCAAAACTATCAATAGTCACATGAAAAGAGACCAAGTCATAACTGATTAGAGAAATGCAATTTTTTCCCCTTAACATTTTTACAGTTTTGAGTTCCAAATTCCATCTCTCTCTTTCTCCCTCCCCTTCCTCCTCCCTGAGGTGGTAAGCAATCAGATATAGTTTATACCTGTGCAATTATGTAAAACATTTCCATATTAGTAATTTTGTATGAGAAGACTCAAATAAAGCAAAAAAAAAAAATTAAAGAAAGTGAAAAATAGCATGCTTCAGTCTGTATTGAATCAATATCAGTTCTTTCTCTAGAGGCAGATGGTATGTTTCTTCATTAGTTCTTTGGAATTGTCTTAGATCATTGTATTGCTGAGAATAGTTAAAACATTCACAATTCATCACACAATAATGCTGTTATTGTGTGCAATGTTCTCCTAGTTCTGTCTACATCATTATGGATCAGTTCATGTAAGTCCTTCTAGGTTTTTCTGAAATCATCCTGTTTGTCATTTCTTACAGGCCAATAATATTCCATTGCAATCATACCATAGCTTGTTTAGCCATCCCCAACTGATGGGCGTTCCTTCACAATTTCCAATTCTTAGTCACCACAAAAATAGCTGCTATAAATATTTTGTACAAATAGGTCCTTTTCCGTTTCTTTGGATATCTTTGCAATATAGACCTAATAATTGCATTGTCAATCAAAGGGTATGCACAGTTTGGTTGCCTTTTGGACCTAGCTCCAAATTGTTCTCCAGAATGGTTGGATCAGTTCATAACTCCACCAACAATGCATTAGTGTCGCAGTTGAGAAATGCAAATTAAAACAACTCAGATAACACGTTACACCTATCAGATTGGCTAACATGACAGAAAATAAAAATAAAAAATGCTGGGGAAATATGGAAAAATTGAGACACTAATGCACTGCTGGTGGAGTTGTGAACTACTCCAACCATTCTGGAGAACAATTTGAAACAATGCCCAAAGGGCTTTGCAAAACTGCATATCATTTGACACATCAATACCACTACTAGGTCTGTATCCCAAAGAGATCAAAGAAAAGGGGAAAGGATTTATCTGTACAAAAATATTTATAACAGCTTTTTGTGTTGGCAAAGAATTGGAAATTGAGGGAAGGCCCATTAATTGGGGAATGGCTGAACAAGTTGCGGTATATATGATTGTAATGGAATTCTATTTTGTTATAAGAAATGATGCACAGGATAGTTTCAGAAAAACTTGGGAAGACTTTTATGAACTCATACAAAGTGAAATGAGCAGAACCAGAATGTTATACATAGTAACAACAATATTGTGAAAATGATCAACTATGAAAGCCTTAGTTACTCTGATCAAGACAATAATCCAAGACAATTCCAAAGGATCCATGATGGAAAATACTATCCACCTCCAGAGAGAAAGGACTGATTAGTTCTGAATGCAAATTGAAGTGTACTTTATTTTATATTATTTATTTTATTAATTTATTTTGTGGTTTGTTTTTCCTACACAGTTAATATGGACTTGTGTTTTATATAATCTCACAAGTGTAGTCAAAATCAAAGTGCTCACCTTCTCAAGGATGGTGGGAGGGGAAGAGGAAGGGAGAGAATTTGGAACTCAAAAGTTTTAAAAAAATGATTGCTAATTGTTTTGAATGCAATTGGAAAATATTTAATGAAATAAATAAAAGTAATTTTAAAAAATGACAAACAGTAATGATATTACCTTTACTTCTCCCTTACAGGGTAGTTGCTAGGATCAAATGAGATCAAAATTCTTTGTTGTTTTATAAAACTTAAAATGCTATGGAAAGGGGGACTACCTTTATAAGTCATTAATTTTCTCTAAAGACAATACTAGCCCAGCTCCTAATTTTTGCCTGCAGAAGGACCCACCAAATCACCTCCTTGCCTTCTGAAGTATCTTTAGATAATGCCATATTTAAAGTCACCTCACAGAGGGAATCAGGTGAGTGGAAGTTGTTGAGTTCCTAGACATGCCATATCACTTATGTGAACCTTAGTTTCCTTATCCATAAAAGGGGCTTTTGGGGGGGGGAACTTTCTACCACAGAAATATGAGTAGCTGTTCTAAAAGAGAGGCATTGAAATGAATGGGGTCATTGAAGGACAAGGACACAAGGCTTTATCAAATTTAAAGAATGATAGACCTGTGAGTTATGATTACTTCTGTAGATTCTTAGTTACATTCTCACCTTCCTTCTCTTCTGTTTTGCTTTCTCTTAGCAAATTCCTGTATCTTTGGAGAGCTATGGCTTAAATGGATGAAAAGTCTTTATGTGGCCAAGCTCAAAAATCAATCCCAGAATGTTTCAGCTAGAAGGGAACTTAAAAGTTCTGGAGTCTAACGTCCTTGCTCTACAGATTATTTGAAGTGAAGTGACTAAGGAAGGTTGAAGTTGAGGTGCTCAGCTTTTAAGTAGTATTCTTCTACTACTAACAATGTAGTTAAATCTTCAAGGAAACAATTTTGTCATAAATTCAGTCCTGGAGATGGGGAAGAGGAGAGAGCCTTAATCCCCCCCAAAAATTGCATGTATTTTTATTTAAGTTTCATTAGAAATTTAGTAAAATTTGCTGGTATTCCTTTAAAGAGGAAAGGGAAAGTAGAGAGGAACCTATTATATTCTTCACTTGGCTTTTACTTTGATCTCCCACAAAAGTATTCTACCTTTAGCTTGGAATGTCACAGAGGTCACTTTGAAATCTTTGAAATGTGTGGATAATAGTGGCTACCATTGTTCTAAGAAGACATTTGGGGTTAGAAAGTAGAACAGGGATAAGGAAAGAAAAAGATGAGATGGGGAACATGTAATATAATCAAAACCATATTTCCATGCCTCAAGGGTGGAATGGAGAGAAAAGAATGCAGCTACACAAGGGCCCATGACACAGGGCTGGCTGTCAGAGAATCACCTTGATTTACTCTTTGATAAGTGGGTATCTCTGAATTGCATAAATTGCTTTCCCAACCCCTGTGTAAATCTGGCAAATCAAGTAAAGCTCGGGAAAAACATAGATAATTTAAGTCAGGATTTCCTTGTGAATAAATAAAATGCTGAGAGTCATGCAGCTTAGCTGGCTCCCCAAGCTCTTCTGAAAAGAAATCCATGACTGGTTCCTCAAGGACTTTGTCCAAGGAGGAAGCTTAGGAGAATATTTTACAATCAGCTCCACTGATTTAATTTAAGCCCACATCCTCTGGCAACAACTGGACTCCAAAAATTCAATCTTAAACCATAGGTGATACTGAAGTTGATGTTACACAACAGTTGGATGATTGAATATGGCATTGATGACATCTTTATCATTACATCCATGTCTCCCAATACCATGAGTTTCAGTAGGGTTTGTGTGTTCTGCTTTCTGAATGGCATTAAAATTCAACTGTGTTTCCCTCATCCTCATTCTTAAGAATTGCCTGTTCATTCAAGAGAAGATTGATACATTCTAGAGTAATCTAGACTATGATAATATTAATCAGTAAAGAAAATGTGTATAGATTTTAGAGGGACTGTGAACTTGAAAGGGAAAAATAGATCTTAATTTTAACTAAAATGTAACCTTTTTCTTATGAATATAAGCAACAAAAGATTACTTTCAGTAAGTTTTATATGTTAAAGAATTCCATCTCTTTATCTCTCTCTCTCTCTCTCTCTCTCTCTCTCTCTCTCTCTCTCTCTCTCTCTCACACACACACCACACACACACACACACACACACACCACACACACTCACACACACTGAACTAGAGGAAACAGACTAATCAGAGTTATGAAAAATCAGATGTTATGATCTAAAGTCAGAAGAGACTTTAGGAGTAATTTTGTCCAGTTGTCTCATTTTACATGTAACACCCTTTCTGGTCTCACTAAGCAGATGCACCCTTGATTAAACAGGATCTATCAGAAGGTTACTCACCCTCTCAAGATAATACAGTAACTCTAAGGGAATAGGAAGTTTTCTAATGGTCATTCATGAACCTTCACCAATATTAATATCAACTAACCGGCAAAGTTAGCTTTAAGACTATTTGCCGAGGTAACATAAGAATAATTGGTACAAAAACTCCACTCTTTCTCTCCTCCCAAAAAAAGTCTGGAACATATTGTTGTATATATGTACATAATATATACATATGTATGTGTAGACATATGTGTATGTACATATGTGTATATTGTATATATATATATGTGTGTGTGTGTGTGTGTGTGTGTGTGTATGCACATTCTAGTGAAAAGTAGGTTGAAATCTAAAAAGCACATGTAATGAAGTCTTAAAGCAGAGTTCCTAGTTGAATAAAAGGGCTTTCACTGCTCCTCATTAAGTTCCTTTACAATGTTTCAATAAGTAAATAAATATTTATTAAGTGCCTACTATGTGTCAGGCATTATACTAAGAACTGGGAATACAAAAAGAGGCTGAAGACCTCAAGGAGCTTACAATAAAATGGGAGAGAAAATGTGCAAACAAATACAAAAGTGAACTGTATATTGCATAAATAGGAAATAACCGAGAGAAGGCACTAAGATTAAGAGGGGTTGGGAAAGGTTTCTTGTGAAATATGGGATTTTAGTTGGAACTTAAAGGAAGCCAGGGAGATAGTCAAAGCAAAGGACAGAGAACATTCCAGGCTTGGGGGAGTGAGAGATGAAGTAGCTTGTTCAGGGAACAGCTAAGATGCCAGTCACTGGATTGAAGAGTACATATCCAGGAGTAAGGGTAAGATGGAAGGAGTTAGGTTATGAAGGGCTTTGAATGACAAATAGAGCATTTTGTATTTGGTCCTGGAGTCAATTGGGAGACACTTTTTTGATTGAGTAAGAGGGCATCATGATTGGACCAGTGCTTCAGAAAAATCATTTTAGTGGCTAAATGAAGGTTGGATTAGAAAGGGGAGAGACTTGAGACAGGCAGATCCACCAGATTATTGTAATAATTCAGGCATGAGGTGATAAGGGCCAACACTAAAGTTGTTGTTTGTCTTTCATTCTCAAAGAGGACCATGACATCAGAAAGGTGATGCCATGACTTGAAAATAAATTGGATTTAAGTGATGGAGGGCTATGCAAAGTCACCAGCCTCACTCTCTCCTCTGGAGCTATCTGGGTCCAGTGGCAAGATATAGATCAGAACGACTGTAGATGGTCCCAGATGCAGTGGGAGACCATGGGCTTTTTGAGTTAAGGTCTTTCTCAGATCTCAGTTTGTCTGAGGCAACACCCAGTAAGTGATTAAAACTAGGTAGGAAGAAATGAGGCAAAGAATGACTTCTTTTACCTAGTCAAAAAACAATAAATCTGGGAGAGGAAGACCCTTAGAGTTTCTGGCGAAAACCAAAATAATTGCTATTTGTACTCACTCTGAGCCACCATTGCCCAAACAATGACCAAATGGGGTTTGGGCTGGGAAATATTGTTTGTCTTCCCCTCCCAGACTGACCTGGGGAAGACCTTAGCTCCAAAAGGCCAAGGCCTCCCACTGTATCTAGGCCCATCTCCAGTTATCCTGATCTATATCTTGCACTAGAATGGTGGCAGTGTCAAAGGAGAGAAGGTGGGATACTTGAGAGATATAGCAAAGGTGAAATTTTCAGGCCTTGGCAACTGATTGGATGTAGGAGATGAGAGATAGTGAGGAATCCAGAAGTCCTAGGTTGTGGAATGGGAAGATGGCATTGCCCTCTAAAGTAACAGGTAAAGTAAGAGGGGGTCAGGCTAGTGGGAAAGATGATGAGTTCTGTTTTGGATTTATTGAGTTTAAGATACCTAATAAATACCCAATTTGAGGTGCTTAAAAGGCAATTGGAGATACAAGATTGGAGGTCAATAGAAAATTTGAGATAGGATAGGTAGGACCTTTGGCTGTATTTCCTTCAACACTGAGCTACCTTTCCTCATGGTCAAGTTTATGCTCCCTCAGCTCTAGTACGTCACCTGTTATCCTATCTTGCTGATGGAATAGTCAGTACAGAAGGGAGAGAGGGGACTGTTAGGCTCATGCTCACTAAGTTTAATCTTCTCCTTTTGCTTCCATCTGATTGGAAGAACAAGGGTATGGTCTTTAATGAAATCCCTGAAACTTAGTTTTATAAGTAATTTCTGGAATATTCCTTCTAGAACCTCTTTCTTTGATATCATGGACCCAGAGGTATATCTAATTCCATCTACTTCTCCCAATACAAGTTGTCATCCAATTTCATCCAATGGTTTAAAGTATGTCTTCCCTTCCAACTTGAGAGACTAGGTTGTTCACACATGGTTTAAGTCTTGGATTAGTTCAGTAGTGTTGTCTTGGAATTGCTTACATCTGTCTACATTTTTGATTATGTAACTCCATCAAAGGGACATTGTCACTGATACAGTTATTAGGAAATAAAGAATATTATAACTTATTTGAATTGGGATTCAGATGTTAGACACTCCTTTTACATACGAATGAGATTTAAGGAGGCAAAGCAACTTACTTATAACATAAGCAAGTTCATTGAAGACACAGAATCACAGGATCATAGATGTTGATCTCCAAGGGAACTTGGAGATGATCAAATTCAATTCCCTCTTTTTATGGCCAAGAAAGGTGAAATAACCAGCCCATAGTTTTTAAGAAGTATTGGAAACTATAATGTGAAGACCTTTCATCTGAAAAGAAATTTTATTTTTATGCATAAGCTACACCCACCTGTATGACCTTGGACAAGTCAATTAACTTCTCTGAGTCTCAGTGTCCTAATCTGTAAAATTGGGAGGATGGATTAGAAATCCTTTGAGGTCTCTTCCACCCCTCCATGCTTAATTATATTATCCTATGATCTGTGGGTCCTTATTATTCACCATTGCTTCAGCCCCCAGAAGAAACAAAAGCCTGGATTCTTTTTTGTTCAGTTACTGTCCTTAGCCTTAAGGACCAGTCAGTCTCCCTAAAGCTGCCACAACTATATCTGGGGCAAATTTAACTGAGTTAGAGGTATGGGAATGGAGGAAGGAAAGGACAGTCCTGTATGAGTTTAGTCATTTGAAAGCAAAGATTTTCCAAATAGAATTGGAGGGAAGTGAGTTACAGAAGTTCTTACCATGGGGAGGAAGCATTCTTCCCAGGAAGAAGTGTCTTCAGATGCTGTAAATTTTCAATTAAGCCCAGTTTAACCACGTGTTAGTTATAGCTTTAGCATGATGAATTACAGTAGATGATCTAGTTTTGGGAAACTGTATCACAATACACACGCACACACACACACACACACACACACACACACACACACATATATATATGTATATGTATATGCTTTTTCCATTAAGCCATTTCCATTAGGCCATTGTCTTAATTACAGAAAACACAATTCTTTGTAACATGGCTTACTACCCTCCCACCAAAATTGGAACTCTTTTCCCCTCATACTCACATAAACACACTCCTTTTATGAAAAAAATGAACCAATAATAGCTAGCATAATACTAGCTAGCATATATGGATGTTTCTGTGTGTATTGCTTTAAGGATTGCAAAACACTTTATAAATGTTACATTTTACCCTCTCAACAACCCTGAAAGATAGGAGTTATTATTATCCCCATTTTACATGTGAAGACACTGAGGCAGAGGGAAATTGAATGATGTACGAAGTGTCACACAATTAGTGTATATCAGGGGCTAGATTTTAACTCTGTTCTTCCTGAATTCAGGGCCAGTGCTCAATTTACTTTGCATCCTGGGGTGGGGAGAGGGGAGTTTAGATAAAAGAATAAATGTATACTTTCCCCAGATCTTCAGGAAAGAAATCTGTGTAGTAAAACATCTCATCCTTGGACATTTGTCTTTCTTTAAGGAATAAGAGGTATTGTCAGATTTGAGGAAAGCTATTCCCGCATACCCTTCAGGACCCTGGTCAGCAGCACCATCAATCCTCTGGTATATTCACACTTAAGTCTCTCAGAAAAAGGGGTGGGTAGTCCTGGGCTACATGACAAACTGTTCTAAAGAGACTAATTAACTAGGGAATGTCTTTCACATATTTAGATGAACTACTTATGTTGCACTCCAGTTGAACCTAAAACAACCTTTTTTCCATAATGAAAGTCCTTGAAGAATATGTATGAAATCCTTTTTTTAGCCCAGGGTTACACTTAAACGAATCCATTATAAAGAAGGAAATTTCCCAATAGTGCGGGAATCCAGGTTTTATTTAAAATAATCTACCAAGCACTCCTTTGGCAGGTAAAAGGGATTACTGAGAAAAATTAAAAGCTATTGAAGAGAAATACTGAAAACTGTTATATCCCCAGATTTGTCAACTGCTTAAGTATATTTCTGTGTGGCAAGGTATAGATTTCAAATGGATTTCCACTCACTTGTGGAGAAGGATTCAGACCCAAAGTCAAGATCATTTTTTTAACACAGATTGGTAATGTCTGCTATCAAAGGAAAAAATAAAACTGATTCTTAGAGAAAGAAAGGACTTAAAAGATCATCAAAGCTAATTTTTCATTTTATAGATGTGGAAACTGAGACCCAGAGAAGGACCAAAATCACACAAGTTTATCGTAAAGTAGGTGTGCTATAATATCCAGGAGTCAAAGAACCTGATTTTGTGTCTATTATTTATTACTGATATAAGCTAGTCATTTCATAACTTCGAACCTCAATGTCATTATTTGTCTAATGAGGTGATTGGAGTCTTGTTGCAGGAAGATAGATAATAAAGCATGCCTCCTTTTATGATTTTCTCAGCAGAGAAGTGAGGGACTATAGATATAGGATGTTACACATACTATGTGATTTTTGGTTTGTTGATTTGACTTTGTTTCTAGTTGTTCTTTAATATAGGCAAAGGTTCAACAGTTTGTGGCTGGAGCAGTGTAGAAGAGGATTGTATTTTGGAAATAATTATAATGTAAAAGCAAAAGGTCATCAAAAATTTATATTTAAAGAATACTGAAATATGACAAAATGAGACAATTAGTCCAGATTCTCACACAAAGGTGCCTTCCAGTTATAAATCTGTGGTTCTTTTGAAAGAGATGTTTATCTTCCATAGTAGAATCCAAAGGGAAAAGAGATGAGCAGCAAGCCATTTACCAGCTAAAAGGAATCATTTCCTTTCCCCTTAATCTAAGCACCCATGCATTTTTCCTGGGCAAGCAGATGTTACCTCTCTTATCTTTTTTTTATTTAAAAATTTTTTTTTATTAATTCATTTTGATTTATCAACAATCGCTTTCATAAGCTTTTGAGTTTAAAATTTTTCTTCCTCTGCCTCCCAATATCCCTCCCCAAGATGGCACGCAATCTGATATAGGCTATACATATACACTCCTATTAAACATATTTTCACATTAGCCATGTTGTAAGGAAGAATTAGAACCAATAGGAGGAGCCACCGGAAAGAGGAAACAAAACAAAACAGAATTTAAAAATAGCAAGTAGTATGCTTCAATCTGCATCCAAACTCCATAGTTTTTCTTTGGATGTGAATAGCATTTTCCATCATGAGACTTTTGGAGATGCCTTAGATCCTTGCATTGCTGAGAAGGGCTAAGTCTATAAAAGTTAGTCATCACATAACATGGCTGTTACTGTGTACAGTGTTTTCCTGGTTCTGCTCAAGTCACTCAGCATCAGTCCATACAAGTCTTTCCAGGTTTTTCTGAAGTCGGCTTCCTCATTATTTCTTGCTATTTATTATTTTAAGGAAGACTCCATTTATACCTATGCTTTCTAGTGTTTTTAATAGGAATGGGTGTTGTATTTTATCAAAAGCTTTTTCTGCATCTATTGAGATGATCATGTGGTTTCTGTTGGTTTTGGTGTTGATATGCTCAATTATGCTGATAGTATATTGAACCAACCCTGCATTCCTGGTATAAATCCTACCTGGTCATAGTGTATTATTCTTGTGGTAAGTTGCTGCAATCTATTTGGTAGAATTTTGTTTAAAATTTTTGCATCTGTATTCATTAGAGAAATTGGTCTATAATTTTATTTCTCTATTTTGACTCTTCCTGGTTTAGGTATCAACACCATATTTGTATCATAAAAAGAATTTGGTAAGACTCCTTCTTCACCTATTTTCCCAAATAGTCTATATAGTATTGGAATTAATTGTTCTCTAAATGTTTGATAGAATTGCATGTAAATCCATCTGGCCCTGGAGATTTTTTCCTAGGGAGTTCATCAATGGCTTTTCAATTTCTTTTTCTGAGATGGGTTATTTAAGTATTTTACTTCCTCTTTGGTTAATCTGGGCAATTTATTTTTGTAATATGTATCATTTCACTAAGATTGTCAAATTTGTTGGCATATAGTTGGGCAAAATAATTCCTAATTATTGTTTTAATTTCCTCTTCCTTGGTGGTAGCTTCACCCTTTTCATTCTTGATACTAGTATTTGGTTTTCTTTCTTTTTTTTAAATTAAATTAACCAAAGGTTTATCTATTTTATTGTTTTTTCATAAAACCAGCTCTTAGTTTTATTTATTAGTTCAATAGTTTTCTTAATTTCAATTTTATTAATTTTTCCTTTGGTTTTCAATATTTCTAATTTGGTTTAGTTGAGGATTTTTAATTTGTTCTTTTTCTAGTTTTTTTAGTTGTATGCCCAATTCATTAATCTCCTCTTTTTCTTTTTATGTAAGCATTTAGAGATATAAAACTTCCCCTAAGAACTGCTTTCCTGCATCCCATAGGTTTTGGTATGTTGTCTCATTATTGTCATTCTCTTGAATGAAATTATTGATTGTTTCTATGATTTGTTGTTTGACCCAATCATTTTTTAGGATTAGATCCAATTATTTTTTAGTCTATCTTTCCATGGCCCTTTATTACATATAATTTTTATTGCATCATGATCTGAAAAGGATGCATTTAATATTTCTGCCTTTCTGCATTGGATTGTGAGGTTTTTATGCCCTAGTACATGGTCAATTTTTGTGTATGTGCCATGTACTGCTGAGAAAAAAGTATATTCCTTTCTATCCCCATTCAGTTTTCTCCAGAGGTCTATCATACCTAACTTTTCTAATGTTCTATTCACCTCCTTAACTTCTTTCTTGTTATTTTGTGGTTAGATTTATCTAGTGCAGAGGGGGAGGTTGAGGTCCCCCACTAGTATAGTTTTGCTGTCTATTTCTTCCTGTAACTCCCTGAACTTCTCCTGTAAGAATTTGGATGCTATACCATTTGGTGCATATATGTTTAGTAATGATATTACTTCATTGTCTATGGTGCCTTTTAGCAGGATGTAGTTTCCTTCCTTATCTCTTTTGATTAGATCTATTTTTGCTTTTGCTTTGTCTGAGATCAGGATTGCTACCCTGCTTTTTTACTTCAGCTGACATAATATATTCTGCTCCAGCCTTTTACCTTTACCCTGTATGTGTCACTCTTTTTCAAATGTGTTTCCTGTAAACAACATATTGTAGGATTATGGTTTTTAATCCATTCTGCTATCCATTTCTGTTTTATGGGAGAGTTCATCCCATTCACATTCACAGTTATGATTACTATCTGTGTCTTTTTCTCCATCCTTTTTCCCCCATTTATGCTTTCTTTCTCCTTTTTCCTTTCCCCCTTCACTAGTGTTTTGCTTTTGACCACCCTCCTTCAGTCCCTCCTCCCTTTTATTATCCCTTTCCCTTTTCTTCCCTTTACTTACTGCTTCTTCCCTCCCTTCTTCCCCCCTTCCTTTCTTTCCCCCTCCTTTTCTTTCCTTTTCCCTCCTACTGCCTATAGGGCAAGTTAGATTTCTATACCTAACTGATTATGTTATGCCCTTCTTGAGCCAAATCTGATGAGAGTAAGGTTCAAACAATGCTCCCCCCCTTCTTTCTCTCTGCTTTAATAGGATTTTGTGTCTTTTCCTGTAATGTCTGCCTCCTCCTTTCTCAGTACATTTTCTAAGATCAGATTGATCCACTTATTTGGATCCATTTAATCCACTTGATTAGATTTTTTTCATCATTACATCAAAGTCAACTAATATCCACCCTCTTTATGTATACTCCTTTAACATGGTGTAATAACAATACAGTTCTCAAGGGTTGCAAGTGTCATATTCCCTTGTAGGGGTTTAAACAGCCCCCCCCTTATTAACAACATATTGTATCTTTCTGTCCCATTTACCTTTTTATGTCCTTCTTGAGTCCTGTACTTGAAGATCAAATTTTTTGTTGAGCTCTGGTCTTTTTATCAGGAAAGTTTGTAAGTCTCCTATTTTGAATATCCATCTCCTCCCTTGAAAAATGATGCCCATTTTTGCTGGGTAATTGATCCTTGGCTGCACTCCAATCTCATTTGCCTTACAGAATATCAGGTTCCACACCCTGCGGTCTTTTAATGTAGAAGCTGCAAGGTCCTGTGTAATCCTGACTGTGGTTCCATGATATTTAAATTGTTTCTTTCTGGCTGCTTGCAGCACCTTCTCTTCTTTCTGGTAATTTTGGAATTTTGCTATTATATTTCTTGGCGTTGTCAATTTGGGATCTCTTTCAGGTGGTAATCAGCGGATTGTTTCTATGGTTATTTTCCCTTCTGGTTGTAGGATTTCTAGGCAGTTTTCCTTTATGATTTCCTGAAAGATACTGTCCAGGCTCTTTTTTTCATCATGATTTCCAGGTAGTCCAATAATTTTTAAATTGTCTCTCCTGAATCAATTTTCCAGGTTGGTTGTTTTACCAATGAGATATTTTACATTTTCATCTATTTTTTCATTTTTTGTTTCTGTTTGATTCTTGCTCTCTCATAGAGACATTAGTTTCTATTTGTCCAATTCTAGTTTTTAACAGATTGTTTTCTACTGTTAGTTTTTGTACTTCCTTCTTCAATTGGCCAATTGTGTTTTTAGGGACTTGTTTTCTTCAGTGTATTTTTTTTCCAATTGGCCAATTGTATTTTTGAAGGACTCTTCTACCTCTCTCATTTGACTATTAAAATTCTTCTTGAGCTCTTCTGAGAAGGCTTTTTGGGATTCAGACCAGTTCATATTCCCTTTTGATGTTGCAGATGTGGGTTTGTTGACAACGTTTTCCTCTTCATAATTTCTGTCTTGATCTTCACTCTTCTCATAATATGAATCTATGGTACATTTCTTTTTACTCATGGTGTTTCTTTATTCCCTGGCCTTTAAAGAGATTGAGCTCTCCTGCTGGGGAACAGAGGGTACTGACCCAAGCTTCTTGTGTTGGGAGCCTAGGTCTTGGTCACTGGCTTTGTGTGCTGGGGCCTCTTATGCTGGCAATTGGAGGCTGTAGGTTTCTGGCAGCTTACTTTGTGTTGGGCTGGAATCAGCAAGGCTGGAACTTTCAGGCAATTCTAGGTTGCCTGCTTTTGCTTTCCTTTACCTTTCTTCAGCTACTTTTAGATGGGTGCTACAGGGTGTTTATCTGCCTGGGGCCCCCTGCAGTGTTGTCTCCCTCATCTCTGCTAATGCAATGGGAGATTACTTTGTGGTAGAGTTCTGAGGCACCTGGTGGTTTTCTGAGCTGGTTTCCACCGGTTAGTCCACCCTCACTGAGGCACTTGGAGGTCCAGATATTGGTGTTTCCCTGTTCTACCACCTGGGCTTCAGGATTTCTTCACAATTGGAGGCTGCAGGACTCTGACAGCTCACTTGGTGTTGGGCTGGAACCAGCAAGGCCGGGGCTTTAGGAAGCTTTTAGGTTCCTTTCTTCATCTCCTTTCAGATTAATGACATGGGGTACTTATCCGCCTGGGGCCCCTTGTAGTGCTGCCTCCCTTACTTTTTCTGAGGCACTGGGAGACCCGTTTACTGGGCTGCTGCACTGCTGTTCCCCTCTTTCTTCTAGTTCAGCTGTTCTAGGGTTTTTTCTAGGGTGATGTTTTCTGGGGTTTTGGAGGTTGATAGAGGAGAGTGAGAGTGATTACCTTTTCACTCCGCCATCTTGGCTTCTGGAAGCAGAAGTCTGTTATGTCTTTTTTCCAGAAATATGGCTCTAAATTGTGGTTTGCGCTAGGAAAGGAAGCTGTTTGCCTAACTTTGTTAAGATTGAAGTGTGGCAGAAGCAAAGAAGGAGCTTGTAATCATGACCTTTGTTCCAAGACTCCGGAATTTCCTACCCTGAAAATAGCATCAATAACTTAAAAGGAAAATAAAACTTAAAAGCCTAAGTTATCAGAATATTTCAATACAGCAGATAACCAACCATTTACTATTTCCTTGAACCATAGTGCCTAGCACTTTGTGCTACATGGCACATGTTTAACTTTAAATGGATTTTGTCTGCTAAGATCTTACAGACTAAAAGGAAAGCTAAGGCAGAAGTGCATTCATGTGTAACCTTAAATATCCATATATATCTCCCTTACCACCACTACCAACAATAGATGGACCAGTTATTTCATCCCTGTAGGGAACTCCTTGTGAAGAACTTCCTTTACCAATGGAGAGCAACAGCTTCTCTGCAATTTGTCGTCCTACCTACTGGAAACACAGGTTAAGTGGCTTGCTGGGGGTCAAACAGCCAGTATATCAGAAGCAAGACTTGAACGGAAGGTCCACCTGACTTTGAGGCCAATTCTCTATTTCCTCAAGCTTCCTCTAGGAGTATATGTGTGTGTGTCTATATATACACACAGTTATATATACATGTCTCTGTGTGTATGTGTCTAAATATATATATATATATATATATATATATATATATATATGTAGAAACATATAGTATGCCTATGTATGCAATTTCACCTGACAAAAGTTGTTGGTAAGGTATGTATATGTATGATTATATATACATACTTATATACATATATGTATATATACATATACATACATGCTTACATATATACATATACGCATATATACACATACACATAAAATACACACACATATACTTTCTAACTCTGCGTAGATAAATATAATACTATAAACATATACTGGGTGCCATATATGTATAGAATATTGTGCTAAGGTGGGGAGGGGTTAATATAAGGTTTATGTAAATTAGTCTCTGCTCTCCAGGAGGTTACAATCTAATAAGAAGTAAGATAGAATTAAAGATAAGTACAATATGTAATCTTACTAAGATAAATGCATTAGATAGGTAAAAAGCAGATGGCTTTTTAAGGGCTGAGGGGCAATGTCACTATCTGTCTCAGAGAGGGGAGGTTCAGGAAGACTTTGCTTGTGGGGTGGAATTTAATTTGAGTTTAAAAATCTGGATAGGAATGTAATAGGTGAAGAGAACAGATATAAAAATAAAAGGAATTCACTAGGTGTGTTGGTTTCTCTGGCTGCAATGTGGATGAGATTGAGTGTGTGGAGCAACCACGTATTATATTCAGAAGGCTGTCCCAGATGTCAGGAGATTTGAATTCTAGTCCCAGCCTTGTCAGTAACATATATCATAACATTGAGCACTTAACTTCTTTTGGCTTCTGTTTCCTCATCTTATTGGGTAACTGGTCTCTAAAGTCCTTTCTAGCTATAGATTTTAAGGTTTTTTTTTTTAGGAGAGAAGTATGAGAAAAAAACAATGCTTTGCAAATTTGGGATATTAGGCAAAAACTTTAAGAATGAAAAAGGGTGAATTGAATTGAAACGTTGAATGTCAGTCACTTTCCATTTTTGTTCTTTTGTTTTGGACACAGGATGAGGTATCATGTCATGTTTTGTAGTATGGTTGTCTTAGAATATCTCTACTTTCTGTTCCTATCAGCTCAGAGAAACTCATCCCATTGTTCAACTCACTTCTTTGAAACCTAAATGGGGCTTTTCATAAAGAAAGTATTTTTGTCATTGCTTTTATCAACTGAACTTTGAGATCACAAGAGAATGCAATACCTTACCAACAACTTTTGTCAAATGAAGTTATTAGATAAAATTTACTTCCTGCAAACTTTTCAATCATACTTAGAGTACTATAAAAATATGAACAATTTATTATTATCCCTACCATTTTACATCAGGCAAAGTAATGATGTTGCCTTGGCAATTTCAATAGATCAAACTTTGCAACACTAACTAGTATTGCATAACATAACCGTCTTTGTAGTATAGAAATAATTTAGTAACAAAATGGTTGGCCTGATTATTCCAATGCAGTGGGGGGAAAGCTGGATTTTGAATTAAAAGGACTTTGGTTTGAATCCTAACTAGGACACTTACCATGTCTGTGTAACTACAGCTATAACTACACTAGTATGAAAGGAACTTTATTATAGGGGAGGGAGAAAGGAGGTGTTTTCTCCCTGAACCATTCTAGAGACCACCATCTTGCTTCCTTGGGATTCTCAACTTGCCTGTACCATGCAGTTTGAATTACCTGGCCATAATCCCGTTTCTCATCACTCTAGTGCTCCTTTCTTAGGTCTACTTTCTCATTCTCAACCCAGTATTTACAGGACTACAAGCAGATCTCCCTGAAGGATGAGCATGAACACAACCAAAACATTGTTTCCTTTCCTCTTTCTCCCATGACATTCTGAGTTACCACTTTCTCCACTCTCTCTCTCTCTCTCTCTCTCTCTCTCTCTCTCTCTCTCTCTCTCTCTCTCTCTCTGTCTTTCACACACACACACACACACACACACACACACACACATTGTCCTCTGTGAAACTGCTTCTGTGTCACCTCCAATCTCACAACCTTCTTCCTGCCCACCTCAAGTGAACAAACTTCTGATCCTGGCTCTCTGTGTCCTTGGGTAGGTCATTTTACTTGTCATAAGCTCAGTTTCCTTAGCTAAATAAATAAATAAGAGGGCTAGGCTGGATCAGGGATTCTTAATATCATTGCATCATAGGACTCCTTTAGCAATATGGTACCCTTTTGGTATTCTAGTGAACCTCATTGAATCTATCACAAAATAATGTTTTTAAAAACATGAAATAAAATACCTAAGATTATAACAACAATTAAAATATAGTTACCAAATACATTTAAACACATAAATTTATGAACTAAAGAGATGGTTTCTAAGGTTCTCTGCAACTCAGGCAGATCATTGTGTGGTAAATGTGTTAAGAGAGTCAAAGGAAAAGAATCAACCATGAAATATGGGATGTGGTGGCAACTTTGCAAAGAAAAAAGGCCAATTGACCTATGGACACACTTCACACAGAAATCATTTTGGGGTCTGTAGCCAGATATGCAGTCATGAATTTGGAAACTTAATTCAAATACTCTTGGGGATTTGCAAAAATAGATGCACTAAGCAAATTGCATTACTCCTCAGTAATTTCACTCCACATATTATACAATCAACAGATGTTTCAAAAGTATGGAAAATACATACTTTTTTACCTTACTTCTAATTTCATACTCATTTGTTGAATTTATTTCTCCAAATATAACTTGAATCAATTTAGAGGGAGAAGGGGTATTATTGACCATATTATTTACAGAAAATGATACTGGATCAAGATCTTTGCTGACTGTTTTTGCCTGAATATGCATCTAAATTATATAATTGATTAAAAAAAACTATATAGCAGTCTCTGAAAAAGTAATTACTCTAGGATTAAATGAAGCTTTTGTTTAATTATGCAAAGTTATAGAAAGGTCTGTACCACTTGAATCAGGTTATTGAAAGGCTTTAGAAATCTCAGTCCATGCATGTGCCTTATGGGTGACCTGCAAATATATTCCCTGTACATTTTTGAGACTTCTCCCTTTATACATCTTCGGGACAGAGGAGAAATATTTTTACACTATTACTTAAACATCTTGCTCCCAAACTGTCAGAAACGTGCTCCCCGCATAGGACAGGCATAAGCGGTGTTAGTTATGATGCCCTGGGTCTATCCCTGAAAGACTGGGGCTTGTCAGCTCTCATCACCTTACTTGATGAGGGTAAACTTTTCAGGACCTCCAATTGTGAACCACCAGACTTTTCCCTTGCTGAAAGTCATTGTTTCTTAACCTCCTAAGTGCTAAAGACTCCACTGAGAAATAACATTGGTGCCACTGAGGCTGGCATTCCATTCAGATGAAAACCTGCAAGAGAATGATTGACCAGAGTTCAGATGGCTTCAGAGACCAAGGTCAACATAGAGGAACCACAGCAATCATCAACATACCTTTCTCTAAAGTGGGGTCTTTTTCTCCAGGGAGCTCTAAGTATCCTCACACAGAGCAGTCCATTTGGATCCCAAACTTTCCCTGTGAGAGAAGCCAAGACCTTTTATATCTGAAAGGCTGCCTAGGATTGGGAAATTAGCCACACGGTGCCACTTACAATCAATTGAAAGAATTCATCATGGTTCTGGGCAGAAATGAAATGATAGCTGTAAGCCACCACGAGATATTTACACAGCAGTGAGGCATGTTAAATCACTTGTGTTGTTTTCATTATTGCTGTTCTTCATTCACCTAAACACAGAACCAACCATGCCTGCCATATCACTTAACATGTTGGGCCCCATTTTTTCTCATAAATGCTCACAGACAGACCCAGGTCATGCTTATTTTACTCTGAAGCCTTTGGGGATCCAAGAAAATAATTTGGTGAATGACAAGGAACTGCAAAAACATATCTGAATCTGATAATGGGGTGAGAAAATAGTAATTTAGATGTAACTGTCTTCAAGAGCAAAAATGGTCATGAGAGAGTCAGACTGTTTTGAGCTTTTTCCTGTGAACCAATGTTTTAGAATGAAAGTCTTGGCCCCTAGGCCAGTGTTTCAGGCGCAGCCCCACCCCCATTCATAGCTCTGTGGTAGAGAAGAGGCCCTCTTTAAGTTTTCTACAAATTCCCTAAGTTTAAGGACTTGCAAGTAAATTGGATTTAAGTGAGGCAGGGCTGTGCAAAGTCACCAGCCTCAGTCTCTTATCCTGTCCTCAGCAGCCATCTGGGTCCAGTGGAAAGATACAGATCAGGATGACTGGAGATGGCTCCAGATGCCGTGGGAATCCTTGGCCTTTTTAAGCTAAGGTCTTTCCCAGGCCCCATTCAGTGATTAAGCCTATGTAAGAAATGAGGTAAAAAGATGGTCTCTTTTACTTAGTTAAAAAAAAAATCTGTTCTGGAAGGGAAGACCCTCTGGCTGAAACAGAAACAATTGCTATTTGTACTCACTCTAAGACAACAAAACACAAACAATGACCAAGTGAGGTTTAGTTTAGGAACTCTTGTTCCTAGCCAGAGTGACTTGGATTTAAGGCATGGTCAAGTAGCTCCATTTGAATCTCAATGGGCTTTATCAAATCCTGGTTTTCCAATGCTGTATTTCAAGAAATCATATATGAAACAACATGGGGAAAATTCAAGAGTGGAAGTATTGCTTTGCTGCAGTAGGGCATAGTTGAGATTAGATGACAGAAACTTATAGTAGACCTAGTGAGTACTGCTTTCACTTTTCTTCATTGCTATTTACATGAACAGCAAAAGAGGTAAGGTGAAGGTTAGGTAAGGTATGACTGTGGATAGGAAAAGGCAGAAAGGGATTCATGAGCAGCTTACACTGCAGTTTATGCAAGAGGGAAGATAGGAAGCTGGAGCTAGGGTAGTGAGTACAAGTGTGAATGATGAGGAAGAGATCTAGACCTCAAAAGGAAAAAACCTGGACTTTCCCATATGGCCAATCTCTGGAGTTCCCCGCCCCCAGGCTATAATCCCATCAACTGGCCTTTCGTTGTGACTATGCCCAATCTCCCAATTCTCTGTTACCCTCAACCTAGCCTAGCCCTCCGTTGTCTTTGGCCCTTTGGCTACTTCCCTTAATCCTATCTAGGCTCCATTCTCCCATGGCCACATGGTCCAGGTGCCTGGCATTCTATTACCTCACAATCCCCTCAGACTACTTGGCCACTCCTAGATCCTTCCCAGTCTTTCTATGTATATGAGGTCTCCATTAAGGTACTCAGACTCTTACTATCTAGCCAATAGCTCACAGGTGCTTAGAGACTCCTTAAGAGTCTGGCTAATATGGCAGATCTTTAATAAACCTCATCTTTGGCTGAAAGAGGGCTTGGGTCAAATTCTTTTGGGCAGGACCTTTGTGTCATGACTTTGGGGTTCCAGAACCCCTAAATGTCTAGACCTACAAAGGACCTAAGGGGCCAAGGGAATGTAGGTCATAGTAAGAAAAATAAAAAGGGTCAGAAATCTGTAAGTCTTAGGAGGAGATAGAATGATGAAAAAAGATTATGATTAACCTGATACAGTTTTAGGGTACAGGTGATGGGGTTAAGTTCTGGACCCCTGGTGTCCCCCTGAGACTATAATCCTACCAATTGGTCTTTCAATTTCTCAATTTTCTATTACCTTTAATCTAGCTTACCCCTCCATTGTCTTACCTCCCTATGGCCCCCAGCTACTTTCTACCCTTGACCCTATCTAGCTCCAAGTCACTCCCATCAAGATCTTTCCTAGATCCCTTTCACAATCTTTATGTATATAAGGTCCATCTTGTTTCCATTAACATGCTCAGATTCCTCAAGAACCTAGCCAATAGCTCACAAATGTTCAGATTCCTTAAGAGTCTGGCCAATATGATGAATCTTTAATAAACCTTGTCTCTGGCTGAAAGAAGGCTGGGGTCGAATTCATTTGGATAGGACCGACATGTCATGATTTTAGGGTCTTAGCACCCCTAAACCTGTAGACCTCATCTCAGGGACCTCAAAACTATCTATGTAGAGGGCAGAGTCATCTGGAAAGAATTTACAGACTCAAGCAGTCTTCTAGCCAAGTGGCAAAAAGTTTATTGTAATGTGATATAGTGGGCAGAGCTCCTGAGGGAACTTGCAGTCTAACAGGAGTGATGCTAAAGCTTATATAGAAAACGTTCAGTGAGTGTTGTGCCAAGTATGATAATTAGGTGGTCAACATACAGTTTCTGTAACTTGGGTGTAGGTGTCATTTACTTCTGGCACAGCCTGTGGTGGGGTTAGGGGGCTTCTAAGGGTCTGTACATCTGTACTTCTACATCTGTAACAAGATAGACTTGGGAGTTGATGTCTATAGCTTGATCTCTGGATTGTATACTGCAATTGTGGGAATCAGTACAGGAGAGTTCTGCTGGTACAAGTTAATCCTGTTCATGCAAGGGAAATTCTGCAGAAGTCAGATTGTTCTTGTAACAGGGAGAGATAGTTTGCCACACTAGGGCCCACTCATGAGTTATTGCCAAACATAAGGTCTTTGGACTGGGGTGAGATATGGGCCTAGGGTTGGGGTCCAAGCACAAGAACCCCATTAAAAACTACAGCCAGTTAGGGGTATAAAAGGGAAATAGTAGCCAGTGCTGGAGAAGTGGTAAGGGAAGCAGTATCATAAGGTGGGAAAGAGGTCTCACTACAAAGGGGAAAAAAATAGGAGTAATAAAGAAAGAGGCTGAAAATAAAAGGAAGTTTATTAATTGGAAATAAGTGTTCTGGGGGCACATTGGAAGGAGTGGGCAGAACTGAAGGAGAAAATTGAAGGAATTGAATTGAAACAGATAGGAGCAAGTCATCAGTTAGTTGGGGATGGGGCACAAGGTCTGTACATTCACTTCTAGGTGGGGGTGGGAAGAAATTCAGAATCATTGAAATGCGAAGAATATAAGAAGATGGAGTATGCTAACACCCGAGAAAATGTATATAAGCATCAGTGATTGGAGGTTGGCTGGCAGAAACAATACAAAGTTGTCCCTTAAGGTCCAAACTCATGACAGGGAATGTATCCCCTGAGACCCTGGGGAAACCAAACTAACATCTGGTAGGGACAGGAAATGACTTCTCTCCTTCAGGACCCTGATAAGGAGGCAGAATGTGGAGGGTATAAGGTGGGACCTGCTGGAGGTCCTGGGAACAAAAAAGGAAATTCACCAAATAAGAGGAAACTGACTTAACTTTAGGAAAATTATGATTGAGTCTGTAAGAGAAAGGGCTTATTATTTTAAACCACTATTCCCCCAATCATTAAGCCGTCCTTCCTTGGACCTCACATAGACCCTTGTTTTCCATCTCTTGCCTGCATTCATTGGGTAATGTTGCGTATTATACTTACCTGTGTCTGTTGGATTGTATTCCCATTCTAGACAGTAAACTCTCTGAGAGTAAGGACCAAACATATCTCTCCTTGTTTCAACTTTGCCTCTCTCTCAGCAACTAGCCTGTGACATCTCATGCAATAGGTGTTAAATAAATGTTTGTGAAATGAGGGAATGAATACTATTATGCTTATTTATTAAGATTTCATGTTCATAAGCAACTTCGTAGTTCTGCTTCTGAGCTGTCATCACCCATAGCTGTAGGGTTTGGCATGTTTACTTTGAACTTGCCAGGACTTTTGTTTGAAGGGGATTATTCAAGTTTGACAACTGGGAGCTGCCCTGTGTCTCTTTAGGAGGAGAGAAGAGCTGTTTATTTGACCAGCTGAGAGAAATGTGCACAAAGACAGACTGAGCGGGTGTCACTGTGTCCCAGAGCTCCCAAAGTAGGATACGGAATAACAGCTGTTGGCTATAGTGAACAGATCTGAGGATTTTAGTTTAATAAATTAGTTCTTTTCTTTTATTATTATTAGTGAAAGTAGAGCCTGGCTTCATCCTAACCTTCTGCTCTCCCTCCCACCCATACTATAGGAGAAGCCAATTTTTTGACCGTTCAATTTTATGCCCCCCCCAGCTTGTGAAATACATTCATCTATGATGAATGGCCCAAACATATCAACTCTCCAGAAGCTCAAAAATGAGCAGTTTTGGTTATCAGATATAGACCATTTATGAATGCATGTTCTTACTTGCTATGTCATGCACAGAGATGAAAAGAGTCATTTAAAGTTATATAATTTAATTCTTTGAATTTATAGGTGAGGAAACTGAGTCCCTAAAAAGTTATGTGACTTGCCCAAAGTCACCACAAGTAGAGACAGATTGGGAATGTGAACCCTGGTCCAGATGATATTTCACAAATTCAGAAACAGATCAAGAAGAACAATATTGTGTCCTCCCTATTCCTGTTCCTTAGTTTGCCTTCCATCGGAAAATGACTAGAAAAAAAATAATTGAAAACCAAGATAAGAGACATTGAAAGCTATAATTTTACCCCCCTCCTTTTGTTCCTTGTTCCTTCCTTTTCTCTCTAACATCTTATCACTATTACCCTAGTCTGACTTGCTACTCAACTACTTATTTCTTTACTATACAGAACATTATCCTACAGCCTCAGTATCTGTCCACAATAGGGTAACATCATCAACAGCAATATAAATATCATTTATAGATAATGCTTTAAAGTTTTCAAAACACATTCTAAATACTATCTCATTTTATCCTCACAAAAATCCTGGGAGTAGGTGCTATTATTATACACATTTTTCTGATGAGCAACTGAGACAGGCAGAAGTTAAATGACTTATACAGAGTCATGGAATGTTTGTGGCAGGATTTAAATAATGAAATGAGAGTCTCTACCTAATCTTATTCCTTCAAGGAGATATGTGTTTCAAAAAGCTCTCTGAATTTGAACCTCTTCTCTACATTCGATTCATGCTTTTTGTAAAACTTGGGCAATCATACACTGGATACAGTTTATCCCCCTTGGTTGTTTTTAGTTAATTTATTTTGATTTGTCAACATTCACTTCCATAAGCTTTTGAATTTTAAAATTTTCTCCCCCTCCCTCCCCACCTCATTCCCCAAGACGGCACGCAATCTGATATAGGCTATACATATACATTCCCATTAAATATATTTTCACCTTAGTGATGTTGTAAGTAAGAATTAGAACCAATAGGAGGAATCACCAGAAAAAGGAAACCAAACACAACAAAAGAAAAAAAATAGCAAATAGTATGCTTTGATCAGCATTCAAATTCCATAGTTCTTTCTTTGGATGTGGATAGCATTTTCCATCATGAGGCCTTTGGAGATGTCTTAGATACTTATATTGCTGAGAAGGGTTAAGTCTATCAGTATTAGTACCTAACTGATTATGTTATTCCCTTCTTGAGCCAAATCTGATGAGAGTAAGCATCAAACAATGCTCATTTCCTTCCCTTATTGCCCTCTGCTATAACAGGTTTTTGTGCCTTTTCCTGTAATATAATTTACTCTTGTCTGCCTCCACCTTTCCTTTTCTCTCAGTACATTTTCTTAGATCAGATTAATCCACTTACTTGGATCCATTTATCCCACTTGATTAGATATTTTTTAATCATTACATCAAAGTCAACTTATACCCACCCCCTTTAAGTATACCCCTTTAACATGGTGTAATAACAATACAGTTCTCAAGGGTGACAAGTGTCATCTTCCTTTGTAGGGATGTAAGAAATTTTCCCTTATTAATAACAAGTTCTTTCTTTCTGTCCCATTTACCTTTTTATGTCTCTCTTAAGTCTTGTATTTGAAGATCAAATTTTCTGTCGAGCTCTAGTCTTTTTATCAGGAAGGTTTGGAAGTCCCCTATTTCATTGAATATTCATTTCTCCCCTGAAAGATCATTCTTAACTTATGCAATATCATATTCTTTTTTTTCTTTTTTTAAAAATTTTTATTTTTTAAATTTATTTTCCATATGTTTTTGAGTTGAAAATGTTTCTCTCTTTTTCTTCCCCCCACCCTCCCCAAGACGGCACACAATCTGATATAGGCTTTACATTTACATACCCATTAAACATATTTTCACATTAGTGAAGTTGTAAGTAAAAATTAAAACCAATAGGAGGAACCATCAGAAAGATGAAAGAAAACTCAACAGAAGGTAAAAATAAGTGAGAGCGATTCGACTTCCATAGTTCTTTCTTTGGATGTGGTCAGTATTTTCCATCCCGAGGCCTCTGGAGATGTCTTAGATCCTCTTAATGCTGAGAAGGGTTCAGTTTAACATTCTTAGTCATTGCATGACGTGGCTGTTATTATGTACAAAGTCCTCTTGGTTCTGCTCACTTCACTCAGCATTAGACCATATAAGTCTTCCCAGGTTTTTCTGAAGTCAGCCTGTTCATCATTTCTTATAGCACAATAGTACTCCATTACATTCATATATCACAACTTGCTCAGCCATTCCCCAATTGATGGGCATCCTCTCAATTTCCAATTCTTTGCCACCACAAAAAGAGCTGCTAAATATATGTTTGTACATGTAGGTCCTTTTCCCATTTGTTTGATCTCTTTGGGATATAGCCCTAGAAGTGCTTGCAATATCATATTCTACACTCTACGTAGAAGCTGCAAGGTCCTGCTCAATCCTGACTATGGTTCCATGATATTTAAATTGTTTCTTTCTAGCCGCTTTCAGTATTTTCTCTTTGACCTGGTAATTTTGGAATTTGGCTACTATATTCCTTCGTGTTTTCAATTTGGGATCTCTTTCACGGGGTGATTTGTGGATTCTTTCTATGGCTATTTTATCCTCTGGTTCTAGGACCTCAGGGCAGTCTTCCTTGATAGTTTCCTAAAAGATACTGTCCAGGCTCTTTTTTTCATCATGATTTTTAGGTAGACCAATAATTTTTAAATTGTCTCTCCTGGATCGATTTTCCAGGTCAGTTGTTTAACCAGTGAGGTATTTTACATGTTCATCTATTTTTTTTCATTCTTCTGTTTTTGTTTGACTGATTCTTGCTGTCTCATAGAGTCATTAGCACCTAGTTGCCCAATTCTAATTTTCAACAAATTGTTTTCTTCTATTATATTTTGTACCTCCTTCCTCATTTGGCCAATTGTTTTCTTTTGTTGTGTTTTGTTTTCCTTTTTGCTAGGCAGTTGGGATTAAGTGACTTGCCCAGGGTCACAGAGTTAATAAGTGTCATGTGTTGTGTGTCTGAGACTGGATTTGGACTCAGGTCCTCTTGACTCCAAGGCCAGAGCTCTATCCACTGTGCCACCTAGCTGCCCCTGCCAATTGTATTTTTAGGGACTTGTTTTCTTCAGTGTACTTTTTTTACAGTTGGCCAATCGTATTTTTTAAGGACTTGTTTTTTATAGTTAATTTTTGTCCTTCTTTTTCCAAGCTATTGACTTTTTCTCACATACCTCTCATTTTTTCTTCTGCATCTCTCATTTGACTTTTAAAATCTTTCTTGAGCTCCTCTAAGAAGGCTTTTTGAGCTTTAGACTAGTTCATATTCCCTTTTGAGGTTCAAGATCTGGGTTTGTTGACAATGTCGTCCTCTTAAGAATTTCTGCCTTGATCTTCACTCTTCCTATAGTAAAAATCTATCATACGTTTCTTTTTACTTATGGTGCTTGCTTATTTCCTGGCTTTTAAAGAGATTGAGTTCTCCTGCTGGGGAGCAGAGGGCACTGACCCAGGCTTCTTGTGTTGGGAGCCTAGGGCTTGGTCACTGGTTTTGTGTGCTGGGGCCTCCAATGCTGGCTGTTGGAGGCTGTAGAGTCCTGGCAGCCTACCTGGTGTTGGGCTGGAATCAGCAACACTGGAACTCTAGGGGTAGGATTGGGTAGTGTGGCTCCCAGAGATTTACTGCTCACCTGGGCCTTTCCTTCCTTTTGCTTTCTTCAGCTCCTTTCAGATGGATATTGCAGGATGTTTATCCACCTAGCGCCCCTTAGAGCCCTGCTTCCCAGAGTTTTGCTGAGGCACTCGGAGACCTGGCTGCTGTAGAATGCCGTGGCAGCTGTTGGTTTTCCAAGTGCTTTCCACTGGTTCTCCTGCCCTCATTGAGGCAGTTGGGGGTCCGGGTGTTGATATTTGCCTGCTTTACCCCCTGGGTTTCAGGATCTCCTCCTGGTATGCTGAGGTGGGGCTTTCTGCTATCTTTCTGGGACATCTCCCATTCCGTACTGCACCCCTTCCTCCAGGGCAAGAAGGGCCTTTCTTGTTAATCCCTCAAGCTACCTGAGCTTTCTTCTGGTTCAGCTGTTCCAGGGTTTTTCGTGGGGTGATATTTTCTGGGCTTTCAGAGGTTAATAAGGGAGGGTAAGAGAGACTTACTTCTTACTTCACCATCTTGACTCCTGGAAGCAGAAGCTCCACCTTGATTTTTGACACTTTATTTTCTGCTCATTCCCTTTTTTCTTTAAACTACTCAACAAACTTTCTTGGATTAACTGCATAGTCTTTCTATCTACTACTAGAAGAAAGTGGTCCTAATGCAGCCTTCACTGTCCTCTAGGAATTAATCACTAGGCCCAGACAAACTATATTATGGCTCCTGAAAGAATCTGTGAGTGTGACTGCAGAGCCACTATCAACAATCCTTGGAGAAACTTGGAGAAAAGGAATAAATGCCCACCACAGCTATATATGCTATGGGCAAATGCCCTGGTTTTAAAAAGAAATGTGTTGATATTTCAAATAATAAACTAGAGAACTTGAATTCCAATTCCTGGAACATTTGAGAACCAATCATTTAAGGGACAGTTCGTGGGTATCTAGAGAGGCAAGTGGTAATTATTAAAGGGTTAGCAGGGCTTCATCAAAAATATGACACACCAGACTTCCATCTCTTCCATTTCTGACAGGGTTAATAGATTCATAGATCAGAGGATGGCCAAAAGGACAGTGTGCCTGAATTTTGGCAATAAATTTTACAAAGTTGTCCATTTCATTCCTGTGCACAGGACTGAAAAGATATGATCAGGGTCGTAGTACAGGTAGGAGGACTTGAAACTGATTGTTTGACTGATGTTCAAAGATCAATGTCAAACTGATATTGAATTCTCTAGTTGAGTGCCCCAAGGAGCTTCCTTATTCCGATATTGTTCAGCCTTTTTGCTAATGACTGGGATAAGAGAATAAGTGACATGCTTATTAAATTTGAAGATATAAATCTGGGAGGGTTAGTTAACACATTGGATAATTACATTAAGAATCCCCAAGGACTGGGACTTTCTAGGACAGTGGTTTCCAAAGTGGTGTGTACTGGATTGTCCATTGGAATGAGTAAAGAAGCTATTACAACTACAGAGAACTACACAGAGATTTAACTAACTTATAACTGCTGCCTATCTTTGCTGTCCTCCAGTTTGCACCTAGTGTAGGTTGAATTGCACAGGCAGTCACACATGTAGTTGGTTGGAAGCCATTTCCATCTAGCCCTATGTGTCACAGTCCTCCCCCCACCCACTTCTTTCCTTTACCCCTTGCAGCAGTAGCACATACTTCCTCTAGACCCTGACCCCAGCACTGAATACCGCCCAAACCCTAGAGGGCTCAGTCTATAAGCCACAGTTGGTGATACTTGAAAAAAACTAGTAAGATTTGTAAAGATGCTATGGGAATGAAATTGGACAAACATTATTCCTGTTTTGGAAAAGGGAAGAAGGTTGTTTTTCAAATTCCATGCTAGTGAATTTGACTGGTTCCTGGAAAAATTCTTAAAGGGCTAACAGATGAGCACTGAGTAAGGAAAGCAGGGATCAATCCAAGTCAACATGTCATCAACAAAAAATAATGCCAAGGTTACTAAACTGATTTCAATAAACTGCTTAAATATATTTTTCCTACTATTCTTATGATAAAGGCAAACATGTTTCTGGATACTAGTACATTTAGATGTATTCAGAACTTGTTAAATAATTGGACCAAATCACTGGTGATTAAAGGATGCATTTCTTTTTTCTTTTTAATTTTATTAATTTATTTTGATTTATCAACAATCACTTCCATATGCTTTTGAGTTTAAAATTTTTCTCCCCCTTCCTCACCACCACCCTCCCCAAGATGGCACACAATCTGATATAAGCTATACATTTACATTCCTATTAAACATATTTTCACATTGGTGAAGTTGTAAGTAAAAATTAAAACCAATAGGAGGAACCATCAGAAACAGGAAACAAAACTCAACAGAGGAGAAAAAAAAAAGTGATAGCAATTCAACTTCCATAGTTCTTTCTTTGGATATGGATAGCATTTTCCATCACGAGGCCTCTGGAGATGTCTTAGATCCTTGTAATTCTGAGAAGGGTTAAGTTTATCAATATTAGTCATTGCACAACATGGCTGTTATTGTGCACAACATTCTCTTGGTTCTGCTCACTTCACTCAGCATCAGATCATACAGGTCTTAAAGGATGCATTTCAAAATGGAGGAAGGAAAGGGAGCAATTATTTATTAGGTGCTAACTACATGGTAAGCACTGTTGCTAAGTCTTTTACAAATATTATTTAATTTTATCTTTGCAACAACCACAGAAGGTAGATGCTATTATTATTTGCATTTTAGAGTTGAAGAAACAGACATATACAGAGGCAAAGTGACTTGTCCAGGGTCACAGTGCTAGTAAGTGTCTGAGGCTGGATTTAAACTTAGATCTTCCTGAATCCAGGCTCAGTGCTAAAGTCTCAAGTAAAGTGCCATAGGACTGGATGACCACTTGTTGGGGGACATTGTAGAGAAGATTATTGATACATTTTAAATTAGATGGTCTCTGAGGTCACTGACTCTGAGATTATGTCACTAGTTATAGTTATTCAGAAATGCTTTCTGAATCCAACTGGTCAGGAGATGAGGCAAGCTGATGGTCTTTTTCAAGCACTGACCAATTCAATTGTTAACTCATAATAACATTCTCTCTTTCTTACTATTTTTCTTTCTTCCTAACACAGAGAGATAAGTTACAGAAAGCACAGCTTGATACAAACTGGTTTTTCCTTCAATTGTGCATACCATTGTTTTGATCACTCTTAGAATTCAAATACAATCCCTATTAATAAAGTGCATATTCATTTTTGCAGTTCTCTAATTATCCACTTTATCTTCTATTTTGAAAGCAATAAAATATTTATTTCTTATAATAAATTCCTCCTGGAAACACAACACGGTAGATAACATGGGATTTAATAAGTACTATGAATTTTTTTGGTTCTATTTAGTCATTATCTAAATCTAGGATTATATAAAGATGATTTCTTGTAAATACTGTGTAGTAGGCTACTGAATATCAGCACTAATAGGGGGTGTGGCTAGCGTGCATTGTTTCTATTTGTCTTTTCAATGCATTATATGCCTATTTTATTAACAGACTTATGCTCCTAATTCAGTTTTACTTAGGCTAGCATGAAAATTAGCTTTTATGCCCTAAGCTCATCCTAATGGTGAGAAGAAGGGGACTCAGAAGCATGCTAGGTGGCAGCAGAAAATTAGTTTTGAATTAAGCATTTACCATAAATAATCCACCCTGGGATAATTGAGAATTGATTGTGTGGGAGCTGTTTTAGCCAAAAATCTCCACGCTTGTTACAGTCTCACTTTCGGAGCCAAATGATAAACAGAGCTTCCCTTTTAGTTACTAGCATTATATTCTATGTTACCATATCCTTGTTAATAATCGTAGCTCATCTTTCTTTGGTTTCTTGCCTTGTAAGTTCTATGAAGCACTTTTCTCATGAGAAGCCTGGGAGTCAGGCACTACAAGTTGATATTTTCCCTATTTTAAGGCTGAGGAAAGCAGCTCAGGGAAGGAAGGGATTTGTTCACACAGCTTATAAGGGGCAGAGCTGGGACTCAGACTCAGGTCTTATCACTTCCCATTCAGTGCTAACGTGTTTTGGGTACATGACTACTCTCTATAACAAGGCTTTTCACCTTCAGTTTCACAAAATATTAATTATGTAAACTGTTCATTTTGAGCAAAACTCTAGGCTTCATTTCTGTACAAATAGAAGGGTCCTTTTCCTTGTTGAAATGTAGCATTCAAAGAAAAATGGCTGTAAAAACCATGCAGAGTTACATATTTTAATGTTCACATACAATTTTGCATCAAATTGGACACTATGGTCTATAGGAGCAGCTAGATGGCCCCGTTGATAGAATGTCAGGCCCGGAGTTGGGAAGAGAAGTTCAAATCTATCCTCAGACACTTATTAGCTGCGTGACCCTGGGCAGGTCACTTAACCCTGTTTGTCTCAGTTTGCTCATCCATAAAATGAGCTGGAGAAAGAAATGGCAAATTACTCGGGTGTTTTGCCAAGAAAACCCCAAATGAAATCATGAAGAGTCAGACAGAACTGAAAAAAAAATTATTAAACAACAAACAACATGCTCTTAACAAATGGAGGCAGCTAATTTAGATAATCTCTAAAGTCTTTTCCACAGCTAAAATTCGGTGATTCTGGGTTGGGTTTAGCTACACGCAAAATGGGAGAGAAGCATAAAGGCTCACTAAGATGGCCTGGCCAGCTTCTTCCTACCATGGGTATGCAAGTAAAAGATTATTTAGCCAGAGGAAGTGCTGGAGGACGAACTGTGTTGTTTTACTCATTAAATCAGTCAAAACTTGTAGAATTATTCTAAAAGAGCACAAGAGTTGAGACAAAAAGGTTTCTGGCAACTGTGCAGCCACACAATGACAAAATTCAGAATATTTGCCATTTCTGTTTACATTTGTATGTGGCTGTTGATTCTTATAGGAAAGGAAGCCAGAAAAATGTATATATAGTATATATGTGTTGTCCCCAGATGCCTACATGGGTCCCAGATTATGAGACTATATTAAGGGATTAGCTAGAAAATATTTAACGGTTAATTCTCTTGGGGGGGAAAAAATGTGCCCATGAGCCACTTTTAAGTTAAATCCACATTATTAATACTTTCTCCATTACTTTCTTAAGTCTACCAGGGGTGGGGATCTTGCAATTTCAAGGCCACATGTGGCCTTTTAGATCCTTGGGTACGGCCTTTTGACCTAGTCTAAGTTTTACAGAACAAATCCTTTTGTTATGGATATTTGTTCTGTGAAGTTTGGATTCAGTCAAATGGCCACATTTAAGGATCTAGAGGGCCACATGTGGCCTCAAGGTGGCAGGTTCCCCATCCCTGTGCTATCAGCAAAATAATAAATTAAGCCCTGGTTTGTAGGTTTGCTAATTTCTGAGATGTAAATACTCACCCTGAAAATTTAACAAATTGGTTCTCATTAGCCAGGTAAGAGCTGACTCCAACACATTCCTAACCATATTAATCTGTAGTCTTGCCACAGGTTACCACAAAAGTAGGAGCTAAGTGAAACTGAGCTGCCTTGATCCTGAAAACACAACCCAAGAGCTGCATAACTGATATCATTAGCTAAGCTTATTTTTTTTTCCTTCCCAGGTAAAGGAATGCACCATCACAACCCTAAGAATGTAATCACAAACATCACTGCCTAGTTTAACTATCCTGGAGGGATACTATCTACATCACAAAGGCTTAAGCAAAGCAATATCTTTGAATAAGTCCCCCTTTTCAGAGACTTCTCTAATACAGAGAATCTTTTGCTCTCTTTAAATTAGTGTATTTTAAAAGATCATATTAGTAAACAGGCATTTGTGATAGTCCTCATTGGGTTTTAAGTCAAACCACCTTTATATGTTTTGTATGTATGGCTTTTTTTTCTTTACATCTTGCATCAGATCAAGTGGTTACAACAATATTTCATATTTGTATAGAACTTACTAGTTTTCTTTTTACTTTTCTACACTTTATTTTTCTTCAAATACATGTGAAAACAATTTTTACATTCTTTTAAAAAATTTTTGAGATCCAAATTCTCTACATCTCTCCTTCCCCTTCCTCTTCTTTGAGAAGACAAGCAATTTGATCTAGGTTATATATGTGCAGTTGTACAAAAGACATTCAATATCACTCAAGTCATGAAAGAAAACACAAACAAAAAAAAAAAGAAAAATTTAAGAAGTCAAAAATCAAAACAAAAAGCGAGCTTTAATCTCCGTTCAGACTCCATCAGGTCTTTCTCTGGAGACAATTAGCATTTTTCATCATTATTCCTTTAAAATTGTCTTGGATTATCGTATTGATCAGAATAGCTAAGTTATTCACAGTTGTTCATTTTACAATATTACTGTTACTATGTACAGTAGTACATAGTACTGGTTTCTGGTTTCTACTCACTTCATTTTATATCAGTTCATGTTAGTCTTTCTAAGTTTTTTGAGAGAACCTGCTCTTCATTTTTTTTCTTTTCAAAAAACAAATAATTAATTATTTTTAGTTTTCAACATTCACTTCCACAAAATTTTGAGTTCCAAATTTTCTCCCCATCTCTCCCCTCCCCCACCCCAAGATGGGGTGCATTCTCAATACCCCTTGCCCTAATCTGACCTCCTTTCTATCATCCCCCCTTCTCTTATCCCCTTATGCTTCTATTTTCCTGTAGGGCAGGAAATATTTCTATACCCATTTGCCTATATATCTTATATCCCAGTTGCATGTAAAAACAATTTTTAACATTTGTTTTTAAAACTTTGAATTCCAAATTCTTTCCCTTCCTCCCACACCACCCACCCTCATTTAGAAGGCAAGCAATTTGATATAGGTTATACATGTGTAGTCACGTAAAACACTTCCAGAGTAATGATATTGTGAAAGTCTAGTTGTATTTCCCTCCTTCCATCATATCTTGCCTCACCATTTTTTCTATTCTCTCCTTTGACCCTGTCCTTCCTCAAAAGTGTTTGCTTCTGATTATGCCCTGCCCTAATCTGCCCTCCCTTCTATCAACCCCATCTCTTCTGTCACCTTCCCCCCTATTTTCCTGTAGGGTAAGATAGATTTCCACACCCAATTGCTGCTCTTTATTTATCATAGCACAATAATATTACATCACAGTTATATACCACAACTTGTTCAGCTGTTCCCCAACTGATGAGCATCTCCTCAATTTCTAATTCTTCAACCCTCAGAACAACTTTTATGAGTTAGACAGGCATTAATATCACTGTCTTTCAAATGAGAAGACTGAGGCTCAGAGAAGGTAAGATGATTAAAGTGGCATAACTACTAAATGAAATGAGCAAGGACTAGAATGATGGTGTCTTTTTTTTTAGCCCAGTAATCTCTTAAATATATAATATTTATTGATCATATGTTGTACTGAAGAGTCTATGCTAGACATTTTACAATGTAGAACAATATTTGATTATATCACAGGGAAGTTGTGAAGACAAATACTAGTAAATGTCAGGGAAATTCTAAAATGACAGAAACCAAGATGCAGATAACTTTCTTCATTCTTGGTCACTGAACACACACACACACACACACACACACACACACACACACACAGAGCCAGTCAAGAGGCAGTGGTATTATCTTCTGTGGGCTTACTGATATGAGGAGATTAAGGATTTTCCACATATATAGTTCATATAGCTACTAATGAAACAGCCCCAACAAGAATAAATGTAGGGGTGGGGAACCTGCAGCCTCGAGGTCACATGTGGCCTTCTAGGTCAAGTGTGGCCTTTTGACTCAATCCAAATCAGTCAAACGGCTACACTTGAGCACCTAGAAGATGATGTATAGCCTCAAGGCTGCAGGTTCCCCACCCCTGTCTCAGTTGTTCAAAATTCTTGGGACCTTGTAAGAAAATATAAAGCCTATAATGATAACCTGTTATGTGTGAATTCACTTTTCTGCTTGAACCGAGGATATTTACAAAGTTATCACAGACCTCCATGGCTCCCCCAAAATTCAACTATTATAATGAGGTATAGTGGAAAGGACAGAGGTTAGGGAGTAATAAGAGCCTCATTCTTACTATAGTTTGCCAGTAGCCTTCTGGGAACTCAGTTTCCTGATGTATAACAAGAAGAGGTGCACAAAATGATCTCATCCTTTCCAACTGAAATTTAATTAGTTTATTCCTTTTGGATACAGTAAGTGGTGGTGGTGGTGGTGGTGGTGGTGGTGTGTGTGTGGTGTGTGTATCATTGGAAAATATACTTTTGGCTCCCATTCAGAGGAAATCTGGGCCCATTCCACCCACCATTAAAATTCCAGTACTGCTTCACAATCTGCTGCTCAAGATCAGCAGCCCTCTTGAGCAATCAAAACAAGGCATCGTGATGAACGCACCACAAGCTGAAGATTAATCCTATCACATTCAAGACTCTTTTTTAATGGTTAATTGAGTGGATCTCTGCCCCATTGAATTAGAATCTTCATCAGTGTAGCTCCCAATTCTATCCTGCTTTCTCATTCTGTGTGATTTTCATCCATGTCTTCCTATAAATCCTTTAAAAGGATCTACCCAACATGCTACAAGTCTCCAAGTTCTTTCACTATAATAGTAGCTGATATTTATATTGTTCTTTCTGTTTGTAAAGTGTTTCATACTGATTATCTTGTTTAAACCCTGTGAAGTAGAGATTACAAGTATGAGTGTGTCCATTTCATAGATTTTTTTTAACTGGGGCTCAGAGAGATTAAATCATGTTCAAAAACTCACAAAGATATTCAGTATGAGTGGCTGGATTTGAATGTATGTCTTTTCATGTTCTATCTCTTAATTGGTACTCTGACTATCAAGGGTACCATTGTAGTAACTGGGTTATCCTTTTTTCTCTTATTCTCAGTACCTTTTCCTGTTTTCACATGTCCTTGATAATGTCATGATTTGAAATAGGCTATAGCCTGCTTGTACTTGCCATGTACAAGTCTTTTCATTAACTCTTTAGTCACCAGTGATTGTGATTTTTTTTCCTGAGACCATTTTGGAATTATGATCCATGGTTCAGACGCATGAAATAAAATGTTCTTCTATATTTCATAAATTCTTACTGGGTTTAAAATAATTTCTCTTTCCAGAACTGGGAGAAGTTAATGCTATATTTTAGCACGAGAGCGTGATATGGGTCATTCATTCAGTGACACTGAGGTTGCATTTTACATTTAGGTGCATTAGCATTTAGATAAATAAATTCAGATATGTGCAATATACTACTCATTTTTATTTGGATAAGCTAGCTCTATTGCATAATGACATATTTCAAATACCACATCAGCTGATATAAAAGAGATTCATTTAAGGAAATACACCTTGCTTTTAATAAGCTACCCTATATCTTTAAAAAAATAGGCTTTTAAATTTTTACATATTCACAGAATGGTTTCATAAGAGTTTTCTGTCTTATTGTTGTTTCTTATGTTTGTTGAGGACCAAAAATGTATGGGCATAATGGGCTGAGAATAGGAAGGAGAGCTGAAAGATAAACAAGAATAGTCTCACCCCTCCAGGACTCTGTGTTATAAGGTAGGGAGATAATACATATAGAGACACTGACAAATAATCAAAATGAGGAGGCATCTAGTTCTTCTGAGACCCAGGGTTCCTTTTCAAAGTGTTCTATAGTCTCAGGGCCCTAGATCCTTGTCAATTTTATCTGGTCCATTGGGATCTTACACTTGTACTCTTAAAATTGAAAGGCAGTATGACATATTGCAAAAACCACTCAGTTTGGAATCAGTAGAGACATGATTTCAAACTTATTAGATTTGTGACTTAACTTCCATGTGACTCAGTTTCCTTATCTGTAAAATGATAATAAAAATAGCATCTACCTTCCAGAGTTGTGAATTGATATTCTAAAAACACATATATTTATATGTGTATGTTCTAGCTATTATTGTTATTACTATAAAATGAGAATGAAAAATAATTTTACTACCTACCTCACAGGATTGTTATGTGAAAGGCATAAATCATAAAAGTGTAAAAATGTCAGCAATTTTTAAACAGAGGCATATGATAATAAGAAAAAATCAAAGACAATTTAGCTATAGGGGGTATTGATGTCTCACTGGGATATACAGGGTGTTCAGGAAGGACTAGTACTTCTGGAATGAGGGCTTGCTGAGTCCTTTTCAGGGCTATTTATCCACCTTTGGTGACTACGTCTCACCCAATTCTCACCTGTGACTCCAAGAAGCTGTAGCATAGTGTCCACACCCTGGTAAACTGTCTTGACAGTCAGGCTAAACTAGGCTGTGGGCAGCCAGCAGTCTTCAAACTTGTCAATGAGTTAGGGTGATGTCTGTAACAAGCATGTGAAGACTCCCCCAAGTGGAATGAGTGGGTGAGAATAATTTGTTCCAGTGGCCATGAAGGCAGCTGAATCAGGTGCTTTGGAGTACTTGGAACTTTGTCAGACACTGAAGACACCAAGGTCATCCACTTCATCCTGAGCCATCATCAGTTCTCTTGACACTGGACTTCCATGACTCTGGAAGAAAGCGTGAAGCTGACGATGTTGTGCAAATTCTCACTTAAATCCAATTCATAGGCAAGTCAAAACACCACCCCATGATGTCATTGGTTCTCTTCAAAAATGAAGGACAAACTGCATTGCTGTCATACTCATATAAGATGATGTATGTAAATTGCTTTGCAAATTTGAAAGTTCAATGTATGAATGCTGCTGCCTTCTCCTCTTTGTCTTCTATTGTGATGACTATACCCCTTTAACAATTCTCCTGCCCTCTATGTGTCATATATGATAGTATACCACATTTTCCCACAACAAGCTTCAGCATAGCCCCAAAGGTAAAGAAGCCTTCTCTTAAACATGATTTACCTTGCCTCATTTGACAGAGTTTCCTGGATCTCTAAGAACGTAAAATTTCCCAACAACTTGGAGTCATAGTCCTTCCAACTAGGTGGATGTCTAAAGATAAAATAAGTTACCATACCCCACCCAACCCACTGACCAGCCATCATGCACTTCCTCGCTTGCCAGACTTATTTCCATATGGAGATGATGGAGGCCAAATTTATAGAATCTAAGTGCTTCTATATCCTTCTTAGATATTTTTACTGTGTTTAGGCAAAGTAAACCTCTTTTTTTTTTAACTGTTCAATGACTTACAGGTACCTCATTTCATCCCTAAATCAAACCTGAGCAAAAAGAATGCTGGCATTAGGCCCACCCCCAAATCATCATCATCATCATCATCATCATCATCCTCATCCTCATCCTCATCCTCATCCTCATCATTACAGTTTGTAGGAATAAGGGCCATATTTATATTAGTTCTATCCTCCTTTCAGATAAAATAGAGTACCGCAATACTTCTGTCTCTGGTAGGAGAGGAGAAGCAAGCAGAGGGGAGAAACTGTGAATCTCTATTTCATATACTTTGTATAGACCATTAGTGTTCAAATCACTATTTTTGTCAAACTAGATATAAATTCCATTATTTTCTTCTTTCTTGCAAAAGGGAGGATCTGAACTTGGGTGCTTCTGCCTCTGAAAACTTATGTGAACCAAGCCCCATAATATAATTAATGATCTGGGTCTGCTTTTCAGTTATTCAGCAAACATATGAAACACCTACTTTGTGCAAAGCATTGCTAACCAAAACTATATCTGAAAGACTGAGACAGAATGATTTAATGTGAAATATATAGTACTTGGTGTCAGAGGACCTGAGTTTAAATCCCAACTTCACTGCATACTACCTATGTAACATCAGGGAAATTATTTGACTTCTCTGGGCCTCTGTTTTCTCATCGGTAAAATGGGGTGACCAGACTACATGATCTGTAAATTTCCTCCTAATTTGAGATCTATGGTCCCATGTTTTGTAGAGAGTAACCCCATACCTTCAACCATACCTCAACACATGTAGGGATCTACAGCAGAACCAAATTCATCAAGAAACATGTAGGAGTCTGAGGTGCAAAAGGAGTAAACTGAAAAATAACTGAAAGATTCCAATTCCAAATTCAGTGACCTTCCTATTTTGCCAGGAGTTGACAGCACTCAGAAATGTAGAAACCATAAATAGCTAAGGTAAAACTCATACCTTTTTCTTAGAGTTAGATTACTTCTTAGAATAATTCCACTTCAATTTGCTGACAATAATATTTATAGCTGACATTTTATAGTGTATTCTGAATGTTCTCATTCAAGCCTCAAAAAACACACACATATATGTGTGTATATATACATATACATATACATATACATATACATATACATATACATATACATATACATATACATATACATATACATATACATATACATATACATATACATACATACACATATGCATATATATATTTATATATAGATATAGATATAGATATAGATATAGATATAATCACAGATATTATTATCCCCATTTTATAGATGAGGAAACTGACACTGAGAGTGAAATGAATTCACAATGTTCTCCCACCTAGCATCAAAGATAGACAAACCCACAGCTCAGTGCTTACCATTGTTTCATCAGCAGGATGTCGATCCACCAGTAATAAAAATAGTCATGAACTAGAGGGCACCTGAAATGCTCACAGTCTTTGAGAACAAGTCTAAACTTACTCATATAACTTCAGACTTCTCTGATTTCCTCCAGTTCTGGCAGGTTGATAAGAATGGTCAGTGTTGCATTTCCCAGGTTGTTATGTTCCTAGTGTAAGTAATATCACTTGTTTTATAAGTTGACGTGTCCAGAAATAAAAGTCAATAAAAGCTAGGGAAAAACACATCAATGTCAAAAGGTGTATAGATATTCTATTCAAGTTTTTGGAGGCATAGAGATGCCAGGAGATGTTGTGTTATATTATTTTTTTCCCTTCCTCCAAATCTGTCTTTAATTAAATCTCCAAATGGCAAGACAATTTATAGCATCCACAACAATGGCAGCCGATCTTCCTTTAAAAAGTTTTTACATAGTTCTTTTTTTTTCCCTCATTGCAAGCTTCACATCTCTCATTTTGACTTATTGTTTGAGTCCTACATTTGTCTGATATCTTTCCAGTCATGGTGATAAGAGATTGTGGTTTTATTTAAGCAATTAGCTATAATCTATATAAACTCTGTCTTTATATAACTTCTAATTATAACAACTAGCTTTGCTACTTATTTGAGGCATGAAAAAGCCTGTGTTCAAGTAATTAGAGATATTTTCAAATGACTTCCTCTTTCCTTTGAAGCTGAAAAAATATAGATAAAAAGGAAGTTTGGGGAGTTTTTATATGAGAGAAAAAATATGAACACCACGTTAAGATAATTATATCTTTGCTCATTTTTAAGCTCCTGGTTTATCCTTCCTTCAGAACATAACAAACAAAAGTGGATTAATTTACAGACTCACTGCAGAGCCACCATAGCTGGATACTTTTGGCAAAAATTGATCTAACCATAGCACGTTGGGAGTACAATGATGGATGAAAGCCCTAATAAATTCTTTTATTCAGGTCAAATATTCCCCACCCTAAAACTTCTATGTAGCTAAAGCTTTTTGCAGTTTTTACAGCTTTCTGATCGTCCCCTTCTCTTTTTCTTTCTTTTTTAAACATAAAATTGTTTCCAGGGCCCAACAGCTGGTGCTCGCTGGCTGACGGAATGAACAGGAAGACAATGTGTTCACAGGATTACAGAACAGGCTGAGAGGGGGAATTTATGCAGAGTTTTATAAGCTTAGTCAGGCAGAAAATAGATTGGGGTTCACAGAGGAAATAATGTGCCATTCAAAGTTAAGCTTACAGACATAAGCTTCCCTAACAGAAGAACAGCCACGGACCGTCCTAGCTATGCTTCCAACTTTAACAGTTACCTCCAAGTTTGGGTCAAATTACAGACAATATGTGGCCCCAAGTTCTTACTTCCCAGTGATTTTTATTATTTACCCATCGAAATCAATCAAGTTGTGATGCCCTCTCCCCCACACACGTGAATACACACATGCATATGTGTGTATACACATACATACATATATGTGCAAAATTTTTTTTAAAGATTGCCTATAAGGAGCTCTAGATTACCTGAAGAGAATCTTCCAATCAACCAAACCCCTTAGCCTTCTACAGGAAGTTCTGTTCTAGCCTCTTCCTTGTACTCTCATGCCTTCTTTTAATGAGCTCCCACGTGTAACTTGTCATTCATTCAAGTGCCCCCAAATCTCCTAGTTTAAACATCACATTCTGTGCTAGTAACTTTTGTTGTATTATAAGAATGTCTATTGAGTTAGGCTGAACTGACAATCATACTCCTGTACATCTGGGACATGCTTTTTGCTAACAACAGCATCATCTTCTGTAACTAGAGGGTTGATTCTTAGGAGTGGTTTTACAAGCAAAATGATAATACAAAGCATTCTTGCTGGTTTTCTGCAAAAAAAAAAAACTGTAAGAAAAACCTACTAAGCTCACTAATACCTTGGAAAATTCAATAGATATTTATTTTAGCACACAACTAGCATTGTGATTGGTCCAGGGAACACACAAATGGAAAGAAGGAAGGAAGGAAGAGAGGAAGGAAGGAAGGAAGATTGCAACTCTTTCTTTAAAAGATGTGTCTTTTCCTTTAAACAGCAGGATGCTCAATTGTTAACATATATATTCAATTATTCTCATAATAAATCTGTTATAAAGTTTAAGTATTGTAGTGTAATGAAGACTAGCTTTGGCATCAGAAAAACCTAAATTCAAGTCCTACCACTGTCACACACTGGCTTTGTGTGATCACAGGCAAATCTTTTAACTCTTTGATGACTCAGAGTCATCTTCTAAAACTGCAGAGATGCTACTGGTCTGCACCAATAAAGGCACATAAAAATGCAAGGTAATAAATGATTTTGCTTCATGTTTTTTAAGTTCAAATAATAGTTTTAATTTATAAAGTAATAGTATGGCATTAATATTTACATCAGTTTATGCATAATAATTATAGTAGAAAATGTTTTCTTTTTCTTTGCCCTTACCTATTCCTTAATCTGTCTGTCAAACCTTAACATAGTTTTCAAGGTCACTTGGTTTTGTCTGGGACAGGGTTGGGGTTTTTTTTATTTTTTTAGAACTAATTAGCAATTTTATCTTCTTTGAGATGTATACTAGTAAATGCTTCCCTCTAATCTTCAACACCTCCTCCCTCCCAACCTCCTTTCTGTTTCTTCAAATATATCTCACAAACTCATATAGTTAACACAACCTTGAAGACCTTTAGTGGGGTTGTCTTTCAATGACTTCAAACTTATGAAGGTTTTATAAGCTGGTGCTCCCAATCCTTAATGGTGAATATGAATTACAAAGATACTTTGTTCACTTAATATTAAAAATACTAAAAAAGTAGCAATCCAATCAACCAAACTATGACCACATTATGTGCCCAAATGTTGTGCTGGGCACTGGAGGAACAAAGATGACTAAAAGGAATTAATTCAGAGTTTGAAAGAATTGACTTTCCACTTAGAGATAGACAGATAAAAAGAGATAGTATGGAGATAAAGATATATCGATAGATTATATTGGCAGATAATGACTAGATGAGTAGGTAGGTTATAGATATAGATAATAGGTGATAGATAAAACATTTCTTAAGCACTTACTGGGTGCCAGATACTATGTTAAACATTGATGATATGAATGAAGGAAAGAAGGAAATTCCTTCTCTTAAAGAACTTACATTCTTTTTTCTTTTTGCTCTGCTTTTGTCCCACAATATCTTTTTTATGTCATTAAATATTTCTCAATTACATGCACATTTTAACAATATTTTTTTTTCAATTTGAGTTCCAAATTCTCTTTTTCTCTCCTTCCTCTTTCCCTCCTTGAGAAGGCAAATAATTTGTTCTAGATTATGCATGGTAGTTCAGGAAAAACATATTTACATATTAGTCATGTTGCAAAAGAAAACACAAAATAAGAAGAACAAAGAAAGTTTTAAAAAGTATGCTTGATCTGAATTCAGAGTCCATTAGTTTTCTAGTTTTGTTTTTTAGTTTTTTTTTCTTTTTTCCTGGAAGTTAACTGTTTCCCATCAATAAGTCCTTTGGAATTATCTTAGATCATTTCATTGATCAGAATAGCTAAGTGATTCACAGTGAACACTGTACAATATTGATGTCATTATGTTCAATGATCTCTGGGGTCTACTCACTTCATTTTGCATCAGTTCATAAATGTCAACCCAGGTTTTTCTGAAAACATCCTGCTCATTATTTCTTATAGTCCAACAGTATCCCATCACAATCATATATCACAACTTGTTCAGCCATTTACCAATTGATGGGTATGTGCTCAATTTCCAGTTCTTTGCCACCACAAAAAGAGCTGCTATAAATATTTTTGTACACCTAAGAGACAGCTAGATGGGTTAGTGGATAGAGCACTAGACTTAGAGTCAGGAAGACTTAAATCAAATCAAGCCTCAGATATTAGCTGTGTGACCCTGAGCAAGTCATATGACCTCTGTTTGCCTTAATTGACTTGAGAAGGAAATGGCAAACCACTTCAGTATCTTTGCCAAGAAAACTTCATGGACAGTATGGTTCAAAGGGTCACAAAGAGTTGGATACAACTGAATAATAATAACATAAGTTTCCGTTTTTCTTTGATTTCTTTGAGATACAGATCTAGTCATATTGCTAAGTTAAAGGCTATGCACAGTTTTATAGCCCTTTGGGCATACTAAATTGCTCTCCAGGATGGTTGGATTAGTTCACAACTCCACCAAAAATGCATTAGTGTCCCAAGTTTTCTACATCCTCTGTAGCATATTTATTAGATTGGTTTGACCTATCCATGAGCAATTAATATTTCTCCAGTTGTTTAGATCTGACTTCAGTTGCGTGAGCACTGTTTTCTAATTGTGTTCATCTAGTTCCTGGATTTATCTTGATGAGTAAATCGCAAGTATCTTAGATTTTCTGCAGTTATTTTAATAGAATTTCTCTTTTTATCTCTTCCTAGACTTTACTTACAGTATTGTAGAGAAATGCTGATGATTTATAAAAGTTTATTTTATGTTCTTCTTTACTAAAGTTGTTAATTATTGCAACTACTTTTTTTATTTGATTCCCTTAGATTCTCTAAGTTTACCATTATATTGTCTGTAAAGAATGATAGTTTTATTTCCTCATTGACTATTCTAATTCTTTCAATTTAATTTACCTAAATTCCATTACTACTAATTTCTACCTATATATGACTTTGGGAAAGCCATCTTCTCTGTCTAGGCCCTTTGTTTTGTAAAATCAGGCAGCTGTACTAGATGTTCTCCAAGGTTACTTCTTTCTCTAAATTTTATGATCTTATGAAAACAAGCCAATAAAAAATTGAAAGGCCCAATTGAATTCACTTTTATTAAATACCTATTCTATATGACACAATGTTTTAGTGAGTGTCAAAGAACAAAGATGAAAAAATGCCACAACCTATACCATCAAGGCTTTTTATTCAATTATTGGGAGGGAAATATACTTAGACTAATATAATACAAGGTAGAGTGTGAGACAAAGTGTTTTTTAATTATTTGATGACAAAGAGAAAGATTTCATCTAGAAGGAGGAGGAAAGAAGGTGGGGAAGACAGAGAAGATATATAAGAAAAGAAACCCAAGCTAGGCCTTCGAAGGAATATGACTAGGGAAAGGAATTTTTATTTCATTGGTAAAGAGAACCCACAGATGAAGAAATTCCCACTACCAATGAGGGGTGGGATCCTCTTTGCAACTTATAGTCTTGAAAGTTGCCTAGAACACTGAAAGGTGACTTGCCCAGAGTCACACAACCAGTATGTGTCATAGGCAGGACTAGAAGTCAGGTCTTCCTTGCTCCAAAGTCAGCTACCAATCAACTCTGCTATACAGCCTCTAAAACCTAGACTGTGAAAGAAGAAAATAATTTTGACTGATGGAGATGACAGTAATTTATGATAGACATTGATCATTGGAACCTTCATTTAGAACTAGAGGAAATCTCGGAGGTCACCTTATCCAGAGGTGTCAAACTGGCCACAAGCTATAGAATTAAAATATAATTGAAGAATATTTAACAAAATAAATAATGATTCAATAAAACATAAATAATATCACATTTTAAAATGCAGTCAATATGTAACCTACAGGAATCTTCATGGACAGCTTAGAGGCCCTCTTTCTGTAGGAGTATGACACAACTGATATAGTACAACCCACTCACTTTACAGATGAGAAAATTGAGGCCAAGAGAATTTAAGGGACTTGCCTGTGATCACACAGAAAGTTGCAGAGCCAGGCTTCGAAACCAAAACCTCATGTGAAATAATCCAAGTGGATGCCAGAATAGCTAGTGGTCCAATTTGGTTGGGATGGGAAGTACAAGAAGGGGAATAATGAGAAATATATCTTGAAAATAAATTTAGAGCTAGGCTGTAGAGGGCACCTTCTTGCTTCCTCTGTTAAGTAGAAACTGATTTGAAGTTCCTAGCACATTTAGCTCATAATGATTTGATAGGGCTCTCTGAATTCCTAGTTAAGACTCACTTTCTCAGGACTATAGTGTTTGTTAAATAGTGTCATTATTATTAAGTTAGATAGTCACTCTATTTGGACTTTGCTGGACCCCAGAAGAGACAGAATGCCTAAATGAGTTAGTGTACTCAAAATGAATGAGCAGCAAATGTACCAACTGCTATAATGTTAGGCAGTTGTTGAGAAATAACAGATCACCCCATTTTCCAAGACAGTTTCCTTAACAGCACACAGCCGACAGTGTGTTTAAGTATTCATGGCGGGTTAATGCAGGCCATTTTCACCTGGCAACTATATCAATCCTTAGCAACGGGTGTGTATGTGCATGCATCTACCCCACTGATGTCATTTCCATTTTCCACAAAAGCAAAGGCGGGATAGAAGATAGACGATTCATTCATTCATTCAACCAAGATCAAGTCAAAGGACTTTTCAGTGAGAACAATATACACTTTCCAACTTTCCAATGGCATTTTGCCTTAGTCTTGTTTCATTCCCCAGCAACTCTAGCCTAGGCTTTATTTTCCAACTCAAAACTGTGATCAAACAGATTTGTCATATTGTAAAATCTTCATTCTTCTTTCCTGAAATTTAAGGCACACTTGAGGCTTGGGCATTCTAAAATGGTATGAGAAACACATGCAAACATACATAGGACCTTTGATTTCTTCATTGTGGAAACTCTCAATTTTGAAACTTTCCTTACCAACACAGATCGCAGCCTAATACTTTGTATTTTAATTTAAGCAAAAGTATAAGATACACTTTTCTATGATTGATATATAGAGACAGGGTGACATAGTGGAAGACATTCTGGGCTTTGAGTTGGGAAGACCTTCACAGTGCTTAGTGCGTGCTCTCTCTCTCTCTCTCTCTCTCTCTCTCTCTCTCTCTCTCTCTGTCTCTCTGTCTCTCTGTCTCTCTCTCTCTGTCTCTCTGTCTCTCTCTCTGTCTCTGTCTCTCTCTCTCTCTCTGTCTCTCTCTCTCTCTGTCTCTATGTCTCTCTCTCTCTCTCTCTCTCTCTCTCTCTCTCTCTCTCTCTCCTCTCTCTCCTTTTCTGTCTCTCTCTCTCTCTGTCTGTCTCTCTTTCTCTCTCATTTTTTTTAATCTTCAAATTTTTCCATTGAATATGTATGCATTTGTTGTCTCCACCTATTAGAATCTAAGCTTCTTGAAATTTTGGATTTTTTTTCATTCTTTGAATTCATATCTCAAAAGTCCAACACAATGACTGACTTATGGTAGAAGAAACTTAATAAATACAAATTGAGTTGTTGATAGGTTCACAGAATGTATTTAATAAATGAATGTTGAATTGAATTGACATAGCAGAAAAGCCCTAGGGAGTGGTCTGAGGCTCCTGGAGGTAAAAAGACTTATCTAAGGTCACACAAAGAATAAATGTAAGAGACCACATTTGAACCCAGATCTCCATGCCTCTAAATCTACTATTCTATCCATTGTATTACACTGCCTCTAAATACCTAACATGGAAGGGTAAGGCAGTGGGGAGGGTATAAGGATTTACATATGTCCTGGGCACTATGCTAAGCACTCTACAATTATTATCTTGTTTAATCCTCACAAAAACCCTGGGAGGCAGATGCTATTTTTATCCCCATTTCACAGCTGAGCAAACTAAGGCAGAGGTGAAGTGATTTGCCCAAGACAACACAGCTGGTAAGTATCTAAGGTTGTATTTGGACTCAGGCCTTCCTGATTCCAGGCCCAGTTCTCTATCCACTGCACTACTTGCTGCTTTAATTTAACTAAGAAGTTTAGTCAAAATAGACCTTAGGAGAGCATTGATATAAAAATTGAAGGCAAAGGGACATTCAGTCAAAACACGTATATGGATTAAGCTGAGAAATTGCCTAAAGTATCATGACCTTCATTTACTGATACAATAAGCCAGATCAAGGTGATGCTCAAAAAGACTGTCAGATTGAAGTATCAGAGCAGAGGTATCAGAGGATGGCACCAGAGCAGTGTGTGGCAGAAAACACCACCTGGTATTGGAATTAAGCACTGGATCAGGCACCCAAAATTCCTTCTTGAAAATTGATTCATTCTACCTTCTCATTTTCCTTTTCAGTTTTATAGCATACCACATTTTAGCTGTTTTAGGATAATAGGGCTAAGAAATGAAAGGGCTAAGAAATAAATTGGCCAGTGTGTTTTTAATATACTAATGTCCCCTCCACCCTGCCCCCACTCAACTCCTTCCCAATGGCATGGGAGTGATAGGAATTTCTGAAAGCCTGTACCAGTGGAGCTCAAGCTATGGCAGGTCCTACTAAGCTGAAAAGACTTTGGCAGTGGAATTTATACGTTCCATTTAAAGATCAGCCTGATTAAGTTCAGAACAACTCATCACCAGAGATTTTGCCATCAGATGATGATTTTTTTTGGCCACAGAAACTTATTAAACCTATATAAAGGTGTGGAGTAGTTATGAAAGATGGAATACCTATCCAGATAAAATAAGGGATCCTTGAAATACTGAAGCATATAAAAGTCATTTCTGGCATGGTTATCCATGTTGGATAGATGGAAACAAAGTGTCAGACAAACAGAGCCTCAAATCTATGGTCTTAAGGCCAAAAAGACCTTAAATTCAGGGTATCTTCATAATGAGGTCATAGAAAAGTAAAACCCTTGAGTAAAAAATGAAAATATTTATCCACAGCCTACTTTACAAGTGAGTAGCATGGATTAATGAGCTATCACAGGTAATACTTTTGGAATCCTTGGCTGCAAGTGCTATGTAAGTAATACCAACTATTATTACGAATATATTTTAAAAAAATACACTTAATATGGTAGAGGCTTTTAATCACAATCTCTTGAAAAGAAAGTTATTAATTAAACCTCCCAACACCATAGGGAAGTGCCAGAATTCCATGATAAAGGCAGACTCATGAGGAAGGTAAGTTATCTGAAGTAACCCAAAGACATCAATAGTATACCACAGGTTTTCCAGTGGGTCCATTCTCTAATTCTCTTAAGATTGAGGGAACTTAGAATAGTATTTCACATTTTTCAAGAGGATTGTGGGCCTGACATAAGTGCTTTTTAAATAGTTGTTAAAACTTATTTTTTTTTTCCATTTCTAGCTAAGATTTTCCCCCCAATATGAGTGCATTATCTGTCTGGGCCTCTGTTTCCTTATCTGTAAAATAAGTACATTGAACTAAATTGTCTTTAATATTTTTCCAGCTCTAAATCTATAGTTCTATGATCCTTTCTTTTAAAAGTATCATTGCTCTGAGAAACTAGGGAAAAACAGACAGATGGAGAAGGGGAGGAGGAAAGAATCCCCTAGGTATTAAATCTCATTTTCTTCAAAGCCTCCCTTTGTTTCTGTTGAAGCAAAAACAACTTTTAAAATGTACTTACTACTAAAAGCAAGTATTAGAGGGTTAAGATTTTGTTTCACTGATTTATTGAACAAATAATAATAACAGTAACAACTGGTATTTATATAGCACTTTAAGGTTTGCAAAGCACTTTAAAAGCATTATTTCATTTAATCTTTCAATAATTTCTTCCATTTTACAGAAGAGAAAACTGAGGCAGAGAGGGGTTAAGTGCTTTGTCCAGGATCACACAGCTATTAAATGTCTGAGGCTAGATTTGAATTCAGGTCTTTCTGACTCTAGGCCCAGTGTTCTGTCTACAGATACACTTAGCTGCCATCTAAATATTTATCAGTCTTTCATATGCAAAACAGAGTTACATGGAGAAAATAGGGACCACGGGCTTTAGATCTAGAAAGCATAGTTATAACTAGCAGAAAGCAATCAGGGTTTTGTCCGAGGGAACCACCAGAGTTAGGAGGCAGACTGTAACGATTTATCCTCAGATCATCAACACAGTGGGGAAACAAGAAAGTCACTCCCTCCATCCCCCCTTGTTCCCCTTCCTGTAAGCTGCAACCTCCTAAAGGTTTTAGCTTCGATGAAATTCTCCTGCCTTTTGCCTTCCCCTCACCCCTATTGCCTGGAGGCCCTCCCCCAAAGGGGTTATCTTGGTTACTGTCACTCATAATTTCCCAGTGAACTTACCAGAGGTAAGTTATGGCTCTGCTGGAAGGAACTTTAAAGAGATTTAACAGAGGAAGAAACTGGGACCCAAAATGATCAAGTGATGTGCCCAGTGTTAAGAAGTTATTGAATAGAGTCAGGTTTCAAACCCAGCTTCTCTGAAACCAAATAGACTAATTCCCCCCACTCCACTACATTGTTTATCTCTTGCTCTCTCTGTTCTTCAAAGGGATTTTTTCAAGTTAGGGAAACCATAAATATGCTTCTAAAAGAGCTAGAGAACAACTTCAGAGCACTGTAACATGTATTGTAAGCTTGTGGGTGATACAAAGTAAAATAAAATGGATTTTTTGTTTTGGAAGGGAGAGTGCTAGCAAGAGGCCTAAACTGATCCCACAGCTACTTTTTACCTGTGTTCATATTCTTTCTTCCTAACAAAATGTAAGCTTCTTGAGGGCAAGGACTCTTCTATTTTCATCTTTTCCCACCTCTTAGTTGAGTGTCTGGTACATAGTAGATATTTGATAGGTACTTATGGAATTAGTTGAATAAGTACATCCAAATGCTCGAGTTTCTATTCTAGCCTTAAAAATAAAACCAAGAAAAGTTCATTAAAAGCATTATTTTCTATGTATTTTTTAAGCCTCCAATTGAATAGGTATCCAAAAGAAATAGGAACTACAAATTGATAGTATTTTTTATGTAAAAATTGGGGGAGGTGGTGAGGGTTTGATTAAAAGGAGAATTTAACTCTTTCCAATGTGAAAATAACCCTAAGATTCCAGTACTCACTTCAAAATATTTTTATTTGCCTTTCTTCCTTTTTCTTCCTTCCTTCTTCTCTTTCTTCTTTCTTTTCCTCCTTCCCAAATTTCTTTCCTCTATCCTACTTTCCTTCCTTCATGCCACCTTCTTTTTTCCTTCCTCTCTTCCCACCTTCCTTCCCATTTATACTCCCTATCCTCTTTTTTTTTAAAGAGCATAGCTTATAATGAAACTATTTAGACTGCACATAAAATTCTGGGTACTTCAATGAATCAGTGATCTCACATATGTTGGTACTCCCAGGTAGAAATTATTAACCATCCATAACATACAAAATAGTTTGCTAAAATTTTCTACCTTGTACAGATGTTCGGGATTCATTTTAAACTTTTGTACCTTTAAAATTCTAAAGATTTTTTAAAATTTAGTTCCTATTTCTAATAAGATTACCCTCACTGTAGAGAGGATATGTGGTGTTAGAAGTTAGTCTTCCTTCATCAGATGTTGTAGGCAAATGTTTGGTTTGAACAAAACAGTTCTCCTCTGTCAGAAGATAGCCAAATGATCTCACTGAATCATTTTACTCAAAAGAGAATAATTATTGTAGTTTCTGTATTCAAACCCTGAGGGAACTGGACATGCCCAGATTTGACTGCTACTTTCATTTTTACTTTGGTGCCTAAGAAAAGAAAGGGAGAAGATGTGGATTTTACCAAAGTAACAGAAATGAAAATACCTGCATAAAAAGATCAAAGACCTTAGAACAACATGATGATATCAGTTGTTTGTGGAGCTAGTCTCAGACATCTCATTTTGTCCCTTCTTTTCTCTTCTATGTTTCCTTGTCCCATTCTTGCTTAAGTGCAAAGTGTTCCTATATTCCCACCCCTAACCACTTATTCAGAGCTTTTCTTGTTCATTTTGCTCAATGGATTCTACCTGAGAATACATTTTCATATTAAAGCCAATTACTTTTCTGGGCCTCAGGTTTCTCATTTGTAAAATGTGAGAGATGAGTCTTTAATGTCTCTTCCAACTCTAAATCTAAAATCCTATGATATTTGATACCCAAATGTCTCCAATCCTTCATTCATAACAATATGTCAGTGATGTAGAAGAACTTAAAAATCTTTTCCCTGTAAGGGAGATTTGTTTTGAATCGTGGCTAGGGATCTCAACTTTAATTCCTATGACTATGACTGTGAAATTTCAGGCATCAGTCAACAAAAGATTTTTTTTTTACATGTAGACCTTCCAACATGCTTGAAATTGAACCATTTCAGAATCTGGCTTTGGTAAAGGAAAATATTACAATTTTAGAACTAAAGGGGACCTTAGAGATCATCTATTCCAATCCCCACGTTTCACAAAACAGAAATCTGACAAGCAGAAAGAGGAAATTGACTACCATTTACTTTTTAGTTTGAAGGATCTAGGCTATTTTTATAGTTAGTTGGAGGAAAGATCCCAGTCCCTATGACTAGTGGCTGAGTGGCAAAGACTAGATTGAGCCTATATCTCCTAACTTTAAACCCATCTTTCTTGGTAACACGTCATTATGCTGATGCTCTACTAGGCGTGTTCTTCCTACTCTGATCATGGTTAATCTGATGAAGCTATTATCCATTTATATTTTAATAGGAATTTTATAATTTTCCCTAACAAGTATTACCAGTTGTGTGTATTTCAGATGGGAAATACCCAAGCTGACGTGAGATCTCCGATTCAAATCTAGATCTTCTGATTCAAAATCTAGAGCTCTTGCCACTGCACCTTTACCAGAATTGGGTAAAGTTATACTCAATTCACCCATATGGATTTATGTAAACTTGCTGTTACTGCTGCTGAGCCATTCTTTCTTGGGAAGTTTATCTTCATAGTTGAATCATTAAGACCAAGTTCATTAGCACAAGCTACTGTATGTATTTTTACATTTTTGGTAGTACAGGATACGTAAATAAAAAGGGAGCAAAGAAAAGAGCCATCATCTGGCAAATGACCCAGTATTGTACTCTGAGATGCTACTGCAGTATTAGACTATTCAGTATTGATTGGTCTTTTGTCTAGGTTTAATTCCAGATACAAGACTTAGCATGAGTGATTCCCTAATATTGATGGTGTTATTAAGGAGAGAAACTGTGTGTTGACAAATTTTATTTTTAAAACCCCAATATAAGCCTGAAAACTGCAATAACAAAGCCCAAACATTGGCATGTTGTTATTCAAACCAATTTATCTTTCATTTTTAAGGGTGTTTAGGTATGTCCCAGTTATTTGAACTATAATAAAAGTAATTAGTGACCAAATGTCTTGTTTTCCATGTTCTGTGCGATCCTCTCAGCTTCAATAACTGTAGTTACCACATATGAAACTGTACTTCAGTGAAGACACTTCAATGCCCTTGAATGTTCAGTGATTTGTATTTTGACCTCTGGTTCTAGAATATCAGGGCAGTTTTCCTTGATAATTTCTTGAAAGATGATGTCTAGGCTCTTTTTTTGATCATGGCTTTCAGGTAATCTAATAATTTTCAAATTATCTCTCCTGGATCTATTTTCCAGGTCAGTTGTTTTTCCAGTGACATAATTCACATCGTCTCCTATTTTTTTCATTCTTTTGGTTTGTTTTACAATTTTTAATTTCTCATAAAGTCATTAGCTTCTATTTGCTCTGTTCTAATTTTTAAGGTAATATTTTCTTCAATGAGCTTTTGGACTCCCTTTTCCATTTGGCCAATTCTGCTTTTTAAGGCATTCTCTTCATTAGCTTTTTGGACCTTTTTTACCATTTGGATTAGTCTATTTTTTTATGGTGTTATTTTCTTGAGTGTTTTGAGGGGATTTCCTTTAGCAAGCTGCTGACTTGTTTTCATAATTTTCTTGCATTACTCTCATTTCTCTTCCCAGTTTTTCCTCCATGTCTCTTACTTGCTTCTCAAAATCCTTTTTGAGCTCTTCCATGGCCTGGAACTGAGTCATATTTTTCTCAGAGGCTTTGGATGTAGGAGCTTTGACTTTGTTGTCTTCTGGTTGTATGTTTTGATCTTCTTTGTCACCAAAGTAAGATTCTATGGTCTGACTTTTTTTGCGCAGTTTGCTCATGATCCCAGCCAATTACTTGACTTTTAAACTCTTTGTTAAGGTAGGGTTCTGCTTCCAGTGTGGAGAATGTACTGTCCCAAGCTTTGGGAGTTTGTATAGCTGTTCTCAGAGATACTTGTAGGGACCTGTAAATTTTCAGTTCTTCAAGGTGGTATGATCAAGGGTGAGGTGTTTACTCCTTTCCTGGCCTGTGCTCTGGTCTATGAATGACTACAAGCATTCTTTTCTGCCTTGGAACTGTGAGGAGAATTGGCCACCACAACAAGCTCCAACACACCAGCGCTGCTCCTTGCCCCAGGACCTCCATCTAGGACTGTGACCCAGATGCAAGCACAGGAAAAGCAAGAGAATTCTGCCTCAGCACCAGCAAAGAGATCCCTGCAATCCCCCTCTGATCAGCCACTCAATCCCTCTCCATCTGTGGGCCAAAGCAGCTACCTCCCTGGGGCTGTGACAGGACTGAGGCCAGGACCAAGCTCCTCACTCACCACAGTCCCACAGATCTTTCCTACTCACCTTCTTTGGAGTTTGTGGGTTGAGAAGTCTGGAAACTGCCACCGATGCCCGTGAATCAGTCCCCTGAGGCCTGCTTTAAGCATGCTGAGGCCTGGTCTTTACCTGCAAGGCCCATACTGAACAGCTGAGCCCCTCTCCCAGACCAGCACAACAGACTTAGCCTACCAACCTTCCAGGTTGTCTTGGGCTGGAAATTTATTTCACTCTGTTTTTTTGTGGGTTCTGCTGCTCTAGAATTTGTTTAGAGCCATTTTTTACAGGCATTTGGAGGGGTTTGGGGGAGAACTCAACAAGTCACTGCTTTTACTCCGCCATCTTGGCTCCACCCCCTGCTCAACATTTCTTATAGCATAATAGTATTCCATTACATTCATATACCACAACTTGTTTAGCTGCTCCACAATTGATGAGCATCCTCTCAATTTCCAATTCTATGCTACCACAAAAAGAACTGCTATGAATATTTTTGCACGTGTATGACCTTTTTTCTTTTTTTTTTTATAACCTCTTTGGGACACAGATCTAGTAGTGGCTGTTGCTGTTGTTTGTCTTTAATTCTCAAAGAGGACGTTGACATCAGGAAAGCGATGCCATGACAAGCAAGTGAATTGGATTTAAGTGAGGGAGGGCTGTGCGATGTCATCAGCCTCACTTTCTCCTCCAGGGGCATCTGGGTCCAGAAAACTGGGGATGGCTTCGATTCAGTGGGAGACCTTGGCCTTTTTAAGCTAAGATCTTTCTGAGTTCTCTCTTTGACTGAGGCAGTGATTAAGGCTAGGTAAGAAACGAGCCAAGGAATGGCTCCTTTTACCCAATCAAAAAAAAAAATCAATCTGGGAGGGAAGACTCAGGATTTCTGCCATGACTGTTTACATTTTTACACCAAATTATTATTTATGTTCACTCTGAGCCATCAAGGCCCAAACAATGACCACTAAGTCTGGCTTGGACTGGGACCTATTGTTAACCAATCTATGAGAGCCAGAGTGAGTTGGGTTTAAGGCATGGTCTTTAAGAAAGAAATCTAGCTCACAACCCCAAGATGTCTTGCTAGGTTTAAGCCATCAAAATTTACATTCCTTTGGGCAGAGAACCCTCTGGTAAGGGTATGATTCCCTGTGTGGACAAAAGGAGACAAAGGAAAGGGATAGGAAGGGAAAGGAAATGATGGGGAAGGAAGGAAAGAAAGAAGGAAGGAAGGAACTGTGTTGCTCAGCTGCAAATGATCAGTGGGTTCCATTGGGGCATCTCCTACTGCTCACAGGATGTTGTTTATCCTATGATATCAGAAAGGAGATGCTATGACTTGCAAATGAATTGGATTTAAGTGAGGGAGGGCTGTTCAAAGTCACCAGCCTCACTTTCTCCTCAGGAGCCAACTGGGTCCAGTGGTAAGATATTGATCATGATGACTCGACTGTTCCCCCCCCCCACCCCTCATAGTATAAGTGAAGGCTCCATTGAATATATTATAGAGGATTTCTGTCTCTCTTAACAGGTGAACCAGATAATTGCTGAACTTCCTTCCATTTCTATCATTCTGTGATTTTGTGAATACCTCTTCAGTGAATAAGGACTTTTCTAACAAATTAAAATGGTACTATATATCACAATTAGAAAGGAAGTTCATTGTTAGAGATTCATGTGGTTGATCATATGATCGAAAGTTTTAAATCATAGCTTTATTCCTTGTATGGCATATCTTTTTAAGTTATAAAAATAGTGAAAGCCCATTAGATGGGTGTTGTTTTGTAAAACAGAAATAGTTAACAGTGTTGGCTTTTAAACTACTATCATTGGTCTTCAGAATTCACACCTCCTTTGGTTGAATAAGGGCAATTCACACCTCTCTAGATGCTGCAGCTCCAATCTGCTCAATAGATTCTATTAAACAACATAGAATTGGGGTTATCTTTTCATAGCCAGAAGGCCCAAGTAGCTTTTATAGTGGATATCCAGATTGAAGCAATAAGATTTCAAGAAACTTCTGTGTATAAGAAGCAAACAATAACAACAACAACAACAACAACTATAGTTTATTACATTCAGTATAAAAATATTGAAATTAAGTTGCTATAGATTCCAAGGGGCCATTTTTGTGAGATCTAATATGATGGAAAGAATACTGGACTTGAATACCAAGGAATGGGCATTCAGACTGAAGACTTTGCTTGAATCCAAGTTCTGATCCATGCTATGTAGGTAATGCTGGGCAAGTAACTTTACATGTCTAGGACTCAATTTTATTTCTTCTGTGAAATAAGGAGGCATTGAATTAGGTAATGTTATAAGGATGTTCCATATTTAATAATGTATCAACCCCATAAACACCAAATAGTACTGAGTATGGAGATTTCCCAGGGTCTTGGGATCATAGGATCATGGATTTGGAGCTAAAGTGACCTGAGAAGCCATCTAGTTTGACTTCCTCATTTCACGGAAAGAGAAAAGCACATTCACAAGTAAGGTGACTTGCCAAAATCACACAAGTAGGAAGCATCTGAAGTAGGATCTCATTTTACAAATCCTCATATGTTGCTCTCAATTCCCTTGATCATCTTGATTCTCATCCTCTGGGGTTACTCTTCAGGCTATTGACCTCTTTTCTAAAATGTGGTGCCTAGAACCAAGCACAATGGTCAGATGTAGTCTTCCTGAACAGAGCACTATGGGACTTTCTCATCCTAATTCTTGACACTATTATTTTCTTAATCTACTTTACGATGCCATGAGCATTATTTTTTTCTGCTCCCAAATCATACTGTTGACTCATATTGAGTTTACCAGCTACTAAATCCCTCAAAACTTTTTTTTCCTAAAGAATTGTTGCCTTGTCATATCTCCCATGTCTTATATTTGTGAAATTGATTTTTGGATGCAAGTATAAGAGTTCGCATTCATACTCATTACCTTTCATCTTAATTGCTTCTACCCAGTGCTCCAACCTGTCAAGTCTGGCTTTGTCTTCCACCCAGTTAGCTGTCTCTCCTACCTTTGTGACATCTACAAATTTTACAGGAGTACCACCTCTGCCTTTATCCAGTTCCGTTGATCTTTCCGCCATACCACAGCTGCCTATAATGGCTCTTTTCATTTGGCTTGTAAATACAAATTTTATTTTCTTGCTATTCCTGTTGCTAATGAGTAATATTTAGGCTCCTTCAGACATTTTTTAAAACTGCACTTCCTAGAGAATTTTGTACACTACTTACCCTGAATTGGGCCCCATTCTGCAGTTTTTGTTCAGGTACAACTAATAGAGTTTTCCCAGAGTAAGGAATGTGTAATCAATTCCATTGTTTGATTTCAATGGCTTATTACCGGGTGGTGGAATTGTTATAGCAAAGGCAATTTAGACAATCAGGTACAATTGACTCTAGTCAATTTGCATACTGCAGTCCCAACAGTAAAAAGTCATGGTGTTTTATGGCAAAGATAGTGCTGTCATAAAATGAGACCACCTGGGCTCACTAACTAAAACCAAAGGAAGGCTTTTTGTTGTTTGTTGCTTTCTTTCCTCCCTTTTTTTTTAACTGATAGATAGGGGTACTTTGGGTTTTTGCCCAACAAAGAAAGGGGGAAAAGGATTCTACTAAATATTCTGCTAAATCTCCGGCATCTATTGAAAAAGGAATCTACATCAAAAAGTATTTTTTTAAGGAAAACCATAAAGTAGACCTATATTCCTAAACTAGTATTGAGGGTGCCTTTGGGTATTGGATACCTCTGTGAATTTGTCTTTTTTTTTTAAGTTGTAAAAATGTCAGTCTGTGTTGAGAGATAGCATGGTATATATTCCAGGCCCAGCTATTTCACCTCTATAATGATGGGGAAGTCATGGAATCTCTAACTACTAGAGTTATCCAATTTCTAAATGGATTGCCTTGGCATGTAGTGAGTTCCACATTGATGATATTCATCAGACAGAGGTGGACTGGTCAGGAATACTATAATGAGGATTTCTTGTTCAGGTAAGAGTTGGGATGAATAATTTCTGAGGTATGTTCCAACCCTAAATTCTGCACTTTTATTATACTGAGATTCCATATTTATATGAAAAAAGTATTTTTTTAGCATTTACTATATATATATATATATATATATATGTATAGATAGATAGATAGAGAGATATACATATATATATATATGTATATATATATATATATATATGTATAGATAGATAGATAGAGAGATATACATATATATATATGTGTATATATATATATATATATATCAGGCACTGAACCAAGTACTATGAATACAAATGTAAAAATACCTCTAAGGAACTTATATTTTAATATTCTAATAAGGGCAGACAAAAAACATAAGAAAATGGTGACCAAGGAAGAGTTTTCATCTAGAGAGTCACAGGAATAGTGAGTAGCATCATAGAGTAATCAAGTGTCCTGTCTGTCCCCTCTTGAGCTAAACCATCAAGCATTCAAACTCTACTGCAGAGAGCACAACTCTGATGGGCTGGCCAAGTAGCACAAATGCCAAATGTACATTTACTTAACAGACTATCTTACAGAGAACTTGCACGGTGGTCAGAAGAAGCAGTACAAGGACACTCTCAAGGTCTCTCTAAAGAACTTTAGTATCAGTTGTGAGACATGGGAGATGCCATAGCACATAGGAGACTGTCCAGAATGGCATGCCCATACCAAAGAAGGTGCTTTACTATGAGCAAAACAGAGTTGCATTAGCAAATAAGAAATATGAGATACATACATCTAGAGACATTCCCATCCCAAATGTTCAAATGGACTATTTGTGCTCAACCTGTGGTGGAGCCTTCTGAGCTTGTACTGTACTGATCAGCCACAGCTCTACACACTGCACTTTGACCTCAACATTGGGAGGTCATTGGTCCTCTTTGATTAAGAAGGACAAGCAACAGCAACCTTTCCAGAAACACTGGGAGTATTGATTTTACTACTATTTCCAGAACAAGAAATATTAAGATGGGCCAGGATGGAGGAGGTACGCTGCATCAGGACAAACGGTAAGATGTCCAGGGTCAATGGATGGATAGGACGTAAAATGTAGCCTTGGGGCATCTAGATTTAGCTGATTAGGTACATTTGTACTTGCTCTCTTACCAAGCAGTACAGCCCAGACCCAGAATGGAGTTCCAAAAGTGAGCAGACTAATTCTCCCAGGGAGGAGAATGTGTACTCTGCAGGTCTAATCTAGAGGATGCAATATCAGGACACATGACAAGTTGCCCAGGTTGAATGGCTAGATGGGCTAAAATAAAAAAGAATTTGATGTCCTCTAAAATTCCTTCTATCTCCAACAGTCTATAACACTATTTTAATACTATGCATTTTATGGGAATGGAATTATTTACTTTAAGCACACTGGTAAATATTTAGGGTTCCATGACCATAAACCATACCCATACCTCCTATCAGGAAGATAATGACATGGAAGGAGAGGGGAGGGGAGGGAGGGACAATGTGACCTACAGAGAAATCCATCTCCACTGCTATAAGAGCAATGTAAAACATGTATAATACTCATAGCAGGTTAGTAAGATCATCCTCACATTTCCAAGCTAATGTGCTATATGCCATCAAGTGATGTGATCCTCATGTCAGTAACCAGATTATTTTCTCACACATTATGCCAGTGAGATAGAAGTGAAAATACTCTAAATATACAAAGCTTTCATTTTGATGCCACATACACTGCCCTGCTTGGTGTAGGTATACAATAAATATTTGTAGAGTGAATTAATATAATCATGTGGCTGAATATACAAGCTCACTGTTTTACCATAGCAGCCTTCATCTGTAGTCTAATCAGTGGGTCTGCTTTTCTAACCCTGGCTAAACCATTTTTTTAATGCTCTTGTTCAGTTGTTTCAGTCATGTCCTACTCTTCGAGGCCATATTTGGATGGCTTGTAGGTTTGTTTGTTTGTTTGTTTGTTTTGCAAAGATACTGGAGTGGTTTGGAATTTCCTTCTCCAGGTCATTTTAGGCAAAAAGGGTAAGTAAGTTGCCCAAGGTCACATAGCTGAGAAGTGATGGAGGCAAGATTTGAAGTCAGGAAGACTCATCTTTATGAACCCAGCACTCTATCTACTGCACCATAGTACATGCCATACAGTGACTATATTTTCCTTTCTTCCATAATGTCTTTCTGCCCCTTCAGACTTTAAAGTAGCAGCCAGCCACTTTGCAAATAATCCCCAAATTCCATGTTCTAGACATCAGGACTTTTGACTAGCCTCTATTTTACTGCCTTACCCACAATTTATTCATCATCCAAATTCACTCATTCATCAAAAAAAATGTAGGAACAAGAAATAGACTCTGTCAAGCATAGGTAAGTTTGATCAGGGAGCCTCTAATCAATTTGATGAATTATCCAATCAACTTGGAGATAAACCCATTCACTGAGAACCATTTATAATAGTTGTCTCTGTGTTTTTGCAGGGTGACAGACTGCATGCCTACCTCCTCAGAGAGATACACTTCACACAACCATCATATGCTAGGGGCAAGTAGATGGCACAGTGGATAGAGCAGCAGCCCTGGAGTCGGGAGGACCTGAGTTCAAATTTGGCTTTAGACCCATAACACTTACTGGCTGTGGGACCCCGGGCAAATCACTTAACCTCATTGCCTAGCCAAAAAAACCAAAACAGAATAAATGTCATAATATCAGTAATCTCAGTAAGTTGATAAGACTCATCTTCCTGAGCTGAGTAAATTGATAACACTGATCAGGGATCTCCCTTACACAGACAAACCACTTTACTGTTCTACCACCAAGTCTTTGTACAAATTGTTTCATCTGCTTTCTCATGACTCTCCAAACTCCCACCTTTCTTAGGTATAACAACCCTGCTCTGTTCTTCAAAGGCTCTCTTTCAAAGCTCAACTCTTTCATAAAACTTTCCTTCTCCCATTCATTATTGTGCTTAGCATTCTCTACCTGTTTTTACTATCTAGAGCTATACAATTTCATGTGTTATCATAAAAAGATTACTACTCTTGAGGTCAGAAAACCCAGGCTTAAACCTCAACTTCAATGCACACTGGATGTGTAATATCTGAATCAAACAACTTTGCCTCTTTAAACTTCAGTTTCCTCATTTGTAAAATGGAAATCATAGAATCTGTACCAGGTAGTTGTGGGGAGGGAAGGAAGTGAATAGAAAGCAGTTTGTTTGATACAATAGAAAGAGCTCTGGCTCTGCAGTCAGAGAACCTGGCTTCAAATCCCATCTTCATGACCTTGGACACCTCATCTAACCTTTCTAGGCCTCAGTGTCCTCCCTATACAATGAGGTGATTATACTAGAAGCCCAGATCTCTAACTCTGTTATCCTTAAGGTCCAGTAGCTCTATCATCTCATCTTTGTCCTAGTCTCAAAGATGTTTGTTTACTCTGTTGCCTATGATGCATAAAAGCAACTAGGATGTTGAAGACTTGATCAAAATATTCTACATTCATTCTGTAACTGAATCAGCAGTATTCCTGTCCCATCAAGGTATACAAAGTTAACATCTACGTTGATGAAGATAATTTACCATTTTTCTGCAACAATTGACTACATTCAACTTTCATTTTCAGAAAGCATCATTCCAAAACTGTAAATTATGCCTAATTTTTCATTTCCCCCTATGTCAGCATTCATTTATATACTTCCCTTCCAGAGTATCATCTAGGGACAGGGAGCATTCTCTCTTCTTTTCCTCTGGGGACCTGATCTGTCTCCAATTCCCACCAAAGTATTCCAGTTCAATTAGTGTCCAAATTGGTTTGTGTTTGAGAGGTTTTCCTTTCATGTAATATTGATTTTATTATTGAGGATGAAAATAACTATATTCCAGGTTAGGCCTACCTCAGGAACTATGTCAGCACCTAGGAGGTAAAGAGCACCAGGGAAAGCCATTTGGATCATAAGATATTGTAAGCTATTTGTGAGCCTCATTTACCAAAGATCACTTTCAAATGTGAAGTTGGAAGAGAATGAACATAACCACCATTTTAGTATGAGTGGGGTTGTTGGGATGAGGCAGCTGAGGAATCTCTTCTTTCAGCTCAGCTCATCTCATGAGCATCCCACAAATACTCATGCAAAACAGGAGGTAGAAATGTCGCTGTCCCTAAAATAAAACCCCATGATGTGACTACATATTGTAAGTCATTTTTGAAGGAAAGCAGTCTTCTTGGAAATTAAATACTTAAAAGAGCTAAAATATAAGCTTACCAGACTGATTTTTTCCCTTTAAAATCTGTAAAAATACAAATGAAGGCCTTGAAGTCTGAAGATGCCAGGAGACCCCCACTCTACTCAATAAGCTTTTCCACTCACTGTCTGGTAGATGACTGTCTTCTGCTCCTTGAAACTACAACTGGCAAAAATAGTGTAGACCAAATCATTGTTTCCATCAGCATAAATCCAGAATCATTGTGATTGGTTCTCCAATGTGTTATGACTCTGATGGCTCCCCATGCTCTTCTTGGGAGAACCTCAGAGAACTGAGCTAGAACATAGCTTTCTATGAAAAAAATATAATCTTCGATCTAAAAATTCACTTCTACTAGACTTTGGGGATAAAAATAAATATAAAACACAAAGACTTTTACAGTCTAGTTGGTGAGCTAGGATATCTATCTGTGACACTATCTCTTAAATCAGACCTTTTGATTGTATGGCTCAAGTGCTATCAAGTGGGCTCAAGCCCACGAAGAGGGCGAGAATGTCACTATGTCATCTATCCAGCAAGGGAGTTTTAGTTGAGTGCAGATAATGAATTGCCTACCAGGTATTGCTCTCCAGGAGCCATCGGCCTAGGCCTTGTCAGTTTCTCTGCCATGTAGGGGAGATAGCCCTCTACTAAGAGACCTTATCCCAGCTAACCTCCAAAGGGCACTTCATCTACAAAGACTTATCGTTCCTCACCCTACTGCTAAATCTAAGTTCTGTAAGCTATAATTAACCTTTTTATCACTTATCTAGCCTTGAGTTAATCTCAACATTGAAGTAGAATATTTCTTTAAAAACAAAATATAATATTTGATGTTCATACTTAGTTCAGAACTCTGATACCATAGTGACTGCACTTTTCTGTTCATGCCGCAATAAAAACTTGGCAATAAACTGCTTTAATCTCTATATACCCAGTTTTAGGCAAAACTATATAGGAGGGAAAAGTTGCCCTCCTATTTTCCATATAATTATCCTTTTCTTCTATTCCAACTGTTCCATCCCCTATGCCTATTATTTCTCACATCACAAGGAATTCTAAGAAGTAGAAATGAGAAGCAAGTTCCCTCCAAACATAAGGGATAGACTATACAAATATCAAAGTGTTTCATACAGAACAAGGAAAATCACATGGTCTTATTTGTACTTCCCTGACAATTTGTTCCTATTCTGGATCTTCTGAGTATCACAGAGGTTCATTTCCTCTCTCTTCCATAGACTTTCAGTGGTTGATACTTACCCATAAAACCCCCACCCTATCCCTACTCATAGTGAATGTGTCCAGGCTCCAGGATGGAGATATGAGAGAACTGTTATTTATACTTTCCATGCTCCCATAGGTCTTCACAGAGAAAATGTTCTGCCATAAAGTGGACAGACCAAGACTTAAAACAATTTTTTTTTCCTAACACTAGAAGCTTGAAGTTTTATGACTAGGGTATATGTTAGCCCTTAGCACCTTATAAGCCACTGGAAGTATTCAATAAATATTTATTTGTTGATTGACTGAAGGTAGTTACTATATTATAAGCACAAAGAAAGAATTAATATATAGCTTAAGTAATTTACTACCTATCTCTGATGTGACAGTATACCACAGCTCACTTTTTTATGAGCTTGACTTTATTAAATATTAATACTGCCTCTCATTGAAATATGTGGTGCTTGTTCTTAAGATAGATGGACATATAAAATATTTGAGAGGGAAAAGAAAGATACATTAGATAGGAAGTCAGATGAAAATAGTGGAGCTCTAGCTCATAGCTTTATTTTTTATGAGGAGTGGTCAGAATTTTGATGTCTGGAAAATAGTGAACATAATGTCATTATAGCAAAAATAATTTAGCAAGAGCTTACAAATATTGCCTGATTATCTTATCAATTCAGAGGAATTCTGGGAAACAGTTTTAGAGGATTTAATAAGAGAATGCCTTGAAAAAAAATGATTTGATAAGGGGCCTCCAATATCAATTTATGAGAGAGAGGTTTTACAAAATTAACTTGTTTGAGCTTTTAAATATTCTGGCTTATGTTTTGTTAAAGAATGGAAAAAGGAATGGATAGTTATGTGGTTAGACATTTAAAGAGCACTCAAAGTAAATACATAGGAAAGATTATTGGTTAAAGTAATAAGGCATGGTAAAGAGGTTAAAATAGTTGAATGGATGCAATATTCACTTCATCACAGGAGATAAAATGATAAGTTATAAACAATCATTTCATAAGATGGAAACTGATGGTCAGTTGGCAAAATAGTGGTTAGTTCGAAAGCAGTGCCTCAATAAGAACTTGACAATACTGGGCTAATGTCAATACGCCCAGTCCTAGGTAAAACTGTGTAACAGGGAACAGTCGCCTCCCTCCCTCCCATATAATTATCCTTTTCTTCTATGCCAATCTTTTTCCTTCCCCTGTACCTATTGTGTCTCATTTAGGATCTCCTTGTCTGTCAACTAAAGTGTTCATGATTAAATTTAAGATGACCAAAGAGGCATTTGATAAAGGATTCTTGAAGATTTAAAGATTTTCTAGGTCAAAAAGAATGAAACTACATAACAATAGTATGACAGATAATAGGAAGACATTTGGGCATAGGACTCCTGGCCCAGCTCTCCTAAACAACAACACATAACATAGGCAGCTACCTATTCAGTCCACCTATAAGGCTGGTTCAAAGCTCATAATACATAAAATGTCATGTAGCAATGTCACTCTACATATGAAAGTAAAATACTAATACTGGACATTAGGACCTTACATAAACAACTATTCCTTTCTTGTATAACAGATTTTACCTCCTTTTGATATACAGAGAGCTTTAAGTGGCTTGCATTGCCCCAAGTCACATAGTTTCTTATTGATAAAGCCATCCGTAGAATCCTGGTTTCCAGGCTGTCAATTCAGTGACCATTCCACTATGCCAGCTATATCATGCTGAGTGGCATGGCCTCTGAATTAATAAATATCTGTATTTGGTTCAATAAGGATTCTATCAGAATTGAATAGTAATTTTCTACATTACAACATAGTCATGTCATGCTTTTAACTTAAATACATAATAGACTTAACCATATATGCTGAGGGAGAGATACAGAAACAGAGCGACAGTGCCAGAATCAGTTTTAGTTGATCTCTTCAGCATTCATGGTCAATTACATTCTTTTTGACTTCCTTGAGTCTTCCTTTGCTTCATGATAAGACATTAAGAAGTAAGAGTTATGTAGTGGTATGATCACCTTCCAATAAATGCATACTTATGTGTGCATGTCTTTCATAAGTATTTTCCCCAATCATCATCAGATTTCTTGCAAACTAAATTTTTATTGTTTTTGTTTTCTTCTACTTGAGCATAAATTGTGGCTATTACCTTTATCCTAATCAATAGTTTTATCACATGTTATGGAAAATAAACTTTGCATCTAATGCTTGCTAAAATCTGCCTGATCTCTGATAGGCTAGTTCATTTTAAAGAGACTCTAGGTTCTTTGCAATTCCAACTATTTAAAAATACTGTGCTATATTTTATAGGGAGTTTAACAGACTCCTTACACACTGGATGGACTAGAGTGGGGAGAAATGTGTAGAGGTACACCATCAGCAAGTTGTTGCAATAGTCAAGGCATCAGGTGATGAGGCAACAGGGAGGTGGCAGTATCAGAGTGCACAAGGTCATGCTCAAGAGCTGTTGAAAAGGTGCAATTAACAGGCCTTGGCAACAGATTGGATGTAGGGGATGAGAGATAATGAGGAGTTAAGGATGACATCAAGATTGGGAGCCTAAGGGATTAGGAAGGTGGTGTGCCCTCAACAGTAATATGGAAGTTAGGAAACAGGGAGAATTTAGGGGGGAAGATAATGGATTCAGTTTTGGACATGTTGAATTTAAGATGTCTACTGTATATCCACTTCAAGATGTCTGAAAGCCAGTTGGAGATGTGAGACTAGAGGTCAGCAGAGAAGTTAATGCTAGATAAGATGATTTGAGATTCATCAGCACAAATTTAATATTTAAAAAAATGTAAGCTAATGAGATCACTAAGTGGTACAGTGTGTGTGTCTGTGTGTCTGTCTGTGTGTATGTGTATGTGTGTGTGTGTGTGTACGTGAGAGAGAGAGAGAGAGAAACAGAGACAGAGAGAGACACAGAGAGAGGCAGAGGCAGAGACACACACACACACAGAATATATGAGTAGAGGCAGCATGAAAAAGTGGATAGAATAGCAAGCTTGATATTGGGAAGACTTGGGTTCAAATGTCAGACACAGACAGTAGCTGTGTCTCCCTTGTCAACTCATTTATCATCTCTTGCTTTCAATTTTTTTCTATGTAAAATGAGGGGGTTGGATTAATATCCTCTGATGTCCCTTGAGTTCTCATTTTCTGACTCTGATACATCATATTCTGCCCAAACAACATGAAAATGCATCACATTTCAATAACCACCAATGTAAAGCCTCATAGTATTTATTATGTGTAAGTCAAATTTAACATTCAGGAAAACATCTAGTGGAGAAAGGGATATTGTTTATTTTATTTTCCCATCAACTTCTTGTATTTGGGATGTGAAGGGTCCTAGACTTTATCACAATAACCAGTTACACTGTGCAAAAGTTAAATGAGTTAAAAACATATAGCCAATGAAGGATATATTTTTCTTTCTATAAAACCAAATAATTTTCCTTCCTACCAAAACTTAGAGTGAATAGGAACTCACCAGAGTGATCCATTTTGTATTTTTCTTCCCACAAAAAACAATGAATAAGGTAGAATTTCTAGTCCAACAGCACTAGATTTTCTTCTCTTTTTGTCCTCTTTCTTTTGTGAATAGCTAAGTGAATGCATGTTATTATCTTTGTGGGGCAGCATGATGTAGTGGTGAAGGTGCTGGGACTGGAGTCAGGAAGAGTTAGTTAAGTTCTAATTTTACCTCTGATATTTAGTAGCTGTATGACTATGTATAAGTCCTTTAACCTATCTGGCTTTCATTTCCTCATCTGTAACATGAGGGAGATAATGCATCCAATATCTAGGACACAGGGGATAGCTTCTTGATGAGGGTGAAAGAGGAGAGAGTGTAAAAGCTGCCTTGAACTTTACATTAAAAAAATAATAAAATCATGGCAACCTGTCCCATCATGACTTCCTAGCAAATAGAGGAAAAAGAAATGGAAGAAGTGTCAGAATTTATATTCTTGGGCTCAACAGTCATGTAAATGGCAACTGCAGCCATTTAAGAGGCATTTGCTCTTTGGAAGGAAGGCTATGGCAAATCTGGATAGCATAGTAAAAAAATAGACATCACCTTGCTAACCAAGTCAAAGCTATGGTTTTTCCAGATGTAATCAATTCCTGTGAAAGCTGGACTAAAGGGAAAGCTGAAGTGCCACAGAATCAACATTTTTGAATTGTGGTCTTTGAGAAGACTTTCTAGAGTCCCTGGGACAGCAAGGAAATTGAATCAGTCATACTTAAAGAAATTAATTCAGATTACTCATTGGAAGGACAAATATTGAAGCTGAAGGTTAAATACTTCAAGAAGACAGGTCTCATTGGAAAAGATCCTGATGTTGGGAAGGATTGAAGGCAAAAAGGAAGAGGATGGCAGAGGATGGTAGAGTTGGATTGGTAATGTCTTCGAAGCAATGAACACCAGCTTGGACAGACATTGGTAGATAGTGGAGGACAGAAAGGCCATGGTCCATGGGGTCACTAAGAGTCAGATACAACTGAATGACTGAACAACAACAAAAGTATAGAGTATCTACTATATAGCACACAGTACTGTAAAATGCTTATTATTAGTGACTTGAGGACATAGAAGCACATCTACATTTTCTGACTTTAGATGGGCCTTATGGAGACTTTGTATCTAGTGTCTATGTACTGGAATCTGTAAAGCATTTATAGGAGAGAAATGTTAAGCCCTGCTCATTACATTCATATTTGTTCCTTTGAGAATTTAATGCAAAGGCTACAGCTAATGTCTGTGCTGATTCATGTAATGCATGCCAGGAAAGAGGTTTGGAGATGATTTAGTAGAGGTACTTTAGATCAGATGTAATGACAGAGCTAATACACACACACACACACACACACACACACACACACACACACACATATGTGTATATATGTATGTATATATATATATAATGTACATAAGTATATGTGTGTGTACATATATATGTGTATGTATGTATATATAGATACATATATCTGAAACCAACTCTGGAATTCATATCTGGCTTGTTCACATCTCATCTCTGTTGGCAGTTATTAGATTATATATAAACTGCCAGGAGAAGAATAGTTCCTGCAAACCAAATTGCATACAATGTATATAGTGGCTAGCATGGTTTTCATAGAATTGCCATTCAATAAATGCCTAATGATGACAGATTGAAGGTGAAAGTGGTCAGTTTCCACTAGTTCATCAAATGAACTACTATACTTTTGACTTTTCTATTTTTTATTGCACATTAAAAAAAATAAATCTAGAGAGTGTAGACAGGAAGGAAGAAAAAAAAAGACTGAAATTGATAATCACTTTGACCACTCCCCCTACCCCCTCCAAAAAAAAAAGTTGAGGGTAATATACATAGGTCAGTTTAAACATTATGGTACACAAAGAGAGATTAGCTGGTTTTTGTTTCTTTTTTAATGGCAGGCAATTTCCAACTTTCATAGAATCAGAACTTGAATGGACTTTGGATGCCATCTAGATCAATCCTTTATCACGTTATAGATAAAGAAAAAAAGGCCCAGAGTAGTGAAACGAGATAGATGCTCTAAGTTATACAGCCTGTAACTAGTGCCGTTTCTAAAAAGTAGCCATACACTAGTAAAACCATCTCAGCAGAGAGGCTAGACTAAATTGAGGGTAACCAACATACCTCAAACCCATCGGTGAGTTTCTCAGATGTCCAATCCAAGCATGTGGAGACTTCTCCCAGCAGAATGGGCAGATGAAAACAATTTGTTCCAATGGTCAAGAAGGAAGCTGAAGCAGATACTGTGGAGTGCTTAGAGCTTGGTCAGTCATCAAAGAGACCAAGGTCATCCAGTGCATTTGGGCCATTGCCAGTTGTATTGACTTTTTGTCTTACCATTGAACTTCAATGACTCTGGAAGAGAAAGTGAAGCTGGCATCTTTGCTCTGCCTCACTTAAATCTGATTTGCATACAAGTCAAAAAGTCAACCTGTGACTGGTCCTCTTCGAAAATGAAGTATGAACAACACAGTGCCATCAGGGTTTGATCCCAGGTCCTTTGACTTAAAATCCAGTGCTCTTTCAACATCAAAATAATGTCTTTTCTGGCTCACTTTATTTTCAAAAGCTTGTATGTATCTCATCTCCAACAAAACATCAAGAACCACAACACATTTCACATTTTTAATGAACTGAATTTACCTTTAATCCCACTTTTAAAAGTTTGGATTATTTTCCTTGAAAGCAGGTAACTTAAATTCAGTTTCTCCTGGGACCCTATGATCATCAGTAAAATTGACTATTCCATAATACTAGTATATTTAGAATGGAGCTTTGATCATGATTTAATTGATCAAAGTTTGTCATTCTAATTTTCTAGCACTATTTCACTTTAATTTTAATCATAAAGTTAATTTTTCAGTTGCAATCTATTGGATTATAATAACCTATCATAAAATGTTCATTCATGTGAAGTTCAAATGAATTCAACAAACATTTATTAAGGGATTACTGTATGCTAGACACTATATGAGGTGCTGAGTTTACAAAAATAAAAATGAAAAAATCCCAGCCTGTGATAAGCTTATATTCTAATTAGCTGTAGTTTAATTTGGAGCTAATTAAAAAAAAAAGCTTTGCTTCCTCATAAATTTCATTACCTTTTACTTTTTATTGTAGTATAAAGAATCTTGGAACAAATATTTAAAACAGTGGGAATTAGGGGAACTGCAAAAAATGTAACTGTTTTCTTTTCCGTAAACATTTCTCCATGCCACAGTTTGAAGCAGAGCAGTATTTTAAGCAGTATCGTTTTCACACTCTCTTAATCATTATCACATTTTCTTTTTGCTTAGGTGAGAAGTCTGATGAGCACCACTGGGATCTGAGGAGCAAGTAAGAATTAAAATTATACTGTGCTTTTTTTCCTCTCTTTTTAAAGAAAATCCTATTTTTCAAAGAATTTCTTTGTCATTGTGAGTTATGTTTGTTTATAAAAATTGTTAGTGATTTGTTATGAAATTTGAAGCATGGACATAGATTTCATGTGCCACTGGAGCTTTCAGACTTGGTCAACTTTAAAAATATTATGTGAGGTATGTTTACTATAAAATTCTGTGGATTGAAAGCAAAAAATATCACATTTAAAATAACAAATATTGGAGTGAAATTTCATGCCAGAGGATTTCTGAGGTTTAGTGTGATATTATTCATTATTCTTGCATTAGGGGTTAAAAATATATCTGAATTCCCTAGGAAAGTTTTCCTTAGGAATTGTTGGAAATGGAAGATGACCAAAATAGCCTTTGTCTTTCTAAATGTGTTTGTAGATCAGGGTCATGATTGGTTTTCCTTTACTAAACTCTGCTCTCGGTCGTGCTAATCACTATCTTCAGATGAAGAAGAATGGACAAGCAAGTCCATAAAAAACCACTACTATAATTGGAACATCAGCACCAAAAATGCTGCCCACTTGGGTTGGAATGTCTTCTGGAAACTCCCCATCATTGCCACTAACTTCAATGATTCTATGCTGATTTAGGGAAAATTGGTTAGTTACTAAGGGAATTTATGCTGATATAAGGAGAATGAAAGATGATGGCAGACATAGGAGAACTGACATGAGTGAAGAAGGAATAAGGGAAGAGGGAAGGGAGATTGTCAGAATAATAAAGGTGACAAGGACAAAATAAGCAATGTTAGCTGCTTTTGGGAGTGGGGCAAAATGTCAGTATAAAAAGAATGAGCGACAAAAAACATCAAATGCTTTAGAAAGTAGAAAGGTAAGAAACAAATTGCTTGGGGGTGTGGTGCTTGAAAGAAAGAGGAGAAAGTGGAATGGCAGGTGAAGAGAGAATATGTGATAAACCTGTAGCCAGAGGTCTTTAGTCAAAAAAGTTTAGTTAAAGCTAGAACTTCAGTAGAAGTAGAAAATTTTTATCAATTTCCTTGAGGAAAAAAATCTAGGATTATATGACAAGGTAACATTTGTGAGATCTTGGCATTTTACTAAATTGAAACTTTGGTTAAGGGAAAAAAAAAGGCTTCGTGATTTTTTTCCCCCTAGTTCAGCCCAAACTTCTAGTATCCAGTCCAGTACTTGAGTTCTTTTAAAAAATGAAAATCACGCCTTTGGAGAGGTGGAATAAGTTATTCTAAATGTATTTATGGTTGCAGACAGCATATGTGAACCAATTCAAATTTACTGTCTGAGATCTTCAAATTACCCTGGCATTCAAAAACACAAAGGCCTGGAATTACCCTGTAGTTATTCTCCAATTGTCATGTGCTGGCAAAGGAAAGGTTAACAGCATTGTTGATTTCTAAACAGGCAAGGACAGAACTATGAAAAAACCTTTCCTCAATTTGCCTGTCATTTAAATCCCAAAGTATGTTAGCCATTAAAATAAAAACTAGTGTGGTCTCCCTTTTCATTGGCATACATTTTAAAATGTTTTCTTTCTAGAGGGTTATGAGCATATGTAGCTATTATTTATTATAGATTTTTATAATTTAAGGAATAGTTTAACTTAAGAAAATGTTTTCTATTTCTTTATAAACATCATTTTATTTTCAAAAACATGAATGCTATAGTCACTTAGGGGAAACGACTGTGTCCTTCGTGTGTGAATATGCTGCTGACCACTACCAGCAGGGCATGGGCTTTGAGTCATTTTTCTAGTAGAGGAGATGTATTTGCATTGATTCATCCATATGCTCTCCCCTGGCTTCCTTATGTGCATTTTTGAGATAAATGGACAAAGTTGAAGGTACAGTCTGTGGCCACAAAAAAGAAGACAGTTTACTGGTCTATACACAGACTCATAACCTTGACCTCATTAGCACCATTCTATATGAGCTCATCCATTCTCACTCACAGACAGGACAACCATACTTTGAGGTAGAAAGGGATTTGGCCCCTGATTTGGATATCTTGTCTTCTGGAAATCAAAATAAGCGTTAGCAGATTTTGGAAATGAGATTGATAAAGAATAACAAAGACAAAAACAAGAACTTACATTTACTTAACACTTTATGGTTTGGGGATTCATTGATTTATAGCTGAGTTTACAAAGCACTCTCTACCCACCACTTTGAGTCTGAGAGCAGAGGCAATAGGGTATGTCATATGTGGTACCGTGGAAAGCCTATTACACTGGGAGCCAAAGAACCTGTGTTCAAATTTCAGCCTGCCTACTTATTCTGCATAGGTCCTTGAGCAAGTAATTCAACATCAGTAAGCCCCAATTTCTGTATGAATAAATAAAAAAAAATATTAAGCACTTACTGTATGGTACGTACCTGTCTGATTCAGACTAATTCTGACAGGTAAAAAAAAAAAGGTTCTGAATGACTGAAAATGAATATTTTTAAATTGGGCAAAAGTCAAACTAATTTCATTGGTTAAAAATTTCTCCAATTAGTTTGAGCTGACTTTAAAAAGTATGGTGAAGTGAAAAGAGATCTGATTTTAGATCAGGCGTTATCAGTTCACATAGCAGCTCTGCTATTTGCTAATCCTGTGGGAGTGACATAACTCCTCTGGACCTCAGTTTTCCATGGGTAAAATGACAGAGTTGGACTCTTGACTTCTTAGGGCCCTTTCGGCTTCAAATCTATCATCCTATTATTCCTATGAAACTAATTTTTACTAATTCTGGCTGGTTCCTGAATGCAACAAGGCAGTTCCTAAGTTAAGTTCTGGGCAAATGTTGCACCAGTTCATCTGGTTTCAACATTTTCTGAATGATCCTAATTAGTTCTGAACAATTATTATTGGGTCAGATTGGTTTTATTGGTTCTCACTTGTTCAAATCTTTTTTTTTTCAAACTAACAATGACTAGCTCTTATAATTGTTAGCCAGTTCTGACTTTTCTAAACTAGTTCCCACAAGTTCTGACAACTTTGATTTGCCACAAGGTATAAATGAAAAGATTGTGTTTGTCCTTATCAAAGGTTACATTAACCAAGAGTTCAAAGTTATTTAGGGAGAAATACTTGGGAATACTTTAGAAAAAAAAATGAAATAATGGAGAAAATAGAATAATTCCTTATGTGTAACCCAACTGATCTAGAGGATTGTTTATGGTTTTAGAAACTGGCAACTGGATTCAGCATACACTTTATTTCATATATATCTTAAAAAATGAACTGCTTTGTTTCCAAGGAAGTAAACTAAGCAGTAATTTGGACCTTCGCTTTTTTAAAACTAAATTTTAAAATGTTTATCCCACAAACATTATTTTTAAGAATTGGAGGTCTAAACAAAACTTGTCCTTATTTAGTCTAATACTCTTCCTCAGTCACATGTGAAAGTGTGCTTTACTACACAGAGAACTGACTTCAAATCCAGGAAGGCCAGTCTGACCCTTTGCAAGGTACCTTGCCATTAATTCTCCTGAGTGCTACAGGACCCAGATTAAAAGTAATTGGGACATATTTAACAAGGTAAATAAACATAATAAAACATAGGTAATGTTAATATGTGATTTCCTAAATTGCCCACAAGGATCCTTATTTACAGTTTAGCACCCTAGTTCTGTTTGAGTTTTTCACACCTTAGCCATAGGTCCCTTTAACACTCTAAGTAGCAGAAGAAGATGCCAGTCTACAATGAGAGAGGGAATTTCCTCACCTCGGAGTTCCCAGTACCAAAGGAATAGTAGTTCTATTCTCTATGCCTAAGTAGACCGCCAGAGCAAGGAGGAAAGGTGGTACCTATACCTCGTATTACCTTTAGAGTTGTCCTAGACATAATGAATATTCAACATTCAAGTCCACAGTTTCCCTTGAGCATGTTTTTAAAAAGCAATTTTCCTGGTTTTGAAAGTGCTGTGGCTTATTCCGTTTTCATTCTTTTTAATTAGCCTGCTCTTCTAAGACTCAGCATAAGGTGTTGGTGACCGAAAGCAGCAAAAACAAAATGGCTTCCACCACAAGCAAATCTATTTATCTGCTCCCAGAGGGCTCTCAGCTATGTTTGGCTGGTTAGCTCCCTGAGTGGAACTGGGTGGGATTAAGCTTTGTGTGCTAAGTGAAAAGGCCAATTTGCCAGGTATCCCAGTGCTTCTGAGTAAAGGATATCCCATCAACCACAAGCAGCTGGTAAACAGTCCAAATGACTAGAGAATACAGAAGATACCCCGCAGGGAGGAAATTCATTTCTTGTCCACATTCATGAGGTTCTGTTACTAATACAACAATCAAGAAGAATGAGCCAGATGATTTTCTTGGTAATCGTGTTTGTGCACATGGGGAAAGAGCTAGCCATGTGGGTCAATATATAAGGCTAAGATTGCTCTGTTTGCAGTTGGAAAATAGGGCATATCATTGCCTTCTTCTCATCTCTGGCTTTCAATACCATTCTATGTTTTCACCGTAGTCTTTTTTTATTTTTTCCAAAAGAGGGAGCAAGCTGATGGAATACAAGAGAATGCTTGATAGTTGTGACTGAAGACAAAGAAGACTGCCTATTTATGAATCCAGTCATAACCTGTAATTTGTAATTGCTGGAAATACAATTAGCATTAACAATATGAAAGTCTTATGGGCTTAATGCCATTAAAATATCAAGAGTTAGAAGGAATTCATGTAGGACTGTAAGCATCCCATTCAGTCATTCACTGTATATGTTTTCCTTCTTCCTACCACATGAAAAATTTGTCCCTTCTCCCTATAACTCTCATTTGCCCATGCCACCATCATGAAGGAATCTTATCACATATGTTTTTAAAAAATAATTACAGAATTTTACTTATTCAGTAAAATCTGGTTTAAATGATAGTAGTCCCTGTTTAATTTGTGTGTCTGTGTATATGTAATATGTACACATTACATATATGCATGTATGCATATATGTATGCATATGCACACATTCATCCATACATGTTTATGCTTGTGGGGGGGGAGGGTTGTATGTGAAGAGAGAGGAGAAAAGAGAGAGGAAAGATGAGAGAGGAGAGATGAGAGAGAGAGAAACAGAGAAAGAGAGCGTGTAATGTTGTGGATCAACTTTTTCACCTCTGGGGAAAGAAGTTTAAATTAATTCTGTAGCACAAGTTTAGTTTCTGTGAATTTTCTTTTGGAAGGAAAAAAAAACATTTAAACTCAAGACAAACTTCATAATTGTATTGTACAGAGGAAGAAACTTCCTACTGGGAAAGACATTTCTTTATCATTTTATTCTATTTTTCCCCATTTTATTTTATGTTATTCTATGCCATTCTGGTTTGTCTTCCAAAACTATTCATTTCTACAGTTGCTGTCACATGTACATTGTTGCCCAGGAAAGATTTCTGATGAATTTAGATTTGGGTAAGGCTGTATCTCTTGCTGGCGCATCCCATCAAGAAGATAATAACATTTTTAAATATGAAAAAACATGTTATCTCTTGCTCTTGAATTTTCCTTTGAAATCTTATCTTTAGGAAACAAATAGGTTAAAAATTGTCTATCTCATATCAAAATATAGACACAAAGAATGGTTGGGTGAAAAGTGAGCTGTGGTTTTTGGTGTTTTTCTTTATCTCATATTTCATAACAGAAGAAACATCTGATGATATTATAGTTTAGTAGACAAGGGGCAGCTAGATGGCACTTGGGCAGCTAGTGGTACAGTAGATAGAGGACCAGGCCTGGAGTTAGGAAGACCTGAGTTCAAATCCATCCTCAGACCCTTACTACATGTGTGACCCTGGTAAAGTCATTTTACCCAGCTTGCCTCAGTTTCCTCATCTATAAAATGAGCTGAGGAAGGAAATGGGAAACCACTCCAGTACCTTTGCCAAGAAAACACTAAATGAGGTCATGAAGAGCTGGACATGACTGAACAGCTACAAATAACAAGTAAATGAGGAATAGCATATCAGTGCTAAAAGGGATCCCCATGAACATCTAGTCTACTCCCTGCCTGGAGCAGGAGTAATCCCTTATAAATTTGTGAATTAATTAGATAGTACGTAGAAAGTGTTTAGCAAACCTTATATAGCTGGATATAAATATAAGCAATTATGTGAACAATTTGTTAAGCCAGAAAGTGGTTGAAGATCTCTCTTAATGGTACCTTCCAGAGACATGGGGCCACAGTGAAAAGAGCACCGGATCTGGAGTTAGAGTAGTTAGATTAAAATTCTGATGCTTTCTACCTGTGTGACCTTTGGCAAGTCACTGGACTTCCCCAGGCATCAATTTCTCCAGCTGTAAAATTTAAAATTTGTAGTGGATGGTCTGAGGTCCCTTCCAAATCAAGATTGGTGATGCTAAATTCTATTTTTTAGGAAGATCTTCCCTATATTAAGCTAAAATCTGCCTCTCTATAACTGCCTCTTACTACTCAAACTTCTGCTTCTTGAGGACAAACAGAACATGCTTGGGCCTCCTGAAAAATATTCTTTTGAAAACGTGAAGACGGTTTTGTGTGTTTTTTTTTCCTTCTTCCTGAATCTTCTTTGCTCCAGGCTAAATATTCCAAGTCCTTTAACCCAGACTAAAATGGAATTGATTCCCATCTCCTCCCCACCTGATTACCCTTCCCTGAATACTCTACAGTTTATCAATGTATCTCATTTTAATCTTGTTGCTTTTCTGGTCCTCCTCTAAAGTAAAGTTCATAGGATCATTAATTTAGAAGAGAAAGATACTTGAAAGTCATTGAGTCCACCTCCATTGTATTATAAATGAAGAAACTCAGACCTAAAGAGATTGCGACCAGGTTTTCTTGATTTAAAGTCCAGCACTCCATTTATTGCAAAATGATGCTTCTGTTTCTTTGTTCTTTGATTTGTCAGACCACATCAAGAGTATAATATTCATTTCTAAGAAAGCATATTGACAAGCTGGAGCGCATCCAGAAGGCGGGCAACAGATTGGGCTAGTAAGTCAAGAGCATGCCACACTATGATCCATAGAAGTAACTGAGAAAAAGAAAGAGACATAGTTGGGGCATGATAAAAATTATTATATATTTGAAAGGAGAGGAATTCGATTTAATCTGTCTGGACCCAAAGGGCATAGCTAGGAACAAGGAATAACAGAGAAGACTATTTAGGGTTAATGTAAGGAGAACTTCTGAGAAATTAGAGATGTCCAAATTAGATTGGACTGTCTTTGCACATAGTTTAGATTCCCATTCAATTACATATTGTATAACCATTAATTGTGGGTGCTATAGAGGAGATAATTAATTAGGTGTATTAGCAAGTATATAATCAAGCGTAGATTGAATTAGATGATCTTTGTGAATCCCCAAACAAAGCCTCTTTAAAAGGAAAAGAAATCCTAAATACTGATAACCTCAAAAGTCATCTCTCCTCCTATATACAGTTTCATATAAAGGAGTTTTCAAATTAAGGCACAAGTTATTGCTAAAAGAAGAATAAATGTTAGGAACACCAAATTCTAATTAAGTTTTACACATAAGTTCTGAATGTGTTGTTACCTATACTAAATGGGAACTCTGAAATGTTCATAAAGATTACCAAATTTGGATAGATTGAAGCTAGATTCTCATATATTCTACCCTTAACAATATTAGAGTTAAAATATCAGGAAAATTATATTATTAAATATGCTAATTTTACTCATTAGGAAATCTAAAATGAGAATTTATAACCCTTATAGCAAGAAATCATACAAAAAATGATAGAATCTTTGAATCACAGTGTTTTTTGTGAATTAATCTGGTCTTTAAAATTGGGTTTATAAAGACAGTATTTATTTATATTTGTGTAATTTTCTAAATCTATTTAAAAATTATAAGTTAAGCTCATTTTTGAAAGAGAAAGAGATGAGGTTCTGAATAAAAATTTTGATTTTATATTTTTGCTGTCATCTGACTGTCCCCCATATAAAACTTCTCCCTTATTTGATACAGCTTTGTTTGCTATGGCAGGGCTTTTGATACCAGAAAACCTTTGTTAGAGAAAACTCCCTGACTCTTTTCTAATAGCTAAACATTTCATGCCTCACATAGATCACATCTTCATGGGTTCCATTGCTCTTTTCTTCATTTTAAACTAGGCTGCATCTTCTTATGCTAAATACTTGTTGAATTGAGTTGAATTTCAGGTCATTTTACTTAGTTCCTTAACTGGAGGTGTGGGGATGAGGAATGGGGAGGGATTATTAGAAAAAAAGACCCTGTACTGTAAGTCAGGAGATTAATATCCATTCTCAACTCCAATTACTGCATTATTATGTGGAAGTGACTTGTCTCCTTTAAGGTCTCAGTTTCCTCATCTGTAACAAAAGCAATGGGAGATCAAGTTATGATATGTTGCTAGGGCAATGTGTCACAAACATCACTAGTCTTTGTAGCCTTCCATTACCAGCATAATTGATGCTATTTACATGTAATAGAGGACCATGTTGTTTGACCAAAAGTTTGAGCATGACAATATCACTCAGCTCCTTTTCCTAGGAGTAAAATGAAATATAAGGACAGCAATAATTTGCTAACCATAAGTTTTATGACAATTGAACTTAGGGATCCAGGGAAAAATTAGAGGATATTATAGTCAAAGTTCAGAGAGCAATCAAACAAAAGACTTAAAAAAGAATCAAAGAACAGACATGGCCACTCTTACTTTCTAGTTCAGCCTGGGTGAGGGGGAAAACTTTATCACCATTGGCCAAAAGGCCTTACTGAAGAAAGCTGTGGCTCTACTTGGCAGGGCAGAGGCTTGCTAATCACAACATTCCCAATAGATTAAGGACACAGTAGTAGGCAGTACTAAAAAGAGCATTTCAACTGAGAATTATCTATGGTTGGGTGAAAGAAGGAGAATACAAGAGCAGGTAAAAAAAAATGTAGCTGTCTTTGCATGAGACAAGCTTTCTATCTACAGCATCCTCAGTGGATGCTTGACAAAGATGCAGTGCCTGTGAATATAGCAGAATCATAGAATTATACAATAGCTGAAATCTCTACTCAGCAGAGACTTTATGCCTAGAAGAAGAGACCCCAGATGCCAGTAGGAAGAAATAGAGGTGCCAAGTAGAAATCAGATGGTATGCAGCGCCTGATGACAGGTACTGCAGAGAGCAGTTTTTGAAGACATGATGAGGTGATATTGATAGATTTTAAGTTGTCAAGTATTCCCTCCATTCTTGTTCCCAGTGTGTGACTGGCTGGACTCCTAGACTGGTAATCTAGCCACATGTGCTCCTGACATGTATATATCACACAAGTGACTCCTAGGAAGAGCCACTGCCCATAGTTTATAGAAGAAATGTTAGACTGCTAATTTCTTACCAAAAAAAGTTAATTGAATGCCTTTGTCATCATTTAAGTGTGTCTTCCTGGCTAAGTAATAAAAGTAAAAGACTTTGGTAGGGCTTTGTGAACTATGGTTTGGAGAGGCTTCTAACCCACACAAAACTCACAACCCAAGGTAGACTGGGGGTCTTATACTCAAAGAAGGACAAGTGTTTATCTATAAAATGAGAGGATTAGATCAGATGATCTCTAAGGTCTTTTTCCAGAATAATGAGTAGTTCAATGGCTTTTTAAAAAATATTTTATCTAAGGATTATGATATTTTAATTAATGCAAAATCATTCCTTCTGACTTCTGGTACGGCAAATTCTAGAATTTTGTATTTTGCAGATTTTTCTTTCTTCCTTCTGGATTTTTCACTAAAGAAAAAGGTAAAGTTTAGTTAAGCTAGGTATAAGTTGCATGTGGTTGTCCAGCTGCTTAGCAGAGAGATCAGAGATTTATCTTCTGAAAATAGCTGCCTTGGAGTTGGAATCTTGACTAGCTAGTCTGAGAAGCCCAAGGTTCTCTCACTTAAGAAAGGCTTGGCTGGGGCCCATAGAGCTGTCTGAAATGTGTTAGATAGTAATAAAGTGAACTTTATTAAATAGCACCCCTGGGAGTAATTTCATCACAGGCCACAGCAGAGGGCAGCCTAGATGTGTCTACCAGCCCTTTTATTCTTGCCACAGTTCATTTCTAACACTAAGGAGGGTATATTTTTATTAAAAAGATTAGGGAGAAAAAACATTCAGAGCCACCTTTTGAAATGATCTGTATCACAATTTAGTGCTTATTTATATGGAATCCGGCATTACTTATTATTTCACAGTGTGTGTTCATCTTGCATCCCTAACTAAGCTCTATGAGTTTAGGAATCGCGTCATGTACTTTTTCTATGTCCCCCTACCCCTCCAAAGGCCTACAATATGCTGCATAATTTGCGTATTTGGGTCCTTAACTGTGATTTCCTTAATGGATATGTCCACTAATGCAGCTCCGAAGTTTGTTTATAACTTATAGTCTTAGGGAGATGCCTGGAGGTTGGAGAGGTTAAGCGACTGGAACATGGTTACAGAGTCTGGACTTGAACTTGAGTCTTATTAACTCCCAGGCCATACTGCCTCTCTGTGTATTCTGATTGACCACTTGGTTGTCAGTGACTAAGTGAAAGCTAAGATGTTTACTTTTTTATTGTACTTGCCTCCTGTCTGATAGGAACAGATGGTGTTTCCATCAAAACTACCCTGACCTTTTTTCCTAAATATCTACATACATCCTTAGATTATCCACTGGATAGTAAAAAAAAAAAAAACAACACCTGGATAACACACACACACATACACATATACACACACACACACACACACACACACACAAACCTAACAGGGGTGAGGGAATGCATAGTTAATGAAGTAATGGACTGTTTTAGCAAATGATCCTGTGGTCTGGGATGAGTTTGACACCTGGTAGATAGCACAAATGCCATTGAGAAATAGCTTATTTGGTTTCCCTGTCCCTTGTTCAGTAGAATCAGCCTTGCATAGAAAAGTCCAAGGCTTTTATAAACACACACATGTGTTTTGAATCTGAAGTATTACTTTTACAGAGCAATACACTTATTCAAGGAGAAGAATTCCATTAGCTTTCCTCATGCCACGACCTTGACCTCCCCACTATCCCCCCTCCTCCACCAAAAAGATGAGCTGTTATTGAGCTCAAGTGAAAGTTGAATTTTCAGCTTCATCCCCTATACACAAGCATTTTTGCCCCCATTGTGCAATGTAGTTATTAGTCTTCCAAACATAAATTGCTGTCCTCTCAGGGACTTTTTCACCTTTAGATAATGGGGAATGTTCCATATGGCTGAGGAATGTCAAGAAGAGAAACATTTGGGAGGAATTATATGGGATACAGTAATTCCAAATCTCAATCTTCTTAACCAACAAGGGCCAATTAAAAGAACAGTCACAGTGTGGGGGCTTTTGCCAAGACATTAGAGTCAAATTGTGTTAGGAGTAAATAGTGAGGTAATTTAAAATTACCATGGCCACATGTATTCAACTTGACTGTTTTAAGGGGTAGGAGGGGTGTAGGGAATATGAAGATTGCTTTGGGAGGGGAGGGTCGTGTTGACACGCTTATAAAAATTTGTGACTCTTGGGCATTTCAGGTCTATTTTGTATGTATGTAGTTACTTTTTCATGTGAATAGCTTTATATGAGCGAGGCAGGTCAGTATAGCAGAAAGAGCACTATATTTCTACTCAGGAAGAACTAGGCTCCATACTTTTAATACTGACTAGCTCTGTGACCTTGGCCAATTCACGTAGACTCTCCAAAGCCCAGTTTTCTCAGACGTAAAATAAGAATAAGATCTGAAGTACCTACTTAATAGAATTTTTGTAAGGTTAAAATCAGATAACGTATGTAAAGTAGTTTGCAAAACCTAAGGTTCTATATGAACAGTAGTTACTATAGCTCTTTCAACTCTAAAGTAATGGGTTTATTACTATATTAAGTCATAGAATTGATGATGGTGGTGAAAGCCAAGTATGGATCATTTGTCTGCTTCTCTTTCACTCAGGTAGACCATGAAAAACATACTAGTTCTGCTGCTTGAGCATAAGATTGTTAAGAAAGTAAAGGGGGGGCACAAAAGTCTTAATGCAGTTCTAAGCTTCAACAAGTAACCTGTATAATATTTCAAGGAGAGGAAAAAAAAGAATGTCTGAAATTGGGTAATTGCTGTTGTTCATTCATTCAGTCATATCCAACTCCTAGTGACCCTGCGGACTGTACTGTGCATTTGGTTTTCTTGGCAAAGATACAAGAGAGGTTTGCCATTTTATTTTCTAGTGGATTAAGGCAAATAGAAGTCAAGTGACTTTCCCAGGGTCATACAGGTAGAAAGTATCTGATACCAGATTTGAATTCAGTTCTTCCTGACTCCAGGCCCAGGGCTCTATCCACTAAGACAGTTAGCTGCCTCTTAGCCAAAAAGAAGTTAAGTAACATGACCAAGTTCACACATCTCTCTAGTAAGTGTCTGAAGTTGGATTTAAAAGCAGGTTTTCCTGACTCCCACTTATATTTGGTTAATATGGAGTGGAAAATACTTAAAAGTACAGGGAAATAACCATTGGGCCCCAGAACAGGAAAGACAGAGTTGTTTAGGGATGTTTTGGCCACAGAGCCAAAAAATTGCTATGAGTCTGCCTATTAAACAGTCCTTGGCAATATCATCATTTTTGAGTGACCCTTTGATTACCTTCCAATACTTCTCTCCCCTTTTTAGCTACTGCTGGAAAAGCAGGCCTCAGAAAACAGAGTAGAAAGTTAGGAAACTGATAAAGGAAATGCAATCAGGAGCAATCACTAAGCCAAAGCAGTTAACATCAAAACTGGTAACTGTGTCTTAAAAAGCCAGTTTCTACCTTACTGAAACACTTATGATGGGGTGGGGGGGGGGAGGGAAATTGACCTATACATGGTATTATTTAAGAGGTACTGAAACAAGCAAGTAAAAAAAAAGCTTTTCAAAACACACGAATGTATAACAAAAGTGGTAAACTGTCCTTAAAAGAATGAACATGTCTGAGCTAGTAGCAAATCTCCTTTGTTCACCTCAGTTTCCTCACCTATAAAGTGAGCTGGATAAGGATTTGACAAACCATTTCAGTATCTTTGCCAAGAAGACCCCAAATAAGATCACAAAGAGTTGGACACAACTGATAATGACTGAATAAATGTTCCTTTCAATTGTGTTGGAACATATAGTTTTCTTCTTATGTTTTGACTTGAGAAGAACCTCAGTATATTGGAAAAATTAGTGGATATGGAGTCAGAAGATCTCAATTCAAATCCCAATCTTGCCATTTCTTATCCATGCAACCATCAGCTACTCCCTTCATCTTTTAAGGCTTTAGTTTTCTTATCTATAAAATGAAGGTCTTTGAACTATAGAGGATCTCTCACATCCCTTCCAGGTTTGACATTCTATGTTCTAAGGTCTTTTCTGGCTTTTATGTTCTAAGGTCTTTCCTAGCTACATCATTCTGTGATCATCATATTTGCCCATGGAGGGTCTTTGTATTTTATGAGTTCATTTCTAATTTGACACAGCTGACAGGCATTGTGTCATGTTTCTGCTTAGAAAGGTCTAATTCGGGGAGTGATGACTGTCTGAATATTCAGCAAGCAGACCTGCATAATAGCCATGGAAGGTAGAATTCATTAATTATGCTGAAATGTTTGTTTTTAAAATGTCAGGTGTCCAGATGGCATCATGGCAATGGGGGCCATTAGAAATGCTTAGGCACACAGACGGTCCTAATAAAGAAAAGGTTCACCCTGGTGGGAGAGGTCCAAGGTGGATCAGCAAATAAAATCAAAACCTGCTAATAGATTGCATCTTTAGATAATGGAGCTAAAATAAGCATCTTGAATCATAGAACTATGTGAATTGGGCCATTGCTATTTTTCAAATCTGTGATTCACCTTGTGACCCCCATCCAATGTGCTCCTCTCAAAGTCACATAAGAAAAGTTTTGAAAACAACACCTTACAGAATCATATTAATGAAAGGAAGTAATGGTGCTATTACAATCGGGAGGAGGAGTTCCCAGTTAATTGACAGTGGGAACTCTTGGATCACCTCAGTAAGCAAGATTTCTATTTTAAATTTGTGTACATCCATTCTGAGCAAGGAGATAATTATACACAAAACAAACTCTATATTTAATGTGTACAATGTACATGCAGATATTCTCACCTTCATCTGGTATATATCCTTGCATGATGTCATTATTATGGATCTTTTTTGTCTGTTTTTGTTCAGTTGTGTTGTACTCTTTGTGACACCATTTGGAGTTTTCTTGGCAGAAAGATTGGAGTGGTTTGCTGTTTCCTTCTCCAGCTCATTTTACAGATGAGGAAACTGAGGCAAACAGAGTTAAGTGACTTGCCCATGTTCGTACAGCTAGTAAGTAACTGAGGCTGGATTTGAACTCAGTTCTTCCTGACTTCAGGCCCAGTGCTTTATCGACTGTGCCTCCTACCTGCTTTGTGGATCTTTTAGTCTTACACAGATCCCCCAGTTATCTTTAAAAGAAGGATTTTACCAGAGTGAAAATTAAACTTTCATTATGGAATATCACATTCATTGCATATTGAGTATTATATTCAGAGTCAGAGTATCAAAGAATTTCAGAGTTGGAAGGTATCTCATTGGCTAACTTAAATTTTAAAAAATTAAGGATTCCTTACATACATTATACTATACAAACAGTCACCAGTCTTTACCTAAAGAGCTCAAATGAGGAGAAACTCTCTACCTCCCAAGGCAGCCCATTCAACTTTTAAAAGCTTTAATTATTATGAAGTTTTCTATTTTACTCTTTTTTTCTTGACATCAAGTCTGAATTTGCTTCTTTCCACATTCTACACACTGCTCCTGGTTATGCCTTCTGGGGCCAAACAGAACAAATTATTATTTTTTCCACATGACAGCCTTTGAAGGGCTTATCTACTCTCCTTTCCCAAGCTTTCACTTCTCCAGGATAAACATTCACATTTAGAGCACAGAGTCCTCATATGGCTTGGACTTCACCTTTCACCAATGGTTGCCGTTCAACACTCTCCCCCAGTACTTTCCTTGACTTGGAAACCAGAATCAGATCTTCATTTCACAGAGGAGGAAACTGAGAACCCAAGCGGGCAAATATCTTCACCGAGGTTACATAGGTAACAAGTAGCAGAGCATCCCTCTTACTTCCTCCAGAAGCTTGTTTCAAACATCATGTTTTTATTCTCTATCTCCATCCATGCATTGCAATCATCCAAAGTTCTTAAGAGATGCGACAATAGAAACATTGCTACTCTATGACCCTTTCGTAATAAACATTGGGCAAGACATCAAATAGAGAGATTTATGTTCACCAAACAAGTTAGCCACTGTGGTGGAGGAGATCCAGGAAGGAATCCAAATTGAAGAGCAATCAATGTAGCCTATTCACTCGCTCAAGAAGGACCGATGATATGAACAATACCTATTGTTGAAATTTCAACATGCATTGGGATAGATGCCCTGGCTTTTCTAACAGTATACACGTTTATGACAAACGGTACATAGAAGGAGGTTATTTATTCATTTGTTTATTTATTTATTTTATTTTATTATTATTGGTTTTTTTGTTTTGTGTATATTTGGTTAGGCAGTGGGGTTAAATGACTTGCCCAGAGTCATACAGGTAGTGTTATCTGTCTGAGGCCAGATTTGAATTCAGGTCCTCCTGAATCCAGGGCTGGTGCCCTATCCACTGCGCCATCTAGCCGCTCCTATGAGGTTTTTTTATTGACCCCAAGCTTCCCACTAAAGCAAGGATCCATCATTTTGCTACCAATATCTTAACAATGTTGCTATATGTAAATGAGATGTGAAGGAATACTGCCTCTAAAGAAGATGAGGAAGTTAGGTGATGAAGTGGATAGAGTTCAGGACTTAGACTCAGGAAGACCTGAGTTTGAATCCTGTCTCAGACATGTGCTAGCAGTGTTGCCCTGGACAAGTCACTTAACTTCTCTCACCTTCAGTATCCTCATCTGTAAAATGGGGATAATAATAGCATCTACCTCCCAAGGTTGTTGCAGAGGTCAAAGTGATTTAACCCATGTAAAGTACTTTGCATACCTTAGAACAATGGTGCCAAACTCAAATAGAAACAGATTCTTACAGGATGCATATTGACTTTAAAAAAAACCCCACAAATTAATATTATCTCTTGTAATTTTTTTTAAAGTTTTGTTAAGGATTTTTTGTTGCATTTAAACAGGTTAAAGCCACAATAGTTTTACAGATCACTTGCAAAAAAATTGATGCCTCTGCCTTAAAGCACCATATAAATGATTGTTATTCATCCTTCATTCCTGAGGAGGAACAATGACATCAGGAGGATGATTTCTTGTAAGGGAATTGGATTTAAGTGAGGCAGAATTGTGTAAAGTCATCAGACTCACTCACTCACTGCTCCAGAGTCATAGGGATCCAGCAGTATGACATCAGTCAAAACAACTGGCAATGGCCGGTTGCAGAAGGAGACTTTGGCCTTTTTAAGTTAAGGTTGTTCCCAATCTCCGTTTGTCTGAGGCAATATCCATTCAGTAATTAAAGGCTAGGTAAGAACCGAGGCAAAAATGACCTAGTTTTCCTTCATAGGAGAATCAATCTGGGAAAAGACCTCAGAATTTAGCTATAAGAAAAGGAGGAGCAGGGGGAGTATTCTATGAGCAGGGCTTTACTTAAACTTATTTTCCACCCATGACCCCTTCGGCAACCCACAGTTTAAGAAATGCTGCAATGGAGGCCAATGGAGAGATTCATGGTAGGTATGAGTAGGCTTCTACAAAGAACCAGTAAGGAACTCTGCGGAAGAAAAGGAGAGGAGGATGCCAACAAGGCATTTTATGGTAGGTAGAGAAAATGAACTGGTCACAGGGCAAGAGTGAGAGATGACATGTGCAGCCAGAATGTTCTACCTTTTAGATTTCAGAAGAAAAGACAAGAAAGGTCTTCAGAATTTTGGGGTGGATGAGTGATGAACTTTGGGGAGAGCACAGTCACATGGAATAGGCAGATATGGAGGGGTTGTGATCTGCCTCATCAAGGGACCTCCCCAGTAGATAAAATCACAAATCCATTTAAGTACTGAAAGTATAAGCACCACTTAGTACAATGCTTCGCCAGAGAAGACATTTAAATTAAATGGTGGTTGGGTTGAATCTAACTGAATTTAGCTAAGACCCAACAGCAGTCATCTGAGGTTTTTGACTTGTTTTCACAATTGCATTTTTTTCTCCCAAGTACTTAGTATGCAGCTAAAGGATATTAGAATCCATTCTCCAAAGCTTATTTTTCATTGTGCAAGAAAGCAATATTTGGAAAGCAGTATTTCTTTCTATTTTTTCTATTTTTTTCTTTTGCAATATTTTCAGACAGATATATTTGCAGAACAACCTAACTTTGTTTCTCCCCCATGTCTAGTATCTGACTCTACAAATTGTATGTACCTATTAATTGTTTGCTGACTAAATGAATGAATATTTGGTCATTCATGATCAGTCTTTCTGGTATTCCCACATATTAATGTCATTCTTTTCTATATATAATTCTTTTATTTTCTATGTACAATTCTTGCTTTAGAGAATCCACTAGGCATATCTGATGAGCAAAATAGTAATACTAATTATTGAAGACTGTCAAAATATTGCACAGTTGCGTTAGCACATTAGTAGGAAGTGTAATTTTGTTGATCATTTGCTTACAAGTACAAGTTTACCCTTCCCATATGTGGAAAAAATCATTTTACATAGCAAATAGAGTCTACTCTTCATTTCTCTTACAGAATGTAAGGAGCATTTAAAATCAGAATTTAAAAAAAAGGAAGTCACTAAACTGTCATTTTACTCACAGACCTCCTGAAAATCAACATTAGGATATAATACTGTTCATTGTAAGCCAACTTTGAATTTCCTATAAACAGTTATTTGCTGAAGCTTACCCAAGTTGGCTTTTGAACAGATAGATAATTTTCAGTGTGGGCATTTACACCTTGGAAACAGCAATCATTACAAAATCAGGACTTGATTTATTGTTGTTGTTGTCATTGTTGTCATTTTTTGATGGTCCAAAATTAAGAAATCATTAACAATGCAAATTAAAGTAAAAATGTGTCCTGGAGGTATTCCCTATCCCCACCTCTACCACCAGCTCTTTGTTAAACAGAAAAGCCCTGGGTGAGGCCCTTGATCTTAAATGGTTCAATAGATTAACACACTCAAGTGAACATCAGTAAATCTCAAGATAGCAAAACTCCATGACTTCAGCACATTATGAATACCTAAACTTTACTCTGTAGCAAACTGAGGAAAAGGTCAACGTGTTCATTTTCTTTTTGTCATAAGAATGGAGGTGATTCTGGCTCTCATTATCTTTGCTTATAAGGAATCCATAAATCAGGGTAGCTCACAGGAAAAAAAAATGTATAAATTAGTTAAGAGACCACATGGTGTGATTAGATTTAGATTTAGGAAATTTGGCTCAAATCCCAACTCTAATACTTTTTAAAATCATGTATTTGAAGTTAGCAAGGACAATAGAGGTCATCAAGTTTAAACTTTTCACTTTGACAAATGAAAAAACTGGGCTATACGGTAAATAAATGACTTGACCAGGATCACATAAATAATAAGCGTCTGGGGCAAGATTTGAAGCAGTTTCCTGACTTCATGTCCAGTGCTCTGTCCATTATCATATCATACTGTCTTGGGCAAGTCACTTCACTTTTCAGGGACCCAAGTTTCTTCATGTATAAAATAGGAAAGGGAGGGTTACTAGATTAGGTGTTCTTAATCACGTTTGTGTCATAAACTCTTTGGGCAATCTAGTGAAGCCTATAGATCACTTATAAGAATAGTATTTGGAAATACTTAAAATAAACTATTTAAGATTACTAAGGAAACCAATTATATTGAAATAAACATGTAATTTTCCCCTCCAATTTGAACTCCCCAAAATCTATCCTTTTGGGACCAAAGGCTAAGGACCTTGAACTACATGATCACAAAGTTACTTTTACCTATAAAACTCAAAAGCCTACCACTCTAGCCAAACTAACCCCTACACTGTCCTTTTTCATAGCTGTATATTTTTATGTTTGCTCTTATCATTCATATCCACCAGGTTTAGCTGTTTGAGAAACTGGGAAAGTAAGACAAATCTGTGGTTGGACCTCTTCTCCCCTCCTGCATCACTTTTCACTTCTGTTTATCTGCAGCTAGCAAATATCCCCAACTTCAGGGCCCTAGCAAGATCTATCCTCCTCTCCCCCAACCCTGCTTAATTCAATTCAGTTGATTTCAACATCCAGTCATTGAGTACCTACTTAGTATGTTCACTTTCCTATTGCTATCAAAACAACCATTCCCAGAAGGAGCAGAAAAGATAAAAGGGAAGAAGAGAAGGACTTTATTAAGTGCTTATGATGTGCCAGGCTTTGTGCTTAATGACTCATGAGAAATGTAATCTGATCAACTACTTCATATCACTAATTCATCGGTGAATGACTGAAATGGCTTACTTTCTCAAATGAGCCTCTTCTTGGTGAAATGTCAGGAATTGAGACAAAATGAAGTAAAGGATTTTGAGCAGTGTGGGGGATGATATTTTGGAGATAGACTTTCCCACTTAAACTTAAATCACTCCCCTCTTAGGCTGTCATCTACTTTTTTTAGCCCTACTCTCTACCTATCCAAATCCTACTGCTTCTAGAAAACTGAGCTCAAGTCCAACTCATTGGATCATAGGAATTAGAACAGAATAACCTTAAAGACCGTGTAATCCATCCCCATCATTTTACATAGGAGGAAAATGAGGTCCAGAGAGAGAATGAGACATGCCAGAAGTCACACAGGTAGTGAGTACCCACATTAACTTCACATCCTGTGTTTTCTGCATCATGCCCAGCCTCCTTCCTCTAACCAACTCTTTGGCACTGTGCCTTTCTTATAATTTTTGTTGTTGGTGTTCAGTGGTTTTCAATTGTGTTTCACTATTTGTGACCCCATTTGGGTCTTCTTGGCAAAGACACTAGAGTGGCTTACAATTTCCTTCCCCAGCTCATTTGATAGATGAAGAAACTGAGCCAAACAGGGTTGGTAATTTGCCCAGGGTTGTACAGCTAGTAAGTGTCTGAGGCCAGGTTTTAACTCAGTTCTTTCTGACTCAGGCCTGGTCACTATCCACTAAGCCACCTAGTTGACACTTTCTCATAATAGTTTAACAACAAACATTTGTTAAATAAATGAATGAATTTGTTGGCCTTTGTGAATGATTATGCCACAACAATTGTCTCCATCCCTTGGAGACCTCTGCACTTGTCTCTATGGTACTTGGCTCTGCAGTCCAAGACCTTGAATTCAAATTCTGCCTCAGATGTTTATTGTTTATGTGACTGAATCATTTAGCTTCCTTGTGCTATAATTTCCTCATCTATAAAATGAAGGAGATAGATGCAATGATCTCTTCCAGCTCTGAATCTGCGATCCTGGGATCCTCTAAGCACAAGTCACTTGGGATTTAATTATATACTAATTTGCATTGTTATTTAACTTTTCTGGAGTATCTTCCTATCTAGAGTGCAAGCTCTTAAACAGAAAAGAAACTAGGTCTTATCCATTTAGGTACCTTCCATGCTGCTCAAAATAGTAGCATTCCCATAGATCAATAAATATATGTTGAAAGAATAAATGAGTGAATAAATTAATGAACTAGTGAATGGGGAGAAGGAGAAACAATGACTGAATGACTCCAGAGTCGCCTCCAGAGTTCTTCCTTAGATTGAGTCAATAAAGAGGCTGTTTCTAGGAATGGCTGAATAGAGCAGCAAGTGCAGACTAGAGGCAAACAGGGACTGTGCTCTGGTGGAGCAAGCCACCTTGATAAGCTTATACCTGTGCACACTGCTGTTGCATTTTTGTGTCTTAACACTCAAGAGCATTTTAATCTGAACTAGACATTCCAGCTGAGACTGTACTTTAGACATTTGGTTTTGAAGTCAAAGAGTTATAGCTACTTCTTCTGACTCTCCATGACCTGTGACATACATAAAGCAAATAAAGCTAGTCATTGAATATTAGTCTAGTTAATGGGAAGAAATATAACAAAATGGGAAGAATCTTACATAAAAAGACATTTGTTTTTTTCTTGGTCACATAATTTAATAATAGTGTGACCCTAGGTAAGTCACTCTCTGTGCCTGTTTCTATATAACTAAAATCAAGGTCAGACTATTAGTTCTTTCCTACCTTACTAAGAATTCATCAGGATCTAATAAGGAAATTGAACCAGCTGAAGGGATTTGAACTCCTCCAAAGAAAGGTTCTTTATGCATTCAAGATGCTTTTATTAGCATAATAACTCTTGACATTTCAGATTGCTTTCTCACTGGAGTCTGGGCTAAAATTTGATTCTTCTTTGCATTAAATGTAAAAATGAGGATAATAACACTTTTGAAGACTTTGCAAAGCCTCAAGGTCCCTGCCTAAACTTAGGCTATTTTACATTTTGAGCCCAAACTAAGAGCTTTTATCAGGGGCTTCCCCTGTGACCATCAGGCCACAGAATATTTGCCATATTTGCTGTATCCTAACGATGGCCCTGCTTAGACAAAAGAGGTATTATGAGATGGTAGACCTATTTGTTATATTCATGCTTTCTATTGTTATTAATACTTAAGAAGCAGATCACTAGATGACAAATTTAGAGCTGCTAAAAGTAACCTTACAATGATTGAGTCCATCTGGTACTTTTATTTCACAGATGTGTTTCTTTATTTTATTGACACCTATGGAAGTTAGAGTGGCCTGGGGTCATGCCAGCTAGTTAGTCAGAGAGGTCAAATTTGAAGTCAAGTCTTTCTCACTCCATACCCATCACCTAATCTGCTGAAGCACCTCGATTCCTTCTCAGCCACTCAGTCAGTCAACTAGCACTTAGCAAGCACTTCTTATGGACTGAGCACTATCCTAAACCCTGGAAACACATATTTAAGTAGAAAGACAGACCCTCCCTTCAACGAACATACTTTTGAATGGAGGCAGACAATACATCAAAGGAAGATGAAAAGAGGGGAGGGAAGGAGAAAGACTGCTGGAGAATGGTAAAGTAATTACAGAACGCCCTCCTTAGATGACAGTTCTAAGGAGTGACATCCAATTAGAGAAGCCTCAGGTACAAAGAGTTCTTCCAAAGTCTGAATTTAGGTCTTGATGGCTTAGAATGAGTGTAAATAGCAATTGTTTTCTGTTCTACCCAGAAACTTTGAAGAGAAAATTAGGTCATCTTTTGCATATATTTTTTAGTTTGTATCCAGCCTTTAGTCATGGGATGGGTGTTGCCTCAGACAAACTGAGACCTGGGAAAGGCCTTAATTTTGGAAGGCCAAGGTCACCCGCTGCATCCTGGGCCATAGTCAGTTGTTCTGACTTTGAATTGTCACCACACTTCTGACTCTGGAGGAAAGAGTACAAGTTAAGATAGCACCCTAGTGATTTGTCATTGGTCCTCTTCAAGAATGAAGGATGAACAATAGCATGACCATCTTCCCTTCTTCATACAGGAAACAAAACTACAAGCATATCCCCTAGAGAAGACTACATCTGTACAGGCTAAGTAAGATTAAGATGAACATTGTGGTGGCAGTGGGGTGAGATTGGGAGGAGACTAATGGAATGGCTTCAGGTGGGTGAAAAGAAGATGGTTTCATGCTAATTATATTCGTAAATTTGTTTTGTTGGATAGTTGCTGTGTTTTCATCCTCTTTTCCCTGCTCTGACATTCCAAGTCACTAGACTTGGTCTGTGATTCATCAGGAATTAATTACTGAACCTCAGAGCTTGTCAAGTTGCCTCAAATTTGCTTATCATAAAGATAGCCCTGGTTAGAGGGAAGAGGTGATAGTGAACGACAGACCCATGTAACACTGCCAATATCTTCAGTTTCACAGACCAAAGCAAAATCAACATTTTTAGTAGAAACCAGAAAAAAATCCCACAAATGTCTGTTTATGAATTATTTGTCATCTGTGAATTATAAAACTGCTGACCGCATGGGAAGAACGTATAGTTGTATTACAGGTTTCTCTGTGTGCATAACTTCAACAGGAGGAGGATAATATTTAGCCATCTCTATATCATCTGGCCTAGCTGTGAAGGTAAGAGGTAATTGAGGACCATATTCAGGACCTCAGCTTGAAAAATCTCATTTTTCTTTTAGGAATTATATACAGTTAGTTCCTACATAGTATTTTCCCTGGATTTCATTTATTTCCTTTTCACAATAAATCTCTCACAAAAGACTGAGTTAACTATAAAATTTGCCTGGAGCTGTTCTTCAAAGTTAAGCTCTGGGGTAAGGCACTGGGTATGTTTACAAAATCTTTATTAGTGACTAGGGAAATTTCTAATTAGATATTTTAAAATTTGACAAATGAAATGGGGCAGATGTTTTCTAAGAAAAAAAGGTATTATAAGAAATTCATTGTACATAGCATTTAAAACCCAAGTTTAAAACAATAATTCACTACTTAAGTAATTTCACTAAAAATGTCCATGTAAGCTGCACACTCTAGCTGTACCATCCCACTGAGGGGTAAATCACAAATAAAAAATGTCTAGGAAGAATGGCCTAGGACCTATGGGAGTTCAGCTAAACAGGAGGTGTCTAGTAAGTACTAAAGGTGGAGCCAAGTGAGAGGTCAAGAACAGAGATGTTACAAAAGCTAAGGAAGAGCAAGCACACAAACAGGTTCCCAAGTTAAAGAGGTTGGTTAAGGAAGGGTGGACCAGAATGGTGCTGGAAATACAGATAGGTAGGTAGGATCAAGAATACAGAAAGCTAACTAAAGTAGGGAGGAGGTAGTGAGCGGGTGGGGTCCAAAATGAAGGGAGAGGAGAAATGGTTCTAGGCATCAAAACCTATTGTCTGAGGCAACACCCATTCCATGACTAAGGGCTGGGTAAGAACTACAAAATACAAAATACATACAAAAGATGGCTTAATTTGCTATCACAAAAGTATCAGTCTGGATAGAACAGAAAACAATTGCTATTTACATTCATTCTAGGCCATCAAGACCTAAATTCAGACTTTGGAAGAACCTTTTGATCCTGAAGCTTCTCTAATTGGATGTCACTTTCTAGAACTTCCATCTAAGGAGGTCATTCTGTAATTCCTTTTACCATTCTCCAGCAGTCTTCCTTCTTCCCTCCCCTCTTTTCTTCTTCCTTTGATGTATTGTCTGCCTCCATTCAAAAGTATGTTCTTTGAGGACAGGGTCTGTAGAGGCTATTTACTCATTATTCACTATTTATACTCTCTAGTGGGCAATGGGAAGCCTTGTATCCTGCAGGTGTTGACTATAGTCAGTAGGCAACCAAAGGATTACAGGTGAATACTATACCTGATGAAGGAAGGGGCAGAAATGTTAGGATTACTGTTTTCTCTCAGAGCAGAGCATCTTAACCTTGTAAATCATTTGCTCTTTTGGCACTCTAGTGAAGCTTATGGACCCTTATAGGAATAATATTTTTATATCCATCAAATAAAATATATTAGATTAGAAAGGAAATCAAATATATTGAAACACAGTTATCAAATTTTTTTTTTCAGAAAGTCCTGTACCTCAGGTTAAGAACCCCTGTCTTAGGAGAAACATTATCACAGTTGAATGTGCTGCTCCAAAAACATGAACATCAATACATAAAATATGATTCCTTTTGCTTTCAGGTAGTCAGGTAGTCAGGTAGCCTTCCCCAGATTGTCATACTTTATAACAAAGGGTAAAAAAAGCAAGTCAAAAACTATCGACTAAGCAATGATTTATATCCATATTCCCCTACCTCTGCAGAAGGAGCAGGACCTTAATAATTAAAATGACTAAGTATTCTTTTGAATTTTTCTTCTTTCCACTTGCATTGTTTAAATTCTTCTGGCCAATGTTTTCCTAGCTCTGTTGACTTCACTTTGTATCAGTTCATAAAAGTCTTTCCATGCCTCTCTGAATTATTTATATTCCTTAGTTCTTATAGCAAAGTCATGTTCCATCACATTCATGTACCATGATTTGATTAGCCTAGACATTTCTCACTCTATGGCCACCAACTTCTTTCTACTTCTTTTCTACTTACCAAAATGCTACTGTGAATATTTTGTTATATAAGGGAAATCTCTTTTTGTCCTTGACCTTCTTGACCTATACACCTAAAAATGGGATCTCTGGGTCAACGGATATAGTCATTTGCTTTCTTAGCATCATTAGAAATTGGTTTCCAAAATGGTTGAACCACTTCACAGTTCCTCTAACAATATATTAGGATACCTGCCTTCCCATAGCTTCTCCAACACTGACTATTTCTCTTTTGGATATTTGGATAATATCTCACTGTGTGAGATACAACTTTAGTTGTTGTCTCGATTTGCATTTTAATCATTATTAATCATTTGGAGGAATACTTAATATGTTTTTTAATAGTTGGCAATTCTTTCAAAGACTATGTGCTCATTTACTTTAACCACTTATCTATTGAGAACTGGCCCTTATTCTTATATATTTGGGTTAATTCCCTATAGATCTTGGATATCTATCAGAGCTTCATCAAAAATATTTGATATAATTTTTTTCTTATCTCTATTTTCTCTTATCCTGTGTTTATTTTCTTCATGCAAAAGGTTTTATATTTCATATCATTGAAATTATCTATTTCTTTTGTGATTGCTTTTATCCCTTCTTTTATTTGGAATCTCCTCTAATCACAGTTGACCTTATCTTTTTCTAAAAAAAAAAATTGCTGCTGTGTTATTTTACATGTTGCAATATTGCATTTTGAATTTGTTGTGCAATGTGGAAGATATTGATATAAAATCTAATTTCTACCATGCTCCTTTCTGGTTTTCCAAGAAGTTCTTGTCAAATAGAAGTTCTCTCCCAAGTAATTTGTGTTTTTGGGTTTGTCACTGAGTTCTTCAGTTTGATGCTTTCAGATTATTTCAGTACCAAATGGTTTTAATGAATATTTCTTTATAAATTAAGGCTGGAAGTACAATTCCCCTTAAATCTGTTTTTCCCATTATTCTCTTGAAGTTCTAGCTCTGGAAAGTATCCCTTCTATATTAGTTTGAGGTGTAACCTATAATCTATAAATTAATTTAGGTTGTATAATCATTTCCACTATATTGAAAAGACTCAACTGTAAGCAATGACTATCACTCCAATTATTTAAACCATTGTTTTTATTTCTTTAAAGAGTGTTTTGTAATTATAGTTATATGTCAAGTTGTCTTGGTAGATTGACTCTTTCTGTGAGGATTTCCTTTTCTATTATTTCTGAATAGTTTTCTTTCCTGTATAGAAATACTGATGATCTTGTGGATTAATTTTTTGCCTTCTTATTTATTTAATTTATTGTTTGCTAGGTTTTTTCTTTTCCTTATTCTCTGTAGTTTTCTAAGTAAATCATACCAACAATCAGATCATTTATCTTCTATTTCTTGATGTTTATGTCTTTAATTTTTTCCAGCCTTATTTCTATTACTTAATATTTCTAAAATTATATCATATAATGGGGGGGGAAGTAATCAACATTGTTTTATTGCTGTATTTATTGAGAAGACTCCTAGTGTCCATCCTTGCAAACACAGGTAGCTCTTAGTTTCAGTTATATTATGTTATGTTAAAAATGACTCATATATGCCTTTTTTAGGTTTTTTGTATGAATTAGTGTTGTACTTTATCAAAAAGTTTTTTCTTTATTGCTTGATGTGCTTTTTGTTTTCTAATATAATTAATTATGTTAATTGATTTCTTGATGTTGAACCATTCTTTTATTCATGATATGAATCCAATATTGGTGATGAATAAGGTTTTGATATATTACTATCTATAAACTATTACTACATAATTAGTATTATAGCAATTTTTTTAAATTTTTGAATCAATATTCATCTGTGATATTGGTCTAGTGTCTTCCTTTGTTTTTGCATTATTAGTTAGACAACCTTAATAAGGCACCTTAAACCAAGAAGCCATCAGTTTGATCCAAAGCTTTATCACTCTCCTTTAATCTGATTCCTTCAAAATGGAACTTTGGAACAAAGAAATGAAAATAAGGTAGAAATTGTTTTCCTGACAAGGTAGAGATGTAAGTGACCTAAAGATCAATGGATTAGAGCAATGTTTGGTGTAAGCAGGAAGCTGGGGAAACATCAACATCTGTAATGGTTTATAGATAAAACAGAGTGTAGAAATTATCATCAAAGACATATATGACCAGAAAAGCAAGTGAGCTGTTAATGTTACACCCCTAAACTACTAAAAAACACCATTAGATCATGTGTGGAAGTATTTATGGGAAGGCATGGACAGAACAGTGCAGAATGAAAATATAGGGCTGGGTTGTCTTTGTATCATTGGAGAAAATACCCATATCAAGGAGATCACATATCTATTAATATATTAAAGTAAAAGAAGTGAAAATGGTGAAAAGAAAATAATCTTAAAGAAGAAAAGAGCAAAGATTGTAGCGGCTTCTTAATTTTGTGGAAATATACTCAACCTTGAGTATTTCTATTCTTGGTCTACCCCAACAATTTTGTTATTTTCAATCTCTGCCCTCATGTGTATGATTAGAAAAACTCATCCAAATTGATATCCTCCATTTTTAAAACAGAAGTCCCTGCAAAGTACTTTAACCTTTGCCATATGTTAATGTTTGATTAATGTTAACTGACCAAAATGAGGATGAAATAAAAAATTATGGTATGTGCAATAACTCATAGATTTCCATGGTTAGAAATGGTACAGTTAGCCTTTTCCATATGCCATCTGATTATCAAGATTATGACTCTCAGGCACTGAGTATCTTACAGGAATCTATAATAAAGTAAAGCTGCAATTTGACATACTAGGTGCATAGAATAGAAGTTGGCTATTTAATTGGCTGTTTAAAATTGTTTTAATTTACATTGAATGTAAATGCATTATAGTACTTTGCAATATAGTAAAACCTTACTAATTGGGGTCAGTCTGAATAAGTGAGGGTCTGAATGATTGTTTATTTTAAAGAAATGCAGGCTTATTGCTTTCAATTTTATATGGTAGAGAAGCATCAATAAAATACCACCTAAATAGCAATCTTTTGGGAATGTCATTTGCTTCATACTGCTTAAAAATCTTTGAAAATGGGTCTTTTAAATTTTGTCCATCCAATTAAATTTGTTTAGCAAATATTTTTTTAAGATAATCTGGAAGTAGATTTCAGACTAAATATTGTCCAAATGATTACAGCATCTGAATTAATATGATAAAAATTCATGTTTTTGGAGAAAGAGTGTTATAGCAGAAATATCATTGGACTAAGAGTTAAAAGAGCTCGATTCAGGTTTCAGTTCTGAGACCAATGTGTGACCAATGACTAGTCACTGACCCTCTCTGAGTCTCAGTTTTTTGTAAAAGGGGAATGATAATATTTGTGATCATGATTGCCAGTTCACCACCCTCATAGGGTTGTTGCAAGGAAAATACTTTGGAAACTGCAAAACACTATGCAAATTGAGCTATTTGTATTTATGTAGCTCATTTTTCTATAAATTAATTTTTACTCATTATACATTGATACTTCTAAGATTTTTTAAAATAAATTCACACTGGCGATTAAATTCTTTTAAATCAAATAGAGCTTCTAATTTTTCTAACAGCTCTTATTAGTAGCAGGGTTTCCATGCCTTTCTGGAATTAAGCCTCTTACACTCTAGGGAGTACTTCATCTGTCTGGCAAGCAGAAAAAAAAACCCAAAACTGCTTACATTCTAAGTGAGATTCAATACTAATCCTCACAAAAGGGTTATCTCTTTTTAACCACTTGAGATTTCATGCACATCATTTTACTGCCTTTTAGAATCAGGGTTTTTTGGTTTTTTTTTTAATTGTAAGGAGCTTAGAGGTCATCTCACTTTGAAAATGAGGAAGCTGAGTCCAGAAAAGTAAAATGACATGACTAAAGTCACAAATCTAGGTAGTGGTGGAGCCTAGATTAGAATTTAGGCTTCCTGGCTCCAACCAGCACTGTTTCCACTGAACTACTGCTGTTTCACATAAGAATAAATTTCTCGGGGTAGCCGATTTCCTTGTTTTGAAACACGTAAGTACAAAAAAAAAAGAGAATACTGTCTTATCTTCAACGGAGAGGTATGTTCATTTTCTTATTTTGTCCTCGCATTTGAAAGATATCCTTTATTTCATCTAGAATGCAAAGTTTGGGAGAGACTCTAAAAAGTGTGTGTATGTGTAATTCACAAAGCTAATCTTAATGAGCGCAAAGGAATTATTCTGCTACATGATTTTTATCTCAATTAAAAGAAGAAATCCCTTCTTCCCATTTCTTAAGACCAAGAGGAACCGAAGTTTTACTATTTCAGGTCAGCCAGCACAAACACTAGATTACAACTAACAATGTTATTCATTAAGTGAAACTACTTTGTTATCCTGACCCCAAATAATGACCATTAACAAAATCTATGAGCTGGCACCTATGGTTATGACTACTATAAAGCAGGCAACCTATTCCTCAATGAAAAGCCTGATGATTGATGTCCTAGAAGCCATAGGAATTATTAGCAAGCATGCTCATCTAGGCCTTTGGTTGAGCCTTTTCATATACCATGGAAATAGCCATACGGTAGGATAAATGCTCATACTCTAATGCTTCATTGATTTGTGACTTTGTTGGTGTGGGCCCTCTCTCTGCCAACATAGGTCATGGTCCCTGTACTTAGTAAATGTTCTTCCTGGCTTCCTGTGACTGAAAAATTCATTACTCTGCTGCCATGAAGAATCCAGGGTGATCTCCAGGCCATGGTAAAACATCAGAAGAGGAATTTAACAAAGAATATACTGAAAAATACAATATAACAATATATAAATATACTTATTTTTCCAATCTTATCTTTTCTTCTTTGCCTATTCTTCCTCCTCCTATCCTTAACTGCAAGCTTTTCTCAAGGCTCAGATCTCACTTGTACTCCATCTGGATTTTTTCTTTGGAGAGCTTATCCATCCTCATCCCGACAGCCACCCTATGCTGACAATTTTCAAATCTTCACTCTTGACCTCTTACTCGAGAAATGATATATTTTCTACTGATGATAAGACATTTCTGCTGGAATCATCACCTCTAACTTAACTTGTCCTAACCTCT